>NC_056526.1:41631101-41657577 GCF_019175285.1 Sceloporus undulatus
CCGAGGCCTGGCCGGGTTTGAGGCTGGGAGGCCGGGCTGAGGGCTAGCGATGCGGGCTTCACAATAGGGCCTTTTTCCCCCCGCCCAACCCGGGAAAGCAGAGCTCGCTCCTATTCCTACGAGGGAAGGTGAGGGCAGGAGGACCAAAGGCTGCGTCTACACTGGAGAAATAATCCGGTTTAGTAGCGCTTTAACTGCCCTGGCTCAAGGCTATGGAATTCTGGGAGTTGGAGTTTGTTGTGGGGCCCAGAGCGGAGCAGAGCTCCGCTCTGGGCCCCACAACAAACTCCAGCTCCCAGAATTCCATAGCCTTGAGCCAAAGAGTTTAAAGCGCTGCCAAACCGGGGTTGTTTCTCCAGTGTGGATGCAGCCTTTTTGGTTGCAGAAATAATCCACTGCTTTAACTGCCCTGGCTCAGCCCTAGAGGAAATTGTAGTTTATTGTGACACTAATAGAGAAGGCTCAGTGTCTCTCTAACAGAACTACAGTTCCCAGGATCTCCTAGCATTGAACCAGGGCAGTTAAAGCGGTCTCAAACTAGATTGCTTCTTGCAAGTGTGTGTTGGACCCGAGTTGTTGTTTTGCGTACCTGGTTGATTGAGTGGTTTGAGAGTTGGACTACGACTCTGGAGAGCAGGGTTCAAGTCTCGCCTCGGCCATGAAACCCATTGGGTGACCTTAGGTGAGTCACACTCTCTCAGCCTCAGGGGATGGCAATGGCAACCCCCCCCCCCTCTCTGAAGGAATCGTGCCAAGAAAACCCCAGGATAGGTTTGCCTTAGGGTCACTATAAATTGGAAATGACTTGAAGGCACACACAAGGCAATAGATTTTTCTTGGCAAGTTTCTTCTGAGTGGGTTTGCCACTGTCATCCTCTGAGGCTGAGAGAGTGTGACTTGCCCAACGATGACTGTGAAGACAGCACCACAAAATGTCAAGTTTTCTAAATAGCTCCTAGGTTGAGTTTGTTTGGATCGATGAAGAAGACAAATACAGTACTGTAATAGTGACCACATAATCTGAGAAACAAACTGCCTCCACAAGTAAATAGTGTTGCTATTAAAGAATCCTGTTTGACACAACTTTACTACTCACATTGTGGCATTTTGCACTTTCAAGTTGTTTGCGGTTTATGACAACCCTAAAGCGATCCTATCATAGTATTTTCTATGGCTGAGAGTATGTGATGTGTCTAAAGTCACCCAATGGGTTTATATGGCAGAACAGGGAGGGAATCAAACCCTGATCTCCAGATTTGTAGTTCAGCACTCAGAGCACTACACCAAACTGGTTCTCGCTCATGTTGTAGTAAAAAGCATAAAGCTTGGCACAGATGTATGTTCCTCTTTACCTGAAGTCTTGAAACCTGACCTCCTTTGAGAGTGAGAACCACTTTGAATAATTTCATATGGAAGTGAAAAATAAAATGAGGAACTCATGATGTAAATATACTAACAGTTGTAATAAAAAATAGAATAGCACATGTTTTTGGCTTTTGTGTGAGTGCTTATAGTAGTTTCATAAACAACATTGTAAGGTACATGGATGAAACCATACCTAGGAGCAATTTCCTGAATATGTTTTTGTTGATCCTTAGTGTATCAGTTCATCATTATAATACTCCATCTCTGAAAGAGTAATCTGGTGTGTTTCCACTGGATTACTCTCTATTTCTAAAGCAGGTGTGGGAGAATCTTGTCATCTTCCAGTGCTATTTGACTTCAGGTCCACGAGCCCAACAACATTTGGAGGGATGCATAATCCCCATCCCTGAAGTAAAACCTAAATCCATCATCATGCAAGAGGCTGATTACTGATACAGTAGGACTCCATTGCATCCCCACAGTGAGCAACTATCACATTATAGCACAATTTACTGCTCCATAATTAAATGGTATCCAAAGTATATAATAAACTCAGGATGTCGGAGTGGCATTTAAGAATTGTTCAGATAAAAAGTTATGGGGTGATAATAATAATTACCAAAAAAACAGACAATTTAATTAAGTGATAAATTTGGACAGTGTTGCCTTTGAGGCTAATAATAACACAATTTTCTAAATACCGTACTAGCTTTATCCAGGTGTTGTTGCTGAACACCTAACAGGCACAGACAACTCAAGACCATATCTAGAGAGGGGATCAGTGGTAAGAGTTGTATTGAGGCTGCATATAGTGCTCAAATGATTCATGTCTATGTATTTCACAGTCTGTGGAGGAAAAATAAAGGGCCTGGTTTCAGAAGATTATGTCCGAAGATCCAGATAAGGACAAACAGCATGTAGAACAATTAACCAGTGATGATTACAACTCGGTATGTTTCTTCTTCTTCAGGTTTATATATTTGCCTGACATGTACTCTAGAAGAGGGCTGTGCATGGACTTTGCCAATGACTGTTAAGGAACATTAGTAGTAATTTTGAGCTCAATTACCCTCGCCTAACCAATCCTCCCAAACTTATAACAGAGGACATTTTATCATGGGCAGTTACCATATTTCCTAATCAGGCAAGTCAGTGGGAAATTTTGAGCTATGTACAGAATTCAGGTGTTTGTGGCAATTAGTTATGCTATATCCCATCAGGCATTATTTCATCACAGTCTAACAATTTCTGCTATACAGTACAATAACATCCAAAATCCAGAAAACATATTTGATAAATATTTAATTTAAAATTATTTAATGCCTTTAAACAAATAAGCTCAGGTACATATTCCTAAGGTTCTCTCTCATAGGATGCATAATTTTGAAGCTACAGATCCACAGATAGACAGGCACGCACATACTTTCATTACAGTATTATAAACCAGTGGTCACTGTTACAAAATGGGTAATGCTTAATTCAGATATTAATTATTTTTATTTTGCAAGAAATAGGAGTGAATTTGCATTCTGATTTGTTTATTCTGTATTTTAGGATGAGGATCCCTTTAATCCATTTTTAACAGAAGATCTTGAGCCATGTGCATTTTTAACAGGTCTGAATATTTTTTCCCCTTATCATAATAATGAAATGAAATGACTGTGGATAAGAATCATAGAGTTGGAAGAGACCGCAAGGGCCATCCAGTCCAACCCCATTCTGCCATGCAGGAAATCCAGATCAAAGCATCCCCGACAGATGGCCATCCAGCCTCTGCTTAAAGACCTCCAAGGAAGGAGACTCCACTACAGTCCGAGGGAGTGTGTTCCACTGCCAAACAGCCCTTACTGTCAGGAAGTTTTTCTTAATGTTGAGGTGGTAGCTTGCATCCATTGCTCCGGGTTCTAGTCTCTGGAGCAGCAGAAAACAAGTTCGCTCCCTCCTCAATATGACATCCCTTCAAGTATTTAAACAGGGCTATCATATCACCTCTTAGCCTTCTCCAGGTTAAACATCCCCAGCTCCCTAAGTCATTCCTCATAGGACATGGTTTTCAGACCCTTCACCATTTTAGTCGCCCTCCTTTGGACACGCTCCAGTTTCTCAACATCCTTTTTAAATTGTGTGGCTCAGAATTGGACACAATATTCCAGGTGGGGCCTGACCAAAGCAGAGTAGAGTGGCACTATTACTTCCCTTGATCTAGACATTTTACTTTTATTGATGCAGCCTAAAATCACATTGGCCTTTTAAGCTGCCGCATTGCACTGTTGACTTATGTTCAGCTTATGGTCTACTTGGACTCCCAGATCCCTTTCACACATAGTCTCATTCAGCCAGGTGTCACCCATCCTATATCTGTGCTTTTCATTTTTCCACCCTAAGTGCAGTACCTTACATTTAAGGCACAAGATGCAGCTCTATGGAATATACCAGCATTCTGGCATGGATAGTGCTTTCTTCGACATACCTGGGCATACATTTGAAAAACGAATCAATAGAAGCCTCACCCTTGGAGAATGTACTCGGGGAGAGCACACATCCCCCCAAAAAATAAAATATCCGCATAAGCCTTCAAACACTACAGCCAAACTATCAGTCCTGGCCTCCAAAACACAAGCCCACTTTCTTTTGTTTTCCAAGAGTTATCTACAGCTACCCTAGAAAGACAAAAAAATTTCATAGAAATAAAGAAATCATAGGATTGACCAAAGGAAAAAATCAAAGGTTTGAAGAGCAAATTTTAGGCATTGCTTTGTTTATGATACTTTATTGCTTCTCTGAGGTTTGCCATGCTGGTTTCATGTTCAGGAGTCATATCAGGTAGACAGATGGCTTGGATCTTCTCAACTGTATCAAACAAATGTGTTGTTTAATTTGAGTGATATAACTCCAGGACAATAGAGATCACTGTCTTTTTCCCTTCTTATGTCATAGATTCTTTTTGTGATCAACTTTTCCCACGGACCACACAGATTTTGTTGGAATATAACTCAGGGAAGTGGGTGCCACGGCTTCGTGAGCCACGTGATTTATATGGCTTATCTCCAGCAGGACACCTGAATATAATACGCTGGCCTAATCAGTATGAAGTTATCAGAGATAGAATTGAGCATATTGGTAAATGTCTTTAAAATTTTGTCCTGATTTAGAAGATGTACTTCTAGATATGAAACCGTTTTTTAAAATAGTGCTCTATTAATTCCTGTAGTAAATCTCTATTGTCACCACTTCAATAAAATTTTAGTCAATTGGTCACCACTGATTCAATTAACTTTGAATCAGTTATTTCATTGATTAAATTTAAACAAATTTACAAAATCTCAGTATTGCTATGTACAAAATGTAACCCTCCCAGTGTTGTTGGATTGCAGGTCCCAGCATTTTTTCACCATTGGCTGCACTGCCTAGGGCTGATGGGAGTTGCAGTACAACAACATCTTGAAGGTCACATTTGAGTACAGTGCTTTTGAAATAGCACGGACTGTTACCTTGTTAAAAGGAAAGGCTGCCTCTGATATTACTGTATAACTTAAGAAATAAATCAGTGAGCTTAGGGTGAGGCCTTGGAACCATACGGTCTTGACTGAAGTGGCTGCAGCTCACCTTTCCCTATTTGTTCACAGCATTTGAACAAAATAAATTTGAAAAATTATTTATGGTGCTTTAATGTTCATAGGATTAACAGCGTATCGGAATTTTGCCTCAAAGTAAAGTCATGTTCTGCTGATTTTAATTTCGAATGAATGACAACAGAAGGAGCATCAGCTTACAGCTTTCCTCTTAAAAATAACTGATCATGCTTGTAATTGAAATTAAAATGAAAGCTAATTGATAGACACTCATTTTTGCAGTTAGTCCTCAAACAATGTGTAGAATTTAAAAAAAAAAAAAAGAATTGAACACTGTTGTCATTTTCTCAGCATAGGTCACCTACAGATATTATTCAACAATGTATCTCTGAACTCAGCTTGGTGCCAGGCTAAACCTGAATATTTGACTGTATTCATTAAAGAAACAGTAAATGAATTAATATTATTCTTAATTCCTGTATATGCTTGACTGTAAATTAGCCTCGTGTATAAGTCAGGATCAACTTTTGGGACCAAAAGCATGGATTTTTATATGACCCAAGGATAAGCTGGGGAGAGGCTGTAGGGATGATCACTCGCCCTTCCCAGCCGGACTGCCCGCAGAAGCAGTTCAGCTGGGGAGTGGCTATGGGAACAACCTTTTGCCCTTCTCAGCCTCTTCGCAGCTGGACTGTCCCTGGGGAGGCAGCTCAGCTGGGAAGAGGCAGCAAAGATGATCACTCGCTCTTCCCAGCCTCTTCCCACCTAGACCGTCTCCACAGACGGAGCCTGGCTGGGAAGAGGCTCGGGACGACTTACTGTATTGACCCTTGTATAAGTCGGCCTAGGCTTTTGGGTCAATTTTTTGACCTAAATTTCTCAACTTATACACGATAAGCCCATCCTAGTTGGAAGAAGTTAGGGTCATCATTATACCCACTTGAACCACTGCATCTCAGAAACACACCATGGGTCTACACTGGCAGAGCACTATAGTTACACCAACTTAACATTACACTGAGTACCACGTTGCCAGCATAACACCATTAGTACAAACAGCCAGCAATGGCTGTTTTGGGTTTAGCAAATGAGAAGCAAAACACCTGTGTAGGCAGTATAGGCGGAATGGGAGATGTGAATGTAAGTTCTGTCTGTTAATATTCTTTTCACCCTTAATATATTGAATGTGTTTGTCTACAAAGGGCAACCTCTGTCCATGAAAATTCTATGTGCAATATAGAACCCTGATCAAAAATGTGTTAAAAGGGAGAAAAGAAATTACAAGCAGTCTGAATGAATTATTTGTATCCACAATCACATCAAATTTTATTGGGCTGATATTCTTGCCTGAACTGACTTTTTCAGGATGGAAGCTGGAACAAAAGATGAAGGCCTGGGTCTTTCTAGCAATTTCCAAATTAATAAATTGCCAGATCTGGGAAGTAGCCAACTGAGACTTCTTCAGAGTATGAAGTTTATGATCTTTCAAGGGGGAAAAGTGCAGTGTATCCTAAGATCCATCTCTGGATCTAAAAAGTGGTCAATATAGGCTTAGAATGTTTTGTTATTCCTGTTCTACTGTAAGAAGGGTCAAAAGCTGTGTGATAGGAAACTGTTTTGTCACTAACTGAATGTTGTATTGCATAAGTTCCTCTTGGGTTTGCAACAAAATACCAGGGGTTATTTTTATGAGCGCATCAGGATATGTGAGACATATATTTCTCACAGACGTTCTGTTTTGTGAATTAAAATGTTAATATAGAGGCAATGTGGTGTCATGGTTGGAGTTCTGAGTCTGGAGTTCAGGGTTTGATTCTGCACTCAGCCATGGATACCCACTGGGTGACCTTGTGCTAGTCACACACTCTCAGCCACAGAAAATTCCATGATAGTGTTGCCTTAAGGTCTCCAAAAGACTTGAAGGCACACAACAACAACATAGTGGTAACTAGTGGAGATTCAAAGCCTTGAAAAGACATATAGTACAACGGTGATATGCAGGGATTTCCAGAATGTACTTTCATTAAATTTACTAGCTTCAATCATGGGTGAATTGTTTGTTATTTTCAAACTTAATTTCAACTGCATTTTTTATAACCTTGGCTCTTACAAGCTATAACCATAGGCTAGCTGAAGGGTAAAACTTCTATTTACCAATAGGTTAAAATATCCTAAAAGATAAGTTAGCAACCAACAGAAAACCATGCTTCCAAATTTTAGCATCACATATTCCAGCTATAACCTGTAATTATACATTTTCAAACAACCAAAGTAGTTGAACTTGAAATTGTCAGCAACATTAGCAGTCAAAACTGCCGCTCATTTTAAAGTTTCATGTGGAATACCTTAAGTCCATAACAGGGCACAGGACTGATCCTGTCATTAGGCAGAATGAGGTAGCCCACTCAAAGGTTGGAAGGCAGGATTAGGAAAAGCAATGAGGTGGTTGTTAACTGAAATGTGTGCACCAGTCTGCATCTGGACTGCCAAAATAATCCAGTGTGACACCATTTTAACTGCCATGGCTCAATGCTATGGAATTCTCACAGTTTTAGTTTTGTGAGATATATAGCCTTCTCTGTCAGAGAGTTCTAGTGCCACAACAGACTACAGTTCCCGGAATTCCGTAGCACTGCACCACAGCAATTAAACTGGTGTCAAACTGGATTATTTCTGCAGTGCAGATGCAGCCCCAGTTGGTTTGAACCGTATCCTCAAAGTTGGTTGCTTCTGTGAAATGCAGTTGAGGATCTATCCTGTCTGTTAGCACAGTTGAATAAAAATTCAACTACCAATTTAGTCTGCTTCAAACACCAGAAGGTGGGTGGGAGAGTTGGAATTTGTCTCAAGCAACAAAGTGTCTTGGGACAGCCAATAACTAGAATGTTATCAGAAAGGTCTGGGAAATAAAGCCTAATTTGTTCTCATGGGAATAGATCTTGTATACAATCCATCAGACCCTGTCAGCTGTGGTGAAGTTCCATTCATTTCAGTAGGGAATTTCACAGTGGATGCTATAATTTAGCAAAGATTACTGTGTACATTCTTCCCTTGCCTCTGGTCCTATGCTGACCCCTTCTGGTAAAGCATTCTTCTATCATTTAAAAAAAAATCTAGGAAAAATCCTTTAAAAATTTGGAGGCATTCATAAAATTACAAATTAGACCACAGTTCTTACTCCAGTAATTTCTTCTAACAGATGAAGAGAAGTACTGTACAATTCATTTCTTAATTCAGTGGCCCTCGCAGCTGTGTTACTGATTATTCTATAGCAGTGAAAACAAAAGAATAAGTTACATGTTTAATAACATTAGCTAAAGTTTCAAAATGTGTGCTTGGTTTTCTAACTCCACATACCAGTCACTCTTTTTGTAAAGGTACCAATCATGTGCATGGATGATGCATTTTAAAAAGTAGTAATAATTTATTTTCTAACAAGAAAATTATTTCTCTGCATAACATAACAAAAACATATCACTTATATGAACATATGAAAAACATCCATCATACCAATACAGCAAATCACACAGCATCTTAAGACCATGGGAAAAATTAAGTTTCAAACACCTAGGAGAAGTAATATGAGCATAAGTGGAGAATCACCTGATGTACCATGAACCATGGTTGGTCATTTTTACTACATTAGTGTCTGTTCCCAAAGAGTTCAGTTTATAAACTGGGTACAATCTGGCAGTGAAGGAGCCCTGTATATATTGTTCCTTCCAATCATTTTTCTACATTGTAAACATTATGGCTGTCTGCTACAGATTATAATATACATGATTGAGGACAAATTACTCAATTTATTTTGGGTACAAATAATATTTAACATTGTGAAGTCAAAGGCTTTCACGTCCAGTGTCCATAGTTTTCTATAGGTTTTCCATAGCCACATAGTCCGGAAAAACTACAGAAAAATATTTAAGGTTCTTTTTATAACCCGGTATTGCCTTTAGCTCCCTTTTAGGGTTGCCATCTCTTCTGCTTTTATCAGGATTTTCTGAAGGAGGAAATGGTAAAGCTCTTTAACGTCATGATCATGACTGATGGAAAAGAACATTCTCTATTTGTTAAAATAAATAAACATTGCTTTCCCATTAGTTCCCAAGCAGAAGAACAAAGCTTTAGCCCTTTGAAATGCTAAAACTTCAGTCCTATACCCAATTATCAGGGAATAAGCTCTATAGAACTCACTGGACTCTGAAGCAGATGTGTATAGAATTGTGTTATAGCAGGATTTTGAAGTCAAAATTTCATTACTGTTTTTAGCCCATAATTTTAAAGCTAATTTCATGTTTCCCAAGCCCTTACAAGTATGAAAATTTAGTATTAGCTGCAGTACATAAAAATTAATTTCTTCTCTCTTTTCTCCCTCAGAGTGGGATCCACCTCATCCAGAGCCACTATATTGTCCAACTGGCCTGGAGACAGAGCCACCTTTCTCAGAACCTGGAGAGGGTACTGTGGTGTATCTAGCAGAAGAAGGTCTGTTATAAAGTGCCACCTACTTAAACACAATAATTTTTAATTTTTATTTACAATTTTATTTACTTTAAAAAAATGCACAATATTATCTCATGAGAAGTAATACAGAAATGTAGTATGAAACTGAAAATTGATTCAGATGACAATGGCCATGAGCTAAATTTTTAAGTGTGTTCCATCATATAATATTAAGTGTAGCAGAATAAATTATATAGAAAGTACAATATCAAATTTTAGAAGGCTTTTTTCTTTTCCAACTTCATGGAATCATGGTTAGAAATGCAAATTTTATAATATCATTGAGTACAATTAAATTGTTTCATGGATATTGGCAAGTAGTAGCTACTATGTAACACTTAGAACACATTTCTAAATTTTATGAAAAATCTAATTCTTTTTTAAACTTGTAATATTTATTAAAATTTCCAAAACATAAAACAAATAGCTTATATCCTAATTCAAAAATAGAGTCCATGATGAATTCTTCAGCTGTTGTTTAGGGGTTACTCTGGATGTTTTATTTCATTCACCGTTGTTGCTGTTGTGTGCCTTCAAGTCATCTCTGATTTATGGTGACCCCAAGGCAAACCTATTATGGGAGGGGGGGAGTGGTGACAGAATTTTTTTCAGAGGGGGGTTGCCTTTGCCATCCTCTTAGGCTGAAAGAGTTTGACTTGTGGATTTCCATGGCAAGCAGGGATTCAAACCCTGGTCTGTCAGTGTCCTAGTCCAACACACAAGCCACTACACCACACTTCCAAATAACAGTTTTCCCCTACCATGTTTGATTTACACTGCGGGGGGGGGGGCTTCAGATACAATTACAAGTGCATTTTGGTAGAAACCTGATTGCATTTAGCATGTATGAGCATGGATTTCTGCTATCTTTGGAATGGTAATGACAGACAGGCATATCAGCAGATTAACTGCTGATATCAGGTGTCAGTCCATACATTGGGTGGGGGAGGAATGTCATCTGTTTTATTTTTTAGGTGGGGTTGTCAATTGTTTATCTGTGTGTTACCTTGTTAGTATTGGGCCGGTTTTTTTTAAAAAAAAGTGCAAAGCTTTTTTTAGTGCTGGGGTAAAGGCATGTACAAAGAGTAAATATTTATTGTCAAATCATAGGAAAGATCTGGAGTGAAGTGGGTTGGAGGGAACCCAGCCCATAATTTCAGTAACAGGAAGATTCTGCTTTGATTTGGTACATTAAGGGGGAGGGAGAATCATCCTAAAGGGAAAAAGTAAGTGTGGATTGAAGAATACTTCCATTAACTCTTTCATTGTTCTGAAAATGTTGTACTGTTTTCACCTGCTAATTATTTTCTAACATCAGTCCATTGCTATTAGCATTTTCATCTCGCTCTTGCTTTAATTTCATTGCCTGGCCTGGCCTCAGTATTCACTGTTGTTTGAACTTATTGCTTTCTGATAGAATCCAGCTGTTTGTTCAGGGTTTGAACTCCACTATGAGCTTATCCCTGTTCAGATTGTCTATTGACAATGTGTCAATGTGGCAATCCCTGTGTTAACCTCTTTGAACTGGACTTTTCCACCTTGCTACTGAATGTATATGATTCTGGAGTGGAACAAACTAGTTATTTATTGTTAGGAGCTTCATTTTTTAATTTAATATTTTAGGGTTATGAATTGCTTGGTTATAACTTTATTCATTGCCTCCTGACAGACAGAAAGGCACTACAGAAAGAACAGCCTTTCTTAATCCCAAAAGAGCAGTCTAAGATCCTACAATGCACTTTCATTTCCTATAATGTAATATTGTTGTCATGTGTCGTCAAGTCATTTCTGACTTATGTTGACCCTAAAGTGAACCTATCATGGGATTTTGTTTTGTTTGGGTTTTTTTTGGCTTTTTGTTCAGTGGAGTATACAGCTATTAAAAGAAGCATTTTGGAGCCATCATGCACCATCAGATATACCTTTCATGCTGCCCTAAAGACTATTAAAGTAGCTTCAGATCTTGCACATGTAGTCAGTGCACAGAATTTGAATACTGAAAATAGATAGCGTTGTATTCCCTGGATTATCTTTAAAATAAGAAAATCAGTAGGGTTTACTACTACTCTGATAAGTACATAACACGGCATTTGTTTTCGGTATTTCTGTTGAGATTTTTAGCCATGTACATGAAATTAAGGATTGAGAATATTTAATCTAGAATGATTACTTTCAAAATACAATATGTGTGTTTCCTACATAAAGGAATGTGTCTAACAACTAAGTGCAGTGTTCTTTATAGAATACTTTTTCCTAATAAATAATTAACAGCTGAATAATATTTCTTCTGTTCCCACCAGCTAATAAAGATTCCAGCTTTGTGTATTCTCGAATAGGAGGGACCTGTCCTTCCAAACAGGTGCTTCCTCAATCCTGGGAAGACTGGGACAATACTTTGATTTTTGAAGGACGATTTGAAAGTGGGAATCTGCAGAAGGTGGTCAAAATGTAGGTTGGTCATCCGTTTCTTTTTGTTTTGTAAAAATTGTTGCTGTTTTGTGTCCAGGTCCTCTCTAGCAAGAAAGCTTTAATGATTGTTTAGAAAACAAAAAATATGGTGCAAATGCCAATATATGCTTTTGGGAAAGTGCAATGTTAATGGCACAGAACTGCTTATTTTCCAAAGTAGAATTACATTAAGCATCTTTAAATTATTCATTTGAATTGAGTTGAAAGATTGGACACATTTAAATGCCACAGGTATACATACATGTGGGGTTTTTTTTCTCTTAGTCAAGGCATATTTTCAAGATAAAAGAATGATACGCTGCTTTGATAATGTTGCAATCCCAACCAAGCTGATAAAAGATTAGAGAAAACTATAGTTTCTGGCAAGATAGTCCTGAGAGCATTGTACAACCTATATTGTACAACCTATATTATAAATTCCTCTGCAGTAGTCTTGCAGTTGAGCATGGGATCAATTTCTTTAATTGTGACTGACAGCTGTCTATTTACATGCTTTATAAGCCAGGCAGAAACAAATGCAGGTTGAGTATCCCTTATCCAGAATTCCTAAATCCAAAGTACTCCAAAATCCAAATTTTTTCGATCTACAGCATGAGTAGCATAGCATGTACTTGTACTGTATTTGTAAAGCTGTAGAGAGATACTGCTGGAGAGAGATGCAAGGATCTGTGAAATGGCAGGTAATCCCTGCCTCCTGCCATTTCACAGATCCTTGCATCTCTCCCTGAACATGTTCTGCACAAGTTGGGATAGATGACTAATATACATCATTATGCCTCATTGTGTACATGCAAATACAGGTAGTCCAAAAAGCAAAATAAGGAACACTTCTTGTCCCACACATTTCAGGTAAGTGATACTCAACCTGTAGCTTGACTGGCTTGTAGAGCAAAAAGCCTATTGTCTCCTCACTTACTGTTAACTCACATGCAAATATGTCACTGAACATGTTCTACACAAGTTGGGATAGATGACTAATTGACAACAGGGTCTTTAGACAAAATATTCACAAAAATAGAATCAGAGCTGGAAGGGAACTGCAGGGTTCATGTTGTCTGAAAAGTCCATCAGTAAAACATATCATTATATTGAATGTCTTACTGTATAATTTATAGTAAAAATGTTTTTCTCTTTCCCCCCTGTCAGTAGTGATTTTGAGTATGAGCTGACACTACGTACTGATCTCTACACAAAAAGACACACTCAGTGGTATTACTTCCAGGTCACTAACACCCAAGCAGGAATGCCTTATCGTTTCACTATTGTCAACTTCACCAAGCCAGCAAGCTTGTACAATCGTGGGATGCGTCCATTACTGTATTCAGAAACAGAAGCGAAGATACATAAGGTGGGCTGGCAGAGGACAGGAAATGAAATCAAATATTACAAAAACAATCTCAGCCAAGATGGACGCCAGTATTTTTCCCTGACATGGACATTCCAGTTCCCACATGACAGGGACACCTGCTATTTTGCCCACTGCTATCCTTACACATACAGCAAATTGCAAGACTACCTGTCAGACATTGCAAGAGACCCAAGTCGGTCGAAGTTCTGCAAGATCCGCATTTTGTGTCATTCCTTGGCTAGAAATATAGTCTATGTCTTAACCATCACCAACCCCTTGCAGGATTGCAAGGAGGAAAAACGCAAAGCAGCCATTATTTTGACGGCTAGGGTGCACCCAGGTGAAACTAACAGTTCCTGGATGATGAAAGGCTTTTTGGATTACATTTTGGGAGATTCAAGTAATGCCCAGTTGCTCCGAGACACATTTATTTTTAAGGTGGTGCCAATGTTGAATCCAGATGGTGTGATTGTGGGCAATTACCGCTGTTCTTTAGCGGGCAGGGATTTAAATCGGAATTATAAATCAGATCTCAAGGAATCCTTCCCTTCTGTATGGTACACCCGCACCATGATCAAAAGGTAAAAAGGTAACACCATCATTCTTCTCTGCTTGTATAGCAACTCTTTGTGCATTATTTATTGTTGTTATTCCCAGTCAAATTGACTTCACCCTATAAGAGATTCATCAGTGTTATTAGCTGTTATTAAGTAGCGTATGACTTGTATTCAACTTGTTCTGTTGAGCTTAGTTCGGGGATTAATGAATTTTGATTTTGTTTAATTTTCTAAAAATGTTGTCAAATGTCATTTGCAATGGAAAAAGCTTTTTTCTTCCATATATACATTATCTTGATGGACGGAAGGCATGACGCATATGCAAAACATGGAAAATTTACTTTTGGAAGCAAAATGCAGTTGCTTGTCCCACATGGAATAGATCTGTTGAATCAATAGGATTAACGTTAAGTGTTGACATTCTGTTTAGCAGTGGCTTTGGTGAGTCTACTCTAGTTGGAATTGGAAATTAGATCTTGAAATGCAGTCCCCAGAATTCCCCAGCCAACATACTGGGTGGGGGATTCTAGGAATCATAACTCAAACTCTAACTGCAAGTTCAGTTCAACTCTAGTATTCATTGGAAAAGGTCATATTCACAATGACAAAGCTAACCATTACCCTACTGAAGGTTGTTCTAATGGCTACATGACATAAAGCAGTAGTCCTCTCAAAATGTGGTCTAAGATGTCATGTAGATTCTATTATAACACCCAAAAATGCATGCTTGGCATTATATATTACATATAGATTGGTTTCAATATCCATATATAAATTTCTCCTTTTTTACAGAATGATGGAAGAACGCAGCGTTCTCCTATATTGTGACCTTCATGGTCATAGCAGGAAAGAGAATGTCTTCATGTATGGCTGTGAAAAAAGAGATCAGCAAGAAGAAGGATCATGCTTACACCAGCGCATTTTTCCTTTTATTATGAGCAAAAACTGCCCAGATAAAGTAAACCAAACCATACATTTTAATAGTTATATTAGAATTTCCTTTTTTATTATTATTCTTTACAGTATTTATACCCCGCCCTTCAGCCCTAGTATAGTCGGACCTTTAAATCTGCAAGTGATCTGTTCTGGACACCTCCATGGATACGAGAAAGTGCAGGACCTCAAGTCCAGTTGTCTCTAATAGCATGTGCTGCCATTGGCAAGCCTGCAGATAACAAGCCCTCACTGTATATCAGTATCTTAGCGGTTTAAGTGATAAAACATGTTACCCCTTCAGGTTAAATACTTTAAAATAGTGTTAGCTATGTTGTGTTACCTGTTAAACATCGCAGATCTGCTTCACAGCACTCTTTAAAAGCACATGCCCCCCTTAAGTTTCTTAGGTAGTTTATCATGCAAGAGTGTATGTTCTTTCACATGCTAAATTGTTTGTGCTCTAAACAGTTAGAGGAGCAGTCCGTAATCCATTGTGTTGTATCCTATCGAAATATAAAGCATGACTATTCATGGTGAATAACAACATCTCATTCTCTGTATACTGCATTAAATGTGTTTCTGAGATGTTTGAAGGTAATGCTTTGGGGTTTTAGAATCTGTTTCTCACAGCATCCCCAATATTATCAGTAGTATCACTCAGGAGGTTGCGGTGGGTATGGACTGCAACCTGGGGGGGAGGGTGTACATCTGGTGGTGTGGTACACCAAGTGGGACTGACGTAGCTGTTGAGTGAGCACGAAAGGGCATAGCATCCCTTTCTCACTTGCCCAGCAGCAGTGCAAGACTCAAAATGACTGCCTGGAACTGTCACACAGTCCCCCACAGCAGCGGGTGCTGCTGTGACAGGTGCTGCCTTTTGTTTGGGATCCATCACAGCTGCTCTCTTGAGCAGCTGCACCAGGCTCTAAAGATCCCTTGGAGGCCACAGAACCACCCTTCTCAGCAGCTGCCATCTCTGGCAGCGGGCAGTTCCTTCCCTTCAGAGGCCACTGAACCACCTCCACCCCAGCAGCAGTGTCAACCAGGGGAAGGTCACCTCACCACAGGATGTAATGCCTCTGAATATTACAGTAACTGTTTAAAAAAAACATGTCTAATTGATGTCTTCATTGAAATATGTAAATCACAAAAGCTTACTCTTAAAATAGTTAGTACCTCACATAGGCATTTACAGAGACTGATCAAAATACAAATTCCTTTCTCAGAGTTTAGAATCCAAATTTTGACAGTGAGAAAGGGAAACAGCAAAAGAAGGGGAATGCAGGAAAGAAAAGGGTATATTAAAAAGGTATTAATATGAGCAAGTGCAGTTACAAATATATTAACAGAAATTTAAATACGTGATGCTCTGAGACATTTCCATATGTGATTCTAAAGCTGTAATAATAGCATAATGATTTTAGAATGCACAGACTTTCCATATAGGGTATACTGTATATATTTGTTTTTAATGCTGGAGGGACAAAAAAAGCATGAACAACCATGATTTTTACTGCTAATGGTAATACAATGTATATCTTAATTTTTGTGAGTTTATAATAGGCATATCACTACATTATAGTGGGGATATAGTGGGATATAAATATTTTGATGATGATGATGATGAAGAAGAAGATGATGATGATGATGAAGAAGATGAAGATGCCATAGTGGTAAAATGTCATGTCATTTATTTGCTTCACCCACTGCATCAGTGACCACTTCTGATGTGGCAAAGGGAAATGCACAGAATCATATGCCACATCACAAGTACATGAAACTACAATCACAGAACATGACATAAGGAAACTATTTTCAATCACAGCTGCTTGTCTCATTGATAGAAAACAGGGCGATTCATTAACACTGATTCCATTTCTTTTTCTCTAAGTTCTCATTTCCAGACTGCAGTTTCAAAATACAAAAAGGCAAAGAAGGAACAGGCCGAGTAGTTATGTGGAAGATGGGAATCAGCAACAGCTATACCTTGGAAGTTACTTTTTGCGGATCTAAACTGGGTAAGGCAAATATAGTATTATTTCAGAACTATTACCGAGATACGTAGCAAAGTCTTCTGTTTTGCAGTTAAGACAGTCAGAAAAGCTACTGTGTTTACATAGGACTTATTTACACAATAGACTGGCTTAATTTGCACTTCCTATTCTTTGGGAATTGTACTTTTGTGAGAACAGGACAGGGAGTAACTATAAGTAATAGAAAATTTCAAGCAGTATATTACGGGTCTCAGACTCCCTTGAGACAAGCCATCATACGTAAACTGATATAGATACACACACACACGTGTGTGTGTGTGTGTGCGTGCGTGTATAGTGTTTTTGAGCCTATTAGGTTGAAACAGGCCCAGTTTCTCCTGTCAGTGCAAACTGAAAGTAGACTTTAGCCAGAAAAGGGGCCTTTTTCTGATAGTCTGAGAGAAGGCACATTCAACAAACATGTAGGAAAAAGTGTAGAATACATTGCTGGGGCAGGAGATTGTATTATATGTTTGTGGGACAGCAGTGAGAATTCAGATTTCCAAGTCACACTACAGTAGATAAAATTATTGTTGAAACTATGTGAGAAAGGTATTTTTTTGATTAGTGAGGGTTCCCCCTTCATGTTCTAGGTAATAGACATGGTACCCACTTCAGTACTAAGGATCTGGAATCCATAGGTTACCATTTCTGTGATTCACTGTTGGACTTCTGTAATCAAAAGAAAGACAAGGTAATGCAAAGAAACATTTCTTTCATATAGAACACTAGCAATAAAGACAAAGGGATTATTTTTTTACATAGAAGGAGTGATGCACTGAAATTTACTTTTAATTAAGTGTGTGATCTCCCCAGTATAATGAATGCCTGAAGGAACTGGAAGAAATGGTGAAACGGGATGATCATATTGCTTCTCTCAATGACACAGTAGACAAAGATTCCAGGTAAATTGAGCTGTTCTTATATGCTTACATTTCTAAATTATTATTGAATGGAGGGATCAGTAGCTTTGCCATGTCTTTCAGATGTTATCTGAATATATAATTTATATAGTGTGCAGGTGAATCTTCATTGTTGTGTGTCTTCAATTTTTTCTGACTTATAGCTACCCTAACGTGAACCTATCACATGATTTTCTGGGCAAGATTTGTTCATTGGAGTGGGGGATGGGGGGTTGCCATGGCCTTCTTTCTGAGGCTGGCAAAATGTGACTTGTCCAAGATCACCCAGTGGGTAGTCTAATGTTCAAAACACTACACCATGCTGGCTCTCACTTAATGAATCTTCATTAACATTATTGAATCCACAACCTTGCACATAAAAACTTTTTTTTTCTTTTGCAGCTCAGATAGCTCAGATTACAATGAAACTGCTATTAAAGTAGACTCCCAGGTATGTTAAAATTTTTCATTAAGGGTTGAACTTCTTAGTTTTTTTTCACTTACCTGAAATTAATTTAGTCACCCCTTAGTGTGGACATAAACATTACAGTATACTGCTGGAGAGCAGTTTCTTACTAATCAGTACTGGTGTCTGAGGCATACATTGATGTGTTTTAGTTTTGGTGCAGAATTATAGAATCATAGAGTTGGAAGAGACCACAAGGGCCATCCAGTCCAATCCCATTCTGCCATGCAGGAACTCTCAATCAAAGCCTACCCAACAGGTGGCCATCCAGCCTCTGTTTAAAGACCTGCAAGGAAGGAGACTCCACCACTCTCCGAGGAAGTGTGTTCCACTGTCGACCAGCCCTTACTGTCAGGAAATTTCTCCTAATGTTGAGGTGGAATCTCTTTTCCTGCAGTTTGCATCCTTTGTTCTGAGTCCTGTTCTCTGAAGCAGCAGAAAACAAGCTTGTTCCCTCCTCAATAGTATTTAAACATGGCTATCATATCACCTCTTAACCTGCTCTTCTCCAGACTAAACATCCCCTGCTGCCTAAGGCATTCCTCATAGGGCATGGTTTCAAGACCTTTCACCATTTTAGTCTCTCTCATTTGGATACACTCCAGTTTCTCAATGTCTCAAGAAAGGGTTCGACTGGTTATTAATGTCTAATTGTAAATAAAATATAGAGAAAATTCACTTTAAGTTTTAGAAAGAAAGAAAGTGTTATAAGAATTAGCCCCTTCTCCTTATCTGTACAATCTAGTATAATTTACCATGCCAGCATCATTACAATGTGGGTTTCTGCCTCTAGCCAGCAGTAAGTTAATGATATGGAGAAAGATGGGGTCATGGATATAGGATATGTTGCATGAGATGGTATTGAGGGAAATGAGAAATATGATATGTGGAGATAAAGGCTCAGTACAGACCGCTAAAAAACAGTGGCCTACAGGCGCCTATTTTTCCTCCAGAGGCAAGCCACCGCCGCCAAATCGCACAGCTTCCCTGCGGAGGAAAAAGAACCCAAGTAAAGCAGGTTCTTTTAAAGCCACAAGGGCGGCATGCACTTGTTACATAAGTGCCATGCAGCAACGTGCAGACGCCACACGGTGCTTACGTTATAATGGTGGCACCCATATACACAGAGCACCGCCATTGTTACGCTATCCGTCCATACTAGGGTTAGGGACAGTGCGGTTGGCTCACGGTCCCTAACCCTAGTGTCAGCCCTGGTACGCCACTTATTGGCGGTATGTAGCGGGCCATAGGTACTCTTTTTGCAACAGTTCTATATTTCTTGGGGGGGAAATTGTTCTGTCCATAAATATTTTTCAGTTATTGAGATACAGAAAAAGTTCTTAAAAGCCTTAAATAAAAATTACAGAATTGATATTTGTAATTAAAAAATTACAGAATTGATAGCTATTAAATCTAGCTCTGAGTTCTTAGTAGCCTTTTTTTCTTACTAGGCAAAGCTAAAAAAGAAGTGTCTGAAAACAAAGAAGCAAAGGACTTCCTTTCTTGAATCATCTGCAAGAAGAATGCCTAAACAGTCCCATGAACCAATGGTAGATTATAATTTTTCTGTATTTGATATTAATTAAACTGATTAGTATTTCTACATTAGAATCATAGAATCGTAGAGTTGTAAGAAACCACAAGGGCCATCCAGTCCAACCCCCTACCATGCAGGAAATCTCAATCAAAGCATCCCCAACAGATGGCCCTCCGGCCTCTGCTTAAAGACCTCCAAAGAAGGAGACTCCACTACACTCCGAGGGAGTGTGTTCCACTGCCGAACAGCCCTCATTGTCAGGACATTCCTCCTAATGTTGAGGTCGATCTCTTTTCCTGCAGCTTGCATCCATTGCTCTGGGTTCTAGTCTCTGGAGCAGCAGAAAACAAGTTCGCTCCCTCCTCAATATGACATCCCTTCAAATATTTAAACAGTGCTATCACCTCTTAACCTTCTTTTCTCCAGGCTAAACGTCCCCAGCTCCCTAAGTCGTTCCTCATAGGACATGGTTTCCAGACCGTTTTAGTCGCCCTCCTTTGGACATGCGCCAGTTTCTCAATGTCCTTTTTTGAATTGTTGTGCCCAGAACTGGACACAATATTCCAAGTGGGGCCTGACCAAAGCAGAATACAGTGGCACTATTACTTCCCTTGATCTAGACATTATACTTTTATTGATGCAGCCTAAAATTGCATTGGCCTTTTTAGCTGCTGCATTGCACTGTTCACTCATGTTCAACTTGTGGTCTACTTGGACTCCAAGATCCCTTTCACATGTAGTCTCATTCAGCCAGGTGTCCCCCATCTTATTATCTGTGCATTTCATTTTTCCATCTTAAGTGCAGTACCTTACATTTCTCCGTGTTGAATGTCATTTTGTTAGCTTTGGCCCAGCTTTCTAGTCTATTCAGGCCGTTGTGAATTTTGATCCTGTCCTCTGGAGTATTAGCTATTCCTCCTAATTTGGTGTCATCTGCAATTTTGATGAGTATGCCCCCAGTTTTGTCATCCAAGTTATTGATAAAGATGTTGAATAACACTGGCTCCAGGACAGAGCCCTGTGGGATCCCACTGGTCACTTCTCTCCAGGATGAAAAGGAGCCATTGCTGAGCACCCTTTGGCTTCAGCCAGTCAACCAATTACAAATCCATGTAACAGTTATCTTGTTATATTACATATAACATTGGCAAGAAACTAGAACAATAAACAATATGTTACATGCTTTGAGAAGGTTTTGAACATTATTTTAGCATAAACTGGAGAAAATTTCAATGCCAAGAAAATGTCCAGCCATGGGCCTCAGGCTTAGGCACCTCAATTTTTTCTCCAGTTTTATTCTTTTATGGCTGAATCAGACAAACTGTATGTAAATTTGGGACATATCCCTGATATTGCAGGACCTAAACCTCTAGAAAGGTTATATCAGGAGAGATTTCTTCTTCTGTTCAGTTAGAAATGGAAGAGGGGACTCCAGGTGATGGCGGTTTGATGTTGCTGCATGAGCTCCACAGCAATGAGAGCTTAGGCAGCAAAATAGCTGGCTAAAAGGCAGTCAGTCAATGCAATTCTCTCTGGAGAAAGAGAGAATATGAGATCATGCACACATGCTCTGAAACACTGCTCCTCGTAAAAAGACGGTAGAATTCTTAGCAGTCATGAGAAGGTAGAGGGAGGGGGTCAGAATTAAAACCATGCCGAAACTACTTAAGCAAGTCTTTTAATGGACCTAGACCTGCCAAATTGTCACTTTGTTAATTACTCTTAGCTACCTAATTTACAGTTGAAGAGAGATCTTTCAATTGGCTGTAAAACCTCAGTGAGTTGCCTTCTTTTAACAAGAAGGAGGGAAATGAAAATTATTCATAAGACATTAGTTTGAAGCAAAAAAAAAGCATTAATTTTCTACCTGCAGAAAAGGCTTTCACAGCTTGAATTGGATTTTCTTGTTTATAATTCTAGGAAGATATGAACTTTGCCAATAATTTTATTAAAAGGGTTGCATCGATTCTATACCTCAGAAAAAGCACAAATAATTGTTAATGGAGAATTAACAAAACCTGATTAGATTCAAAAAGGAAAAATAAACAAGGATACCCATTTTTCTTCCACTTTTGTTTTTTTGGTTTTTTAAGTACAGTACTGATAGAGATATAAGATGAAAGATATATGGGAAGAAAGATTTAAAAGTAAGTGTATAAAGGCATTTGCAGATTATTTGGTGATACATTTGGAAATTCTTTGGAAGTGTCAATTGAAAAATTAAAAAGCTTTTGGTTGTGGTTGGCAGGCTTTAATATTAATAATCTCAAAAGAGAATGATGTTAACACAAAAATAGAATATAGAAGATCAAGTTGAACTGATGGATATAAAATGCTTTTATTAAAACTGAGAAGAAAGTTAATATTAGGTATTGCTATGATGGATATAATTGTATGTTATTTCAAAAGTGTATGTAAGACCTGGAATGAAATTAAGAAGGACATGTTAAGATGGGAGACAAACTAAATCTATCACTGGATTTCTGAATATAAAAATGAGTATTTTGCCTAGAATGATGTTTCTTTTTCAGACAATACTTGTTTTGACAACGGATGCACCATTTAAGCTATGGCGTATTCCACGTTTATGGAGGGTGGGGCGCAACACAAATTCATATAATATTACAGGTGCAAAGGAGAGTGGAGGATCGGTTTATTGATTTTAAATTGTATTTTACAGCCTGCTGTTTTGTTTGAATAAAAGAATGGGTGTTGTTGAGAAATAAAAAACTATTATTGCTGGAAGGGCATTACCTGGAGTTTGGATTACATGGATAGTTATGGTACAATAAAGTTAACGTAGATTTTAAAAATCATTTTGTGAACCATTCCTTGTTGAGAATGTGGAATAGATATAAGCCCGGCTGTGCCCAAATCTTTTATGAAACATCTATACAAGAAATGTTTTATACAAAAGAAGCAATAAATAATGAAAGATGGACTAACATATTAAGACCTCTTAGGAGATTTTCAAGGGAAATCTAAATACAAGAGAGCAGTTACTAGAGAAGGGAAATGTTTTAAATGGTTTTCTTACTGTCATTTATCAAAAGATTTATGATTGGGCAAAATAAAAATCATGGTTTGAACTAAAGTCAGAATTGAAGTGCACATTATAGCATTGTTTGCTCAGCCTGCGTAGGTTCACACTGAAGCTTTACACCAGGATAGCCATCAATAACGTGTGGCTGTTCAGGAATCTCCTCCGTTCTTCTTGAAGCTGATAAAGCAGACTCAAACAGATGTCTCTTCAAAGAGGCTCTTTAATTCTTCAGTTGCTATATTTACAGAATACAAAGCTACTTTCACTATACATCCACCCACCACCAACCATCAACCCACACTGTCTTCTGAGGCTTGTCCCTTATATACACTCGTGCCATGCGGCGCACTAAGTCCTGCTCTTCCTGCTGTGTCGCCTTCTTTCTTGTCCCCCAGCAAGATGCTGCATGTTTACAGTAGTTTTGCAACACTTTGTAGTGCTTTCCAACACATGATGACCTTGCAGACACATGTCTTGATCCAGCTGAATCCAATTACTTGGTTACCAAGCTGCAGAGTTAACCATTGTTACCTTTGTCACCCTTCCCCACATCTGGACATTTTTACTTCTGGCTTATTCTCCAACAATTATATACAAATGACTAACATGAACTTGCTAAAATGTATAAACATTTGTTGAAATTTGAAATGGAAGAAGAACAAGTTATGATAAAATGGACTAAGAATTTTTGTTATAATATACAAATGGATCAGTGGGAAAATATGTGGCTAAAGGGGTTGAAATTTACATTATGTTATGATCTTACAGATAATTTTAATAAAAGGATGTATCATACAACATCAGAGAAATTGTCTAAAGTATATAAAAGGGTATCTAATTCATGTTGAAAATGTGAACAACATGAAGAGATGTTTTACCATGTGTGATAGAAGTGAAAAAAAGATTTTTAAATTATTATTATTATTATTATTATTATTATTATTATGCTATATGTGGTAAGGGAATGTGAAAATAAATGCAGAATTCAAAAATCATATAATAAGAAAATCTTTAATAAAAATATGGCAAAAGTACTATTCCTTAAATTCCTTATGACCACAAGAGGCTTTTTGTAAACAGGAGTTAAGAACAACAGTTGAGTGATATATTGGGGGAAAACATCAGGAGTATGGAAAATTAAAGAAAGACAAGAACTGGAGAAATAAGGAATTAATATTCAATGGTTAAGATACTACCAATTAAGTGAAAAAAATAAAGGAGGATTTAAAAAAAAATACCAATATGAAAGAGAAATATCAAATTTGAAAAATTATTGTGCTGTGACAGTAATTGTCCGCTTAACAAAATGTTAAGATTTAGTACTGAGGAACAACAAATTAAGCAATGTATGGTAAGATGGGCAGTAAATTTGGGACAAAACAATGGGAAGATATTTGGAATAAGAGATTATAATGTATGTGTTCTTATAACCTTAAAGAAAACTTTTATACAATTATGTATAAGTGGTATTTAACTACAGATAATATTATTTAGGTACTAATTAGAGAATAGACAGGAAGTCTTTTGTTTGTTTGTTTGTTTGTTTGTTTTTAAGGGAGAGGGAGAAGAGAGGGAGGGAATGTTGTTTGTGCATGTCTTATTGTTTGTTTTGGCTGTTTGTGTATTTATGTTTTTGTTGTAGTAGTTGTTGAATAAAATTTATAATTTAATAAACAAAGTAGATTCAAATACAAACATTGATGCAGAGATTTTAAAAATTAATATTCAATTAAAACTGGAACATTTTATTTTGGGATTGATGGCGGCATAATTGGACAAGCGCCATGGAAGATTACTTTAGTATATGACCATGCCAGTAAGACTGATGTATGTGCAAAGATGGAAGAATTCAACATTGCCTACTTTGGAGGAATGGTTGTTAAAACTGAGTGATTTAGCAGAAATTGACAAATTATCTGGTTTGATTAGGGAAAAGTCATTAGTGACACTTCTCAAAGACTGGAGACCTCTTATAGGCTTTTGGCAAAGAAAGAAAATGAATTGGTTACCTTTGGTTTTGATAACCTAAAGAATAGGCTATTGAAAGAAGTGACTCTGTTGTAGCTTTGGAGAGAGAAAGGTACACAGAAGTATAAGTGCCAAAACAAAGATTGACAGGCTCTTTTTTTCCTTTTCCTTTCTCTTTTCTTCTTTCTTCTTTTTTTCTTTTTATTCAACTGAATCTATGTAATTCTTAATGTATTTCAAAATCCTTAAATTATTTTTTAAAAATAGATATTGAAGGAGGAGGTACCATATATACTCAACTACAGTGGACCCTTGTTATACGCTGGGATTTGGTTCCAAGATCTCCCGTGTATAACAAAATCCGTGTATGCTCAAGTCCCATTGCATATAATGACATAGCAAAATGGTGTCCCTTATAAAAAATGGAAAATCAAGGTAAATTTATACTTTTTTGTAACATTTTCAAACCGTGTATGCTTAAATCCATGTATAAAAAATCCGTGTATAAGAAGGGCCTACTGTATAAGTCAATGTTATGTATAAGTTGAGATCAGGTTTTGGGGCCAAAATTATGGATTTTGCCATGGCCCTTGGATAAGTCGAGGGTAAAACTTGGAGGCTCCATCAGTTTGTGTATGAACAGCATATAGCTGTATAGCAAGAGAGACTCTACAGCAAGAGAGACTCTAACTGAGGCTTTTTGTTTCAACTTTGGTTTCAGCCTTCACCCAGACAGCCACGGCCAGCTCCAGTAGGAAAGGGTCTCTGTTTGTTTAAATGCAATTAATCACCCAGGACTCTTTCTGCTTGGTGCACGAGAAAAGAAACTATCTTCTTACCACATGGGGTAATCTGAAAGAGCTGCCATCACATTACCATAGTGACCCGTAAATAAGTTAACCTGGGATTGGGGGTCAATTTGGGGGCATACATTTTTAGATTTATAGATGAGTATATATGGTAGATCTTGAGGGTTCTATAGCAATAGGTTGAGTTAATTTTTAAACTTTTATTCCCTCTTAACTATGAGAGAATCAATCTTAAATCTACAACTAAAATCTATTACTTTAAATCTATCTTAACTGCTGTTTTAAAATTAAAACAGTCCTTTTCATCCCAAGCAGAGTGAAGTGAAGAAATCAGAAGACTCTTTTCACAGAATTTCCAAGAGCCAAGACCACATACTTAAAAATGTGAGGATTCTTATTATATTCTTGTTTGTAGAGATCTGTTAGCTCTGGCATAATCAGAATTTAATTCTGTAGGAAACACTGCTTAGTCAAATCTCTTGTTTATGTAAATTAACTCTGTGTCCCTTCCAGTATAGCCATACAAATGTACTTCAAATATCTGCTTTTGGATGCTATTCTAAAATTCCTAAATATGGATCACACTACACATCTGCATCACAATTTAAGACTCACTAAAATGATTTTATGCATACTTGGATGCAGTAGAGATGTACATCTAGTATTTATTATTAGATTTAGAACTGATATTTTTATGTCATTATTTTTTACCTTAGCCTTAGTATTGGTACAGCTTTCATTTTGACCATGTAAGCAGTGTTATACATTTCCCTTCCTCCACAGACCCAGGTTTTTCAGAGATTAAAACTGAGGGAGTTACAAAACATGCAAAGAGAAAAGTATGCAGTTTCCAAACAGAATCTAGACCTTTTCTGCAGAACCCCCAATGATAAAAAGGTTTGGATGGCTTACTAAAAGTATACATTTTGAAACGTTATCAGAGAATGTGAAGTCGAAGGCTTTCATGG
>NC_056526.1:41660577-41669302 GCF_019175285.1 Sceloporus undulatus
TTATGGTAACCCAAAGGTGAACCAACAGAGGGGTTTGTTGGCAAGATTTGTTCAGAGGAAGTTTGACATAGCCATTATCTGAGAATGAGAAGTCTGACTAGCCCAGGGATCACAGATTCCCATGGTTGAGGGGGGATTCGAACCTTGATCTCCTGGAATCCTAGTCCACCACTATCAGCAGTAGATGGTCATAAAAAGATGCAGCAAAATGACTCACAACAAAGCCAAGAGTTAAAGTTCATATCCCTAATTCTGAATGGTACAGTTCATGTTGCAATAAGCCAGGATTCCAGAAGATGCTACTTGGTTGCTTCTGCTGTGGCTAGGAACAGCTAATCAAACCATGGATTGTAACAATGACATAGTATTGTCAGCCGTTACTTCCAGTGTTTTCTGTGGTGTCCTATTGATTTCTAAGCCTTAATGTAAACTACCACCACCCCTAATAAAATGCAATGTCAGCACCTGTTGTGTAACAAGCTAAAACTTGGCAGACGGTCTTTTTCGATGCTCTTTGCCTTTAATTAAACTTCTCGTTTGCATATTAGTCCAATTTGTTGCTCCCTTTTGATCCAACCAAACAAATTAAAAGGTCAATTGCTCCCTAGACCACTTCACTTAATTGACCCTTATTGGTCACTTTAAATGCTGATTATCTAACATGTTTGTTTTGTTGCATTCAAAGAAAGACAATGGAGGAAAGCAGCCCTTGAATGTCCACTGGAGCTGACACAAGCAGTAAAAGAGAAGCTGAATTCAAGGAACATGTTCTGAGTTAAAACATTGCTGCTAATCATCTAACCAAATCAACAAATTGCCAGGACTGACTCTTGTATAGACTGTATAGGAGGCTTTCCCTGTGGAAAGGACTTTTCTGGATAAGGCGACAGGTTAAAGTAATGCACAAAGCTCTATTTTAATTCTGATTACAATCATACAAGGGGGCAGCAGAACTGTGGCAACACTCTCAAGACACATTATTGCTTTCATTGTTGTTGGTGCCTTTGTCATGCCCAACTTTTGATGATCCTATCACTGGATTTCTTGGAAAGATTTGTTCAGAGGGTTTGCCAGGCCTTCCTCTTAGGATAAGGTGGGTGACTTGCCCAAGATCACCCATAGATCCAAACACCAGAGTCCTAGTTCAGCACTCAGAGCACTACACCAACACTGACTCTTTGCTTCCCTTACCTGGCAGAGACAGAGGAGTATATCACACGGAGATTTTTAGAGCTTTTTGCAGCTCAGATTTGGGGTGACTGCAGGTCTAATGATGCGGATTCACATAATAACGATGTTGTTTATCAGACAAATATTCCTTTCTATGGGCGCTCCGTCCGTGGGGCTTCCACAGGGTTCCAAAGGTGACCCCTCATTTGGTGAAATAGGGAAAAATGAATTCCAGAATGTGTATTCAAGCTCACTTCAATTTCACTTCAAATTGGTCTTGTGTGGGAAGGTCCACTCCGATGTCGCTCCCCTTGGCCCCCTGCTCCCCTCCTTCTCCTTCACCCCATCTCCTCCTCTCTGCCACCCTGCCACCTATCCCCCATCTCCTGGCTGCCTGCATCCCGATCCAAGCCCCAGTGACCCACTGAGACCTATCTCATCCCAGCCTGCTTCTCAGTCTGATCCTGGCCCAGTGACCCCCCTGCGACTTATCCCATCATCCCCTGCCTGCTCCTTGAGCCCAATCTGGGATCCAGTGACCCCTTGCGACCTATCCCATCACCCCTTGACTGCTCCTTCAGCCCAATGAAGGATGACAGCTAAGGAGGGGGCAGGGAAGGAGGACGCATCAGACCCCCCACTGAGCATGCGCAAGGGTGCGATTTGAATTGTTGAATCTCACCAGTGTGGAGTGCATCACCTCAACTTTGCATGAATCCGCATCATGTGACTTGCCTGGATTCGATCCCCCTCGATTCGGAGGGGCAACGGAAGGGCAATCAGGTGTGATAAAACATTTACGTTAACATGAATTCACATAGCTGAACCAGGAGTCACCCGGATCTGAGCTGCAAAAAGCCCGTTGTATATACTCCAGAGAGAGACTGATTGATTAAAACAAATAAAAATAAATGTTTTTATCAAGCATTCAAAGAGTCCTCCCATATGAAACTGGTGAAATTAGAACGCATCGAAGCATTTGACACAATTAGAATGGGCTCATTACTCAAGATAAATATAATAAAGGAACTGAAGAATGTAGCCAAGCAGCAAACCAAAAGGAGACAAGCTCCATGTGCTCTAAGATGGTCAACTGTTTATCCATGTTTATGTGTGTTTAAAAGCCACAACGCGTTTCAACACCAACAGGCCTTCGTCAGGGAAACAAATATAAATACACTTAAAATAAATATTTAAAAAGATAGGACAACACTCATCAAATCATGATACAAATTTATTCTTGTAAATCTTAACAAAGTTATACATACCTTTGAGAGAAATCACGGGAGCTGTAAACAGGACCAAGGATAAAGGGACAAGACAGTATAGCATTTCTATATACAGTACACATTCCAAGTGACCTTGGAAAGGCATAACCAATGATATGTATTGGGATAGAACATAGAAGTAATTTCAAAATCAGCTGTAGAATGTTGCATTCCACAAAATGACTGACTAAAGAAGCTCCCGCTGTTCATTTTTCAGATTAGATAGGTGTTCCCCTATTCTGCATTCATCAGCTTGCGGCCATAAAAGTTTCCTACATGCACACTGAATAGTATAAATCAGAAAACTAGTATTGCATGTACCAAAGTGGGATAGTTTTATATGTGTGTTAGTCAATGCAATTTACATATTCCGTCATTTTAGTTGGTGTGGTGCATTATGTGCAATGACCACATGGATGGTGTCCTACTGGTTTAGACAACCCACACAGGGCTCATTCCCACTTACATTTAAACTGGTGGGCGATTCGCCTTCACTCATGTTGATAAATTGATTCCAAAAAAACCATCATTCCCACTATAAAAGCGAATCTTTCATATCCCCTTGTAATTACTCTTTTTTGCATGACTGTCATCCCCACTAGTTTGCAACCACTTCAAAATGCATGTCAGTCATCTGTGCCATCATCAGATGTAAGCGGCAGCCCAGCTTGGAAGATATATTTAAAAATAAATTGATAGAAGATGGATTGATAGTTTTGCAACATTTGCAATCAGTGAGGCAAGTAGTTGCAAAACCAATGAATCAAATCTTCTATCAATTTTATTTTAAAAAAATCATGTGCCCATAGTCACACCACAAGCACAAAGGCAGCACTGGGGGAGGCGGGGGAATGGTGGATCTACCAAAACTGAGAAAGATGGTAAACACCCCTCGCACATTACCCCTCCCCTCCAGAGTGATGTGATTCAGATCCATGTTTTCCACTTGTTGAACGTATTGGAATCGATTCTTTTCAAAGAAGTGCCAAAAAACTACTGTCAGGAAAAACCGGGTCGACTGATATCGATCAAAGTAGGATCGGAACCCATTTCAAATGGGAATGATGGTCATATAAACCGATCAGCGATTCACTTTAAATCATAGTAGGAACACGCCCCACAGTATCTCAGCAGACTGTTTTTAAGGTTTTTACACTCAGCATGCATTACTAAGTCCCTGATATTTTTGGTTCTCTTAAATGAAATATTCCAGAGGTTTTTATTCATCTCCTGAATATTTTCTGTAATTAGAATTTTTACAACTCCAGTGATTTCTCTCAAAGATGTATAAGAATAATTTTGTATCATAATTTGATGAGTTGTCCTACTTTTTTAATATATATATTTTGGTGTATTTGTATATTTGTTTTCAGCCCCCGAAGAAAGCCTATTGTAGCCAAACACACTGGACCTTCAAACACTTATTACACACTGAATAAACAGTTGACCATCTTAAGCATGTGAAGCTTGTCTCCTTCAGTTTGCTCTCATTACCCAAGAGAAATGGCAGTGTCTAGCTCATAATGAAATGTAATGATCCTTTCAAAGCATCCTCACACACTATGTCAAGTCATTACAATGGAGAGTAGGTTATGTCCATACCAAAATTGTACTCGTTTGACCAGCTTTTCATGTGTGTTCTGCATACCTCTTGTACACTGCTCAGTTTTCTGTCCTCATATTGAATAAAAATTCCCACTGAGTGCCCACTTTGGATTCCCACTTTGGATAACAGGTGAAATTTATTAGCCTAATAAAGTTTATGCCACAGTACTTCAGTTAGTCTGTGAAGTAGCACCAGACTCATTTTTCCTACCAAAACGGTGGTACCATCACATGTACAATCTAAATGTGTTATAAAAAGCATAATACTGAATAATGAAATGACATTAGTCAGATTCTATTTGGGCCCATACAATTACAGCACTACAATTCCCCACTTGAACTGCCATGACAAACATGCTACAGAAACCTGATGGTTTCTGTGGTGGGTGCCTTCAAGCATTTCCTTAAACACTTGTTTTGGCTCTGGTAGAGAATTCAAATATCTTCCTAAATGCAAATACAGTATTCCATAGATTAGCCGTGACAATTCAAGCGGAATCATAGTACTATAATTGTCCAATGTGAACAAAACTTGAAAAAAAGCCTTCCCTGTTGCATGATATTGGAGGGAAATGCTTTATGGCATGCTAAATTTTTCCCTGCACTTGAAAGGATAAAAAGGTATGTCGGAGGACCCTTTTTACTTCTCCTTATATCAGAACTCCAACACTGTAGGGGTAAAGGCTGCAAAGGTTTTCAACAGAGTCTGAAACGGGAGTTCTGAACATTCCTGTGATTCCTTGAGCAACCACCAAGAGAATCTTAATGAAGCTTTAATATCAAAGGAATTATTTTTGAGGTTTCCTCTGTGCATAGAAATTGAAATGTTGCAAATGCATAAATACGTCTCAAAAACAAGAATTTTTTGCCTGTTTTATTGATGGATTTGTGATGTGGAATTTGGCAGTACGGTTCTAAGTGAATCATGACCAGGGCAACAGCATTGATATTGATACGTGTATGGACATCATTAAATTGCGCTTCCAGCTTCCAGTTTAGCAGCCGGAAAGTGTGGCCATGACCGGGTTCTCAGAATGGGCCTTATATAATTTCTCCTTCTAGGTTCAATTTTTTCTTATGATGACAATCCTAAAGAGGCTTTAAATTTGTCTAGTAGAATAGTGCTGAGAAAAACAATCCCGCCCTCTCCTTTTAAAAAGCTAACCGTTTGTTTAAAACAACATAGCTTAAAAGCATGGGTGAACTTCAGAAATGTAATTCAGTTTGGTTTCCCTGTGAAATCTGCCAACAAGATTTTTTTTTTTGAAAAAAGCATTCTATTTCAGTTTTGTTTTTTATCTGCCACAGCAGCCCTCATGGATGATGTTTCCCAGTATATTGGTTCATGTCTGTACATGATGCAACTGTTCTGCATTGAAAACACTTCCTGTATTTCTTCAGCACTACATCCAGTGAGCTGGAAGCATGATCCTGAAGAGATCTCCACCCAATAGGGCCTTTGTGATGTTATGTGCTGGCTTTTCAGGTGCCTTCAGAGAAACTTACATCGTTTCTAGCATGGAAAGAAACCCTCAGTTGTGGCTAAATTGTCTTGCACTGAAGGCCTGTGATTTAAGCATTCACTTTTATGTCTCTTAGAAAGAATTTGTTTCCACTTTGGTATGGTGACGCTTTGTTGACATGTTTGGCTTGGCCTGTAGTAAAGCTGCAGAACCGGATGCTTCTCCATCTTCATAGTGCTTTAGTAAAATTGTCTTGTTGGTCCCTTTTGTGGTTGATAGTGTAGCCAGCGTAGTCTGCACAGACAAGAAAAGTGAACTGTGATCTCTTGAGAGAGAGAAATCCACAATATTATTTATGTACACATATTATTTATGTATCAGCCCAATCAGGTTTACAATCAGATTTTTTCACCAATCTACCTCTTCCTATCATTGCCTATGCCCATCCCTCCTTTATTCAATTCCACAAAGTTACTGCTAATAATTTTTTGATATTATATACATCTGAGGAAGTAGATTTGAGTCTACAAAAGCTCCTGCCAACTTTTTTCTTGCAGTTTTAATCTCAAAGTGTGCTACATGTATCTCTCTACATAACATTTATATAAATCTAAAACCACCTTCAGATAGCAGGGCATAGTGGTTTGAGTATTGTAATATGACTGTGAGACCAGGTTTGATTCTCCATTTGGCCACGAAACCTGCTGAAGTGGCCTTGGGCAAGTCACATGCTCTAAGCCTCAGGGAAAGGTAATAGCAAATCCCTCTGAACAAATCGTGCCAAGAAAACCACATATAGTTTTGCCTTAGAGACACATACGTTGGAAACAACTTGAAGGCACACAATAATAACAAGAAGACACCCTTCACCAAGGTTGTTTCTTGAACCACAATCCTCTGGCTTTTTTGTGTCTCCAGCTGTAACTATGGCCTGTTACAAACAGCCAAATAAAGCTGCTTCGAGACACAGTTGAGGTAGGGTGTTTCAATGATGCATGTGTCCTAAGAGTCCAGAAGTCGCACCAAAGCCACGTTCCAGCCCTAAGGACTGGAGTGTGGCTTTTGGTGCGACTTCTGGACTCTTAGGACCAGCATCATTGAAACACCATACCTCCACTGGACTCGAAGCAGCTTTTTTTTGGCTGTCTGTAACAGGCCTATGCTCTACTCATTCTAAAGCCACTCTTTTTTTAAAAATAATGCCCAGTCTTAGATTTTAGCTTTGTGCTTACCAATCATCTAATCTAATGGTGCACATGAACACCAAGCGTTGGTGTGGAAGTTACATAAGATAGTTTTCCAAGGCATCTCTCTCTGAATTTGCATTTTTCCAGGCCACTTGAATTCTTTAGGAATCTTTAGGAAAAGGTTTTGCTAGCCATTTGACCATGATGCTGGCGGTGCAGTGCTATTTGCACATGAATGGCTTTTTGCAGTCTGTTCCCTGCTCCTCCAACTGGTTTTCATTCAGATGTTTGGGATTACATTTCCCATCAACCCTACACATCATGGTTACTGATCATGCTGGTTAGTGCTGATGGACAGTTGTCTTTATGGTAATACATGCTGGCTTTCAGGTACCTCCAGAGAAACCTCCATCAGTTTTAAGCATGGAAGGAAACCCCCTTGCGGCTAACCACATCTTGCACAAAAGCCTGCAATACCACCACAAAGTCTCAAGGACGCTGGAGGACAGTGGACTGGGGGAAGCCTGCTTACTGCATGGGACAACCACAGTTTAAAGTGGCCCCATTCAGTGGTGAATGTATCCCACCCCTTTGTGCTGGTCTATGACTGTAATAAAGATTTATTCTATTCAGTGCTGCTTCATGTGAACCGCTACAGATTCTAAAGACTCCAAGAAGAATTTACATCACTGTTATGTTTCACTCTGCAAACTTCCACAATGTTCTACTAACAAAACAAATTCAAGTAGCACCATAAAGCAAGGAGTGGGGCACACAGGGTTTTCTGCACAAGTGTGTAATGATAGACAGTTTTTAAACCTACTTATGTTCAGGGACATGATTCATGCAATAGCCATTAATGGTTTATCTGAGAAACAAAAATCTTCCCCCAGATACTGTAGTGCCTCCTGGATAGCAATGTAGATTCAGAGGGTAGATTAGCATGACATGGAACATTTTACCAACATGTCTATAGGACCTTGTATATGAAAACAAGAACAGAATGGAAAGCGCAGGCTATGCCACTTTAAATACAATACTGACATTGATCTTCCATCTCATATTAAGTTACCTTCAAGTATTGAACCGGCACTCAATTTAAATAGGAATCATTGTAAAATTCCAGGCAGAGCCACCCAAATTTCCAACAAAATAGGCAGTTCCTCTCACTTACCGGTGTTCACCTAATAATTTGGGATGTGCACTTGGTGGATATTTTTCGGCGGACTGCCCATACTTTCCCTCCGACACTAAAGGTAAGGAGAGCGGTAAAAAATCTTGTGTATGAGGGACCCATCAGTCCTAAGCCCTTCATGGCATTCTCCACTGTTTTTGTCAGGCTTATTATAATTGGTGAAGACCATTCTTTTCCTTTCCTTTCACGTACATCTATACTGCTGTTTTGGGTTTTTCAAGGAGACCTGGGATCAAAAACAAACAAAGTAACAAATACAAGCCTGCAAAGGCATGCATCTGAGGAAGTAGTTCAGGTCATGAAAGCTTAGGGTACCAACTTCTGTTAGTCTCAAAAGTGCTTCAAGATCCCTTTACCATACAATTTTCCAGACTAACATGGCTGTGGAATTTATCAACACGGGAGCTAAGTGCTAAATCCCATCCCAAAATGGGATGTAAATCCAGGAAAAATCCTGCAAAAGCGGGTCATTTTCACATTCATGAGGGGGCATTGAGCATTAAAGCGAAAATAGGCCACACAGAAATGGACAAAATCAGCCATTTTTTACTTTAGGGAGAATCCTGAAAATACAAGCAGCCAATTTTGTCCACTTTCTGTGAGGTTTATTTTTGCGTTAATGCTCAATATCCAGACACCGTGGTGAAAATGATCTCACTTTTGCGGGATTTTTTCACTTTGTGTTCATGAATATGCGACTTTGTTGTGAAAATGATCCCGCTTTTGCAAATTTCCCTGTTTTAAATCCCATTTCCGCACAGGGAAAACCCCCGTCTGATAAACTCCTATGTCTTTGAATTCTAACACCTAACAAATCACAGAAAAAAAGATCGCCAT
>NC_056526.1:41669327-41672470 GCF_019175285.1 Sceloporus undulatus
CAGAAACAGATAAAAATTGGGTCTTCATATGTGTGTATCTGTGTCTTCAAATCACCTATTGACTCAAGGTGACCCCATGAATTTAATATGGTTTTCTTTTTTCCTTTTGTTGGCATTCATATTTTTATTTCATTTTTCTCTTATAACTTATAAATCAAATTGATCAATCCACAAATCAACTGATTATATTATCTTACATTCCTTTTTATATTGATAGTCATTTTGTTAAATCATTCTAACTCCAAAGTATATTTAATTTATCCCATTTCTTTTTATATTGTTGTGTCATTTTCCCATTGATGAACATCGTCAGTTTATCCGTTATTAATTCATTTATTTTTATTTTCCAACCTTCAATTGAAGGGACATCCTTTCCCCCCATTATTTTCCATAAATTATATGTGCCACCATCTGTAATATTTAATAAAAATAATTCTGAGCTCATCTTGAATTTCTTTTGTAATGTGTCCGATATATTTTTATGAATTTCTTTCCAAAATTGTTTGCCTTTTTTGCTATGCCACCAAATATGATACAGTGTTCCATTTAGTTCTTCAAATTTCCAACAATTGTACTTGCTCTTATTCCAAATCTTCGCAAGTCTCGATGGTGTGGTATACCATCTATAAAATAGCTTATAATAATTTTCTTTGAGGTTATTGCATTTGGTGAATTTTAGATTGTTAACCCTGCTTAGATTCCAAGATCTGACAAGACCTGGATGCCTTTGGGATATTTTAGGCCTGTCTGCATGTAACAAAAAGAAAACCAACTAATTTGAAATGTGATGGTGGACAAGACCTTCTAAATATCATGGACTGCTTGGGGAAAAAACACACCAATAAATGGGTGTGAGAACAAATCAAAACTGAACTCTCACAAAGCCAAAATGACTAAATGGAGGCTAATACTGTGGTCCAATGCTCAGTAAAGTGGAATGCAGTAAAAACAAGTAAGACCATTTTACACATGGACTGACTATATGAAAGAAGCCATGGCACTGAGCTTATAAAATATGAGCAGGGCTGTTGATGATTTTGTTCTTGGAAGTCTCTCATTCATAGAGTCACTATAAGTAGATGTTTTGATGTCATATGGCAACAGTTAAAAATCACACAGTGTGTATGTATCCCACTCACTTCCATTCCAGCATTCTCTGAAGATGCCAGCCACAAATGCTGGCAAAACATCAGGAAAACGCTCTTCTAGAACATGGCCACATAGCCTGAAAAACCCACCAAAAACTATAAAAATATTATTATTTTAAAATACCCTATTGATTAAGTTTTCAAATGTGTAAATGTGTAGGAAACATGTGCTTTGAGAAAGGCATTCCCTCTTAGATAAGAGGAAAATAGAAATGTCTGACTTTACTGTTTTAGTATTTTACTTTAAAGACAGTACAAGTCATCTTCAGTTTGCATAAGGACATGCATTAAAAAGTGTGTGCGTATAAAATGAACCTGATGCCTATTAATCAGAGATACCTTTCATTTGATTTAAAGTTAGTTAACTGATTAATCTATCAAAACTATTAATTAAAATTGTAGCTCTAATTAATATGCATTTATAGTGCTGCTTATAAAGATCAATAATAACATAATTCCTGTCCTCAGGGTTAAAGTTTAAAGCTTATTGCTTGCAGTATGAAAGAAGAACAAACATTAAATGCAGAATTAGTGCACTATTGTATATTAATCTCTTTTGGCCCCAAGGCAATCACCCCCTGTACATAAAGAGAGGAAATGTTGCACTGCATTATTTCTATAACTTTAGAAAGACAGAAACACTGTCAGTACAATTTGAAGCAAGCCAAACTGAGGTCAGTTCAACTTACTTTCCAATAAATGCATACAGAACTGCACTCTGAAAAATCTAAATGAACAATTGCTCGTAATAAAGATAATATTTTCCTACCTAGGGTGCCGCTCCACATGTATTAGGGAGGCTGTAAGTAAAAGAGAAATACAGTAACTATTATACACTACTGAAAATAATGTTGCTTCTGCAGGTAACAGTCTTCGCATAAGAAATTTTAATTTCTCTGAAATGTTTTCTTTTAGTCTTAATCAATAGGACTTCGGACACTACTGAAAAATAGAACTTTTATTTTAGAGTTTCCACTCATATGCTCTTAAGTTTTGATACAAGGTCTGTACGATCATTTGAAACAGTTTAGATTATAAAAATAACATTCGGCTCTCACACACTGGGTGTGTAAAAAAAAAATAGCAGAGCAAATGGCAGAGCAAAGAAATGGCAGAGAGCCAATTAAGTGTGTTGTCCAGTTTCAATCATGATAATATAATGGAACATTAATAGTGTGTAGAGACAGGTGTCAGAAAGTTTATATCAAATTATACAGCTAGAAAAAAGTTACTTTTTTTGTACTACAACTATCAGAAATCTGCCAGCCGACATGGCCAATGGTATAACTTTTGCTAGTTTCTGAGAATTATCATTTGGATCATGTGTTCTATTGCTTAATTTCTAAGAAAGACACTACATGACGTGCTGGCAGTAAGCCACACTACCTGACATGGACAGCCACAGTTGTTCATTCATTTGAAACCTTGGCCCTGCCTGCACAAGCCAGAATACTCTGTGGGCAGCCCAGAGTATCCTGGCCCTGCATTTGCCCCAACCTCCCTCCATTACCAGGCCCTCCATTACCATGCCATGGCAGCTACCAGCACAGGCATCTTGCTGAGCTGCCCAGCATGTCTGCTTTGCCATGTGTTGCTCATTTCTGAGGTCAGAAAATGGTCAGAACAAGGCACCCAGTGATGATCACAAAGATGAATCTTTCATTCTGACCTCAGAGTGAGTAACCTGCAGCAGTAGATGGCTCAGCAGGATGTGCAGACGTTTCGGAACGAAGAGCTCTGGATCTTCCAGAAAGATCCGGAGTAACAGGTAAGCTGTAAAAAACTGTTTTAAGGATGTTATACCCTGGTTCTGGTGTGGAACATATCAGACAGTGCTAAGGTTTCAAATTCCATATAAACCTTGGGCAATTCACACCACCTCAGCCTTAGAGGAAGCCAATGGCATACCTCCTCTGAACTTGTCTTAGACTTGAAGGCACACAGCAACAACATTTTTATTTGTCTAGTCATTATAATTATCATTGAAATTTTATT
>NC_056526.1:41672570-41674984 GCF_019175285.1 Sceloporus undulatus
GGAACCAAACCCCAGCACATATGAAGGGCCTACTATATGCAGAAGTGATTTTAAGGGTAAAATCCAGATACTAGCAAAAAGACCTATAAATACCTGTACACAGGTTGTTTTAGATCATTTAAAGCAGCAACTCTATAGCTGTTATGATTGTCCTCCATAGTGACTGTTTAAAAACCATCACATGGTGTTAATCTAAATAACTATGGCGGGATACAAACCGCCATATAGTACGCACCCCCCTAACCCTAGTACGTATACAATACGTACAAGATGGCAGTGCCCCTTCCACATGGGCGCCGCCATCTTTACGTATTGGATGCATAGCGTCCAGACGTGTTGCGGCGCCTATGACGTTGCGAATGCGCCAGCGGCGCCTCGCGATGTCATAGAGGCGCCGCAAAAAGAAACTCCGAAATGGAGCTTTTTTTGCTCCGCGCGGGAGCCGCGCGGTTTAGCTGCTGCGGCTCCCGCGCAGAGCAAATGGCACCGGCGGGAGACCGCCTCAAAGCGGCGGTCTGTATCCCGCCTAAGAAAGTTATTTTAAAAGAAAAAGTAACTGCAAAGATGCTGCGTAGCAAGGTCCCCTCCAAAACCAGTCAGATGTCTCTTTCTGTGGTATCTTAATGTTCCAGAAGTCACATGCATGTTGTAACTGAAAGCAAAGTACTCCTCTGGAACATACTGTGACTCACCGCATGACTTGCAGAAGTAACTCTCAGTGAGTTACTTGGTAAATAGAAACTCTATCATATACACACCTTTGAGCCAGGTACATTCTATCAAGGATTGCAGCCATTCTATTTAGCCTTTGCATAAGATCTACAAATCTTTTCTCAAGGCACTCTTTTCTGTTTGCAAATTCTTGCATTTGCACGCCTCCCCACACCCCATCCACTCAAAGAACAATAATTTCGACCATCCATTTACTGTGTCCAGTGATATCTGGAATGTGATTTTTCAATATTGTGCGTTTGTTGTGTACAGTTTCTGTGTCAAGAGCTGTCACAAAACAAAATGGGCAATGCAAGAGTTTAGTAGCTTTAAAAACACTACAGAATGTCCACAGAGCTGCTGACCTCTGGTGGAAAACTGATGTGTTCATATAGTAAACAAAAGGTAAAGCAGGAGACAAAGTCCACATGTTGGTTTTTTTAAATTAATTAATTAATTAATTTTATTTTTTATGCCACCTTTCTCCCAAAAAATGACCCAAGGCAGGCCACAAGATAAAAAGTATTTTAAAACATTTTAAAAAAATAACAACCTAGGTAAAACAGTATAAAATTAAGATTAAAAATATACAAAAGTTTAAAAACATAATCTAAAACACATTGCCCACCTAAAAGCCACCCTATCGTGATTTTTAAAAAGTCTACCTGAATAAAACATTTTTACTTGCCAGCGAAAGGCTAGGAGGGAAGGAGCCAGTCTAGCCTCCCGAGGGAGAGTTCCAAAGGGTGGGGGCAGCCACCAAGAAGGCTCTCTCTTATGTTCTCACCAAGCCAGCCTTGTTTATTGCTTATTAAGTTAAAAGGCTCTATCAAATCACTTTTAATCAGATCACTAATATCACCAAGTTTAAATGAAGATTTGAATTTACTTTCCCTAATGTGAAAATAGTGGGATATATATGAGAAGCAAACTGATGAAGCATTCAGGGTAGTTGCATCAGATATCCTTGTCACCCATTCCAGTGGAAATCATTGGCTCCTATTCTTTCTTGACCACATGAGGTTATATGTAAATAATTGATTGATTTTGATTGAAATTTTATTTATATACCGCCGTTCCTATGATCACGGCGGTTTACAAAACAAAATGAAAATACGATACAGTACAGATTACAGATATAATACAATACAGATCACAGATTAAAAATCAAAATCCCGCCTTCCCTTACGATACAACTCCACTCTCCTACCGCTATATCTCCTCTTGCCCTACACTACTCCAATGGGAGCCCCTCTTAACACAGCCGCACCTCCCTCTCCCTCACCAAGCCAATTACAAACCATGTCCAACAAACTCCTGACAATACTAGCTACACCTCTCTCCTCAATCTCCCTCCCTCCAGAAAGTCCACAACGGCGGCACCAGGCAATTGTCCTTGGCACTCCTCCCTGATGGTATAAGGGCGTGAGCGGAGAGCTCTGCAGGGGAACCGGCAAGCCGGCTTAAAGAGGCCGCTCCCACAGACCCTCCCGCTTGAGCAACGCTGCTCCAGCGGCAAAACAGAGTCCTCTGGGCCGCTCCTGCTCAGGTGGAAAAGGGGCAGGCGGCATCCTCTTTGGGGGAGCCGGCGAGCCGGCTTTATGGAGGCCGCTCTCACCGGCCCCTCCCCCTGGAGAAACGCCGCTCCGGCGACAAGGAAGAGTCTCTCTGGGCCGCTCCTGCCCAGGTGGAAAGCGGGCGGG
>NC_056526.1:41674994-41675153 GCF_019175285.1 Sceloporus undulatus
CAGTTAGGGAGGGAGGAGCCTCTTTCTTCAGGCTAGCCCCTGATGGTACTGGGCCAGCCTTCTCTCTCCCTCAGAGGCCGAACAATGACAGTTAGGGAGGGAGGAGCCTCTTTCTTCAGGCTAGCCCCTGATGGTACTGGGCCAGCCTTCTCTCTCCCT
>NC_056526.1:41675163-41699383 GCF_019175285.1 Sceloporus undulatus
CAGAGGCCGAACGATGACAGTTAGGGAGGGAGGAGCCTCTTTCTTCAGGCCGTCCCCTGATGGTACTGGGCCAGCCTTCTCTCTCCCCCAGAGGCCGAACGATGACAGTTAGGGAGGGAGGAGCCTCTTTCTTCAGGCCAGCCCCTGATGGTACTGATAATGAAGAATAATAGTCTTTGCTTAATGGTCCAATTCTTTGGAGAGTGTCTTATACAACTCCAGAAATTTTTGTTTAGAGGTATGTACTTGCCAATGGTACACGTGCCTTCTCTGGAGCTGTGTCTTGTGGACACAGGAGGATGGGGGAAGAGGAAGAGCCAGCGCATGTCTGTTCCTCCTCTTCCCCCACCCTCCTGTGCCGTTAACTGGCTTCCGGAAGCCAGTTAAAGACACGGGAGGGCAGGGGAAAGGAGCAGGCACACACCTCTTCCCCTACCCTTCTGTCCCTGTAACTGGCTTCCTGGAGCCGGTTAAAGGCAGAGGAGGGCAGGGGAAGGAGTGGAGTAGGACTTCCGCCTTCCACCTCCTCAAAGTCCTGCCCCCAGAAGCCCCACCCCCAGATGTCCCATTCGCCCCCCCCCAGCACCAGGTGATACCCGGAGCAGGAATGCCACTGAGTTTGGCAACTCAGTCTTTTAAAAGTTCACCATCACTGGCATATGCTGTTTGACATGTATAACAATGTAACCTATATGTTTTTAAAGAATATAGCTAATTTTGTGTAGTCCTTTTATAATGTATTTAATGGAATTATATTTGATTTTTTTTAAAATTATAGACCTTGAAGAAGGCCAGCTTTGACAGAAGATTGAAACGTATTAGTTTTTTAAAAGAATAAGCAATAAACAAGTGACCATCTATCAGTACGTGGAGCCTGTCTCGTGGCTTTGCTTTTGTCTCTGGTTGAAAGTACCACTACTTAGATGTAAGTAATGAGGCTATCTATGCACAGTATAACTATGAAAGTAACCAAAGCTGTTCTTGTAATTTACACTACAAAAGGAATTACATTATCCCTTGTTACAGTGAAATTATAACGTAGGTTAAGTTATGCCTTAACTGATAGAAGGGGAAAGAATTGAGTACAAGTGGATTGTTACTTGTGTTATTTATTGATGGTGAGGCCTGAAAAAAGATAGTGTGTTCCTGCTCCTATTCTTCTTTGGGACCTGTTTTGACCTCAGAAGGGAAAATAATTTTCCTAAGGAAATATCTTGTGAAGTTGCATCGAATGGTATTGTTGCTAGGAGTGGAGCCTTCTCCTTACACCAATTGGATCAAGGAAAGGAAACCTGATATGCCAGATGTTGTTGGATTACCAGCTCATGGAGGTTCAACAAATGTGGAGAGCCATAAGTTCTTCCCCGCTGGACTACATGAATAAGGCTGCTGGGTCATTTGCTAGAGTTGGAACATGATCGTATAGCTGAGACGAGTAACTTTTATGAGGTTCGATTCAACTTCATAAGACATTTCCAGATGTTTAGGCCTACAATTTCTGTCAGTAGTAAAGAATTTGGGTAGTTGTAGTCACAAAGATCTGGAGGGCCAAAGATTCCCCACAAGTATATTAAATGTTTTTCTGCTGTTGTATGTCCTTGCTGATGCTGTTTATACAAGGCCTGTAGCAAATCCTGGTAAAAGTAGTCCCTCTGATTCCAAAATATTATGCCAGATACCACTCATTACAACTGTTGATCCAGACTCTCATAAAGCATGGTCACTGGGAAATCTTAAATATCTTCTTCCTACATGGCATCATCCAAACATACTTGCTGTCTAGCAAAAAAACATTAGCAAGGTTGTAAAAGTGACTAGCTCAAGGAAGTGTGCAGCTAAGTGGGGGCATGATCTCTGGAAATGGAAACTAACCATAACCTTCTCTTACCAGATTTTCAGGAGGAAAATGCAGCTGAAACTCCCAAAAAACATTCCTAAGCCCAGCACAGAGCAACAGTGGCAGAAGTACAGCCCCTGGATCTTCTATCTGAGCAATCTCTTCCTGGCAATTGGTTACATTGCTTTGCTATTTTATGCGCTTATCTGGGAAACTGGGAATATTGTCAATCTTCCCACCAAAAAAATTGGTTTCTTCAACTTCTGCTTGTGGGACCAAGAGGCAGAAAAACTGGATTGTTTCACTTTCAACAACTTGGAGAAGATGGGTATTAACACGGTTGCTCTGATATTGTCAAGGATCTGCATTTTTATCACACCAGTCTTGTGCCTCTTTGCTGCCACTACGGTCTTGCAATCCCTGTGCTTTAAAGACAGAGATGGCTGGAAACTGGCCCATTCTCTTCTGGCAATTTGTGGTTTGCTTTTGCCCGCTGGCCTAGCCTTGTTCCTCTTCTACACTAAGAAGTGGATTCAGATCTCAGATTTGGATGAAGTTTTTGTAGCCCTAGTTGGTGCTCATGTTTTGCTCTTGTTGCACCTGATCATTATTGCCCTGTACCTTGCACGGTTCAAAGATCACTTTCCTGAAAGGCGGCTCTTTCCTACAAGGAGCCTTCCATGATAATGTGAAATGTTTAGCACCCTAAATTCAGGGATGAGTGGGTGAAGCAACTACACCCTTTCCGAGTTCTGAGTGGAGCCAACAACTACCATGTTAAGATGAGTATGTTGGGGAAGAGGTTCTACTCCTAGCACAGGCCCATTTCTATTTACTTATGATGAGATAGAAATGTTTCAAAAGTGGCCTCCTTCAAGGGAGCTCAGTAGCTAATTGTTTAAAAGTCAGCTACTCTTTATCAGTATTGAAACTTGATACTTTCTGTCTTCTTTAGGATACGTCATTAATAGCCTATCTGCTATTAAAATAAGTGCTCACAAATCTTGGCCCAACTGTTACTCGTGTTGGCCCATCAGTGCACTGAGAGAGAATTGCACTCTTGCTAGTACAGAGGAAGCAAGCTGACAAACCTTAAGTGTCTTTCCTACTGCTTAAAGTCTTGTCTTGTTAAATTTTCCCTTCCAAATGACAATATAGATTAGAGCTTTTAAGAGGAGAGTAGTGTGCTATGAAGTGTGCAGTAGGACTTGTGAGCCTGCTAAAAGAAATTGTGGAGGCCATGAATTAAGGCCGTCTGTTATCATGCTTACATTTCACTAGGTTTTTTGGGGGGCAACTGTAAGTTAAACATCACAGTATTTTTCTATAAGGTTCATTCTGAACAAGATGCAGCAGTAATTCCTACTCCTAAAGTTTGCCATGGCTGTGTGGTTTTGTTGTCGTCTGCCTTCTAACCAAAGGTAGAAATAAGGCAGTTTCTGTGAAATGGAGCCAGGATCAATTATGTTCGTTAGCTTTCCTTCTGTTCCAGAACTGCTGTTGGTAGTCTACACCACGAATTGGAAGGTGAGGGAGACCAGAAAAAGGAATTGTTTTCCAGACCTAAGAGGAGGAGAAAAGCAGTAGCATCACCAGATACAAAGTAGCAGGAGTGTATTTTTGTACACAATAATTGAAGGTATAGAGGTCTTGTCTTCCTTTGGCATGTGGTTATTATACGAAGAAGGCCTTTTATTTTATAGATCTTAGTCCAATCTCACTTTTATAACTGTGGTGACTGTGCTTTGGCAGTTGATAATATTGCAGTCAACCCTCCACATTTGCGGGGGTTAGGGCAACGAGACCCATGAATGTGGAAAATTCGCGAATAAGGCAAACCCCACCCACCTCATCTGATGCCAGGGATAGCCCTGGTCAGCTGTCCCAGGCATGGGAGGAAGGGTGAGGGGAGCCTGTGCATGAGCCCTGCCCGCTTCCTCTGATGATAAGGAGGTGGGAGGGGTTCATGCGTGGGCTCCCCTAGCCCCTCTGATCACGAATACCCAAATTTGCGAATGCCAAGACCATGAACATGAAGGGCTGACTGTACTGTCAGTATCTACATGCTGATATATAGCCATTATTACTAGAGGTTTGGAAGGAGGTTTTTCCTTTTTTCTTTCTGGCTCATGTTAAGCAAACTATGAGCCTTTGAAAGTTCATGTACAATACAGTTATTTCAATAATGCAAAGAGTGTCTCATTAATTCAAAGTAAGGTCTTCTTAATTATTACAAAGTGTTTTGGCTTTGTAAAAAACAAGATCTATTGGAAGCATTAAACTTCTAAGCATTTCATTATCAGCCCTCAGATGACTCCTTCCAGTAGAAATGGGCAACAGTAAATGTCCTGGGACACTTGCCCCTTTTCAGAAGTGGATGTGGCTAGATGGTAATTTTTCGTGAAAAGGCTGTTTTGGGACCTGAATGGATACTGGGGCACAAGGTGAGTAGAGTTACCTTGGCCTCATCTCCATACCCACAATATTTTGAATTTCAGTTGACATTCTCACATAAAACCAGCTTATATAAACGGGCAAATAGACAAACACTGGCTTCAGGGTGACATGGTGGCATAATGTACATACTGCACACACCCCTAGCCAACATCACACCACCCCACTTCTGGTGCTCAAAGGGGAGGCCGCCCCTATACAGCTGTCTGTTTCAGCCCTAAGTCTGTCTCTGGACTCTCTGCTCCACCCCATGCATCTGAAGAAGTAGGCTCAAATCTACAAAAGCTCATGCTACCAGTTTCTTTCTTTCAGTTAGTGCTACAGGATTCCTTTGCATACAGACCTTTCAGCAGAGTGCTTAGCCCACTGTTACATCATTTCCTTGCTACACAACAGCCAGCATTCTGATAATTATATATGTGCAAGTATAATTAGCTTGTCCCTAAACTCACGATATCACTGATAGCAACACCAAACAATGATTATGTTGCTGGTGGAAAGTAAAGGGCGGGAATCAGAGAAGTGTCTGGCTGTGTTCCCATAACCAGTTGCAGACCAATACATCACCTGGTAAGACTTCTAGAGGACCCTTGGCAGAATATATTCTCAGTCTGGCTATGGGGACATAGCCAAATGCTTCGCCAATTAACTTTTGCCTACCCCTGTTGTCCACCAGCAACAAATGACAAATGTTAGGGGGCTGTCACAAGGAGAGGATGAGTGCTGGCTCTGGTAACAGGGCAGCTGTAGTGGGGTTATGCATGGCTAAGTCTTAATCCTCCGTGCACCCATGCAAGATCTCAGCTGATAGCTATACAAGTGCAAACATGGGGGAGACAGTAAGTGATCAACTCACACCTGAGGAGCATTGTGTTTAGAGTCAGTTTACATTCTTTGCTAGAGCCTCCTGAAAGTTGTAGTCCAAACACTTTTCCAAGTCCTGTGTGAGCACATGGCTGAAAGGGTATTGTGTTAGTGTCTCCTTAATGTTCCTAGTTTGCTCTTACATTACACTTATTTAGATGATGTGGCCAGGGGGAAAATGTCTAACTGAATTAGATAAAAAGGCTGGAAAGGGAGAGGGGGGGTTCTACATAGGCCCTAGAGAGGAAGGGGGCGAGATCAAGATGTGACAGCAAGGGTGGGCAAAATGTAGGATGTGGAGGGGCCCCAGGAGTCTTTTTTTTTTCAGCTAATGCCCTCTGAGGGTGTGGGAACATTTTTGCCACATCTTTGGTTCCCCAGCATGCATAGAAAAGACCAAAATAGACTTCTGCTCATTTTGCACACCTGGGGACAAATTTTTTATTATTTATTTATTGCAGGGGGAAATATTAGGAGGGTGCAGTCCTTCAATGTTTCCTGAAGAGCTAATGTTACCTCTAACCTTCCACAGTAGCCCAACCTTCTGCTACAAGCATCTATAGAAACAGCTTGCTTGCAGCTTTTCCTCTCAATGGAGAAGGAAACACCTTTGTTGCTTGGATCTTTCCTCTAGCACATAGGCTCGAACAGATATATACACATTACTTCTTCATGGTCTCTGTACTGCACACAAATGGCTGTGAATATCTATTTGTGTGAGGGTAGATATGACCACTTGAAAAACTACAGTTACAGGTAAGTATGCTGTCCTTTTTCTCATTGTGAAGAGAACCAGGACTTCTATGGAGGAGACCTGATCACTCATTCTTTAATAACAAGAGTTCAGTTCTTTTAAGGCAAGTGAAAACCAACATTCATTCACTGATGGTGCTCAGGAGGTTCCTTTGCCTCCAATCCTCTGCCTCCTACACACACATTTTCCTTGAGCATGTAGTTGTCTGTGAAGTCATTGGATGGTGGCATACCACTCCATGTTGTATATACATTGCATAAGCCACTCCCATTACCTCCATATTTGAGTGACTCATTTCTCACAGTCTCAAGAATTAGTCTTGTCTGCTTAAAGTCATGTAAAGAAAATCTCCCGCACATATTTCAAAGCATCATCATCGTCATCCTCTGATTTGGTTGTCTCACAGCAACTTAAAGCATCCAATCCCTTTGGAAACTTGGATCCAACAGCAGGGCTTGGGTCTCTGTTGCTATCACTCATTGGACTCTCATGATGATTTGTCATGGCTTGCTGAGGCTCTGGGTCCTTATCTTCGGAGGAAGATATGTTGGCTTCCTTACTCTTGGAGTTCTAGCAAACAAAACAACACACATAGGTATGCAATCGTGCATGTTAGGAACAACTTGGAAAGGGATTTGGGCGGTCTTTGGACCTCTTGATTTTTGGACACAATCCTTTCAATCCTTTCTTGTTTTCCATGCTTGATGGAACCTTTTGAGAATTTGGGGCACATCTGGAAAGCTAAAGGTTCCCTAAACCTGTTTTAGAAATAAATAGTTCCTTTTAAAAAACAAAAGCTATGGTTTTGGACCTCCTCTCTAATGGGGGCAAAGTGGGAAACCAGACTACGCTGTGAAGGATGAGAATGCATTTCAAAATCCTGGTCCCCAATTTCAAAATTATAAATGATTCCGCATGGACACAGGAACGGGCTGAATGCCATTAGTACTCACTTCAGCCAAAATGCAAAGAGCCATGTCTACCAGTTCTGCTTCATTCATGCAATAAACTGTCTCACTCCTGCAAAGAAAAGTCATACTGTGAAGTCAAAAGTAAAAGGCAGTAAATTAAAAAACAAACACCCACCAGCAAAATGGAAAAATACACATTGATCTTCACAAATTCAATTTGAATCCTTTAAATCCTGTCCACTATGACTGAAGAAATACATTGTAGCTGGTACTTGAAGGCAAGACCCTCCCTAATATTTTAAGAGTTCTTCACCTGCACCTCTAATCTCTTTCTACTTGCACTCCCTCCTACCCACAGCTTTCCTGCATAACAAGAATCCTTGCTTTCATTAAACCAATGCCAAGAAAACACACAATAAGGCTGGCATCTTGTTAATGATAGCAGAAGTCCACTATTTTGATTCTCTCTTTTTTGTGTCACTGTGGAGGTAAGAATTCTGTTCTGACAAAGCAATGACCAAAATCCTCCCTAACCTCTAAGAAATGCAGTATGCTATTTTTGTTCAGCTGTACAAACAGCAAGAACATAATCATCAGAGGTCATTCGAGGACCCCAGTGGTCCCTGAGTATCCCTATTGCAGTGCATCCAACTTGAGGATATAGCTGGATGTATCTCTGTGTCCCCCATTATTTCTCTATGTCTGTGCCTTCAAGTCGCCTGTCCATTTATAGCAATCCCAAAATTTTCATAGGGTTTTTTTAGGCAAGGAATGCTTAGAGATAGTTTTGCTAGTTCCTGCCTCTGAAATATAGCCTACAGCACCTGGTATTTTCTACCAACCCAGAAAGGGCCATCTTGAAGCAGAGCTGCAGCAGAGAAATAAATCACACACACATATATATATATATATATATATATATATATATATATATATATATATATTAAAAGTGTACTGTGTTATAAAGATATTTCTAAAAAGAAAAAGATATTTCTAAAACCCAAAGATATAGCCATGTTCGTCTTCAGAATCAGTATGTAGAGAGATCTTGTAGCACCTGTGAGACTAACTGAAATGAAGGAGTTGGCACCATGAACTTTTGTTGACTTCAGTCTACTTCCTCAGATACATATACTATATGCACAGACTATATAATAATAATACAAATTTATTTATATCCTGCCCAATCACATGGAATCTGGGCAGGTTACAATCATAAAAGAGTACAATATAATACAATTCAAACAAAATCAGAAAAGTACTTTACAAATCAAATAAAACTCATAATTAATCCCTTCCCAGCCTCCTGCATCTGAGGAAGTAGACTGAAGTCTACAAATGCTCATGGTGCCAACTTCTTCATTTCAGTCTCAAAGGTGCTACAAGATCTCTCTACATACTGATGCTACAGACTAACGTGGCTATATCTTTGGGTTTTAGAAAGTAAGTGAACTGGGGCTGGGGACTATTTTGGGAATGAAAACATAAGATGAAATCAGATTGGGCCATCATTCGAGGCTGCAATCATGCACGGCTCATCACAGCATAGTAGGTCTTCATGTGGATGTTAGGCTGAGACATATACCACCAACTTAGTAAACAGCCTCTGAAGTTCCCCATGTAGCCTTTCTGAGCTTTGTGGAGAGCCTGCTACAAAAATAAATACTTTTTTTTATTTGAGGAAGAGGGTCTGAGTTTCTGGGGTCGAAAAAGATCTTACCCCACTGCAGCTGACTTCTTCCTTCTCTTTGGTTTGATTTCTGCTTCTTGTACTGGTTGAGCTGCCTTCTTCATCATCCACATTGGGAGGATTCTCTTCTTTGCTGCTTCTGGGGATCCCATTTCCATCTTGCTCATAAAGGGAAATACCTTGTACAAGACAAGAGGATCAATCTTTTATGGTCCAATAAGCCTACTGTTAAAACAATCACAAACCAAGAGCCATATTTCTCAAACTGTGAGGGTCTCCCTGAGTGAACATGTTAGAATTAACAACTTCAGTATGCCTGTGTTGTTAGTTTGCATTAGTGACTTGATGATGATGATGTCACTAATGCAAACTAGCAATCAAAGAGGAAGTCAGCCAGAGGACTTGCTTCAGTCTCCCTAGATTTAACAACCTCAGTATGCCTGCATTGTTAGTTTGCATTAGTGACTTTATTATTGTTGTTGTTGTTAAAATCACTAATGCAAACTAACAATGCAGGCATACTGAGGTTTTTAAATCTAATATGTGCACTCAGGTAGATCCTCACAGTTTGAGAAATATGGCTCTTTGCTTGTGATTGTTTTAACAGTAGGCTAGTTGGATCCTAAAATTATTGTTGTTGTTAACTCACTAATGCAAACTAGCAATATAGGCATACTGAAGTTGTTAAATAACATGTTCATTCAGGTTCACTATTATTATTATTATTATTATTATTATTATTATTATTATTATTATTATTATTATTATTATTATTATATTTCTTATCCGCCTCTCCCCATGGATTGAAGTGGGGAACAACAGCAATTAACAGACAAATAAGATCAAATAAAATGCACATCAATTTAAAAAGACAGATAGCATATACACATATTAAAACGATCCACATTTAAAATTCATCATTTAAAATTCACAATTTAAAAACCATTTGGATAAGCCATTTAAACATGGACAGCGTATTCAGCTGTTGAATCTCTTCCGGCAGGTTGTTCCACAGTCTAGGGGCGGCTGAGGCAAAAGTCCTCTGGCTGACTTCCTTTTCTATTGCTTCTCCACATGTACAGTCATACCCCCACATTTGCAGATTTGATTATTCATGGATTGTATTAATACATTCTCTCTAGGAATGTCCAGTGCAACTTTGCGGTCAACTTTAACCAAAAGTTGCATTGAAGGGCCTAGAGATTTCTAGAGAGGACAATCCACTAGGCATTTGTAGCTCCTCCAGCACAATTGCATGGCCCATGTCCAGCAGATGTTGACCACAGAGTTGCACTGGAGGACCTAGAGAGGTGTTATCTTAGTGCTTTTGTCATTTGAGGTTTATCCACTTTCACAGTGATCCTGTGCCCCTAACCCTAGTGAATGTGGAGGGACCACTTTACTCTCTTCCTGCGCCTCTTCTAACCAGAGCTGCATCCACACTGGAGAAACAAATTCAGTTTGGTACCATTTTAACTCTTTTTCTGGCTCAAGGCTATGGAATTCTGGGAGTTGGAGCTTGTTGTAGGGCCCGCCCCACAACAAACTCCAACTCCCAGAATTCCATAGCCTTGAGCCAGGGCAGTTAAAGCAGTGCCAAACTGGGTTATTTCTCCAGTGTGGATGCAGCCTATCTGGTATCATTTTCCTTTTCCCTCTCTCTCTCTCTCTCCTTCAATAGACCATGTATTTGATTGTGAGCAAGGAACTTGCAAGTAAAGCCACTTTCATATGTTTTACAAAGAAGAGGATGCTTCTTTCTATTCTCTGTTGATGGGGTTGGAGGGAAGAGATATGAGACTTGTCCAGACTTTTTTGGCCAATTGGATTTACACTGCTTGAGAGAGCCATTAAATAAATTAAATTAAATTAAATAAATGTCTGTCTCTCCCATTTCCCAACAGAACTGGGCTAAGAAGTATGACACACACAATATACTCTCAGGCACATTTCTGCACAGAATTTCCTCTGGGTTCAGTGCAGACTCAGGGGGGATGGTTTTAAAAAAGGAAGCAAAACACTGGTTAATAGAAAATGGTGAGGATCCAGCACATTGGGAACGACATAGCAATCCTTAACTGATCCCTAGTCCACCTGAATTAGCCCAAGATGGAGAGTGGCTCAAAAGTGCACATATATATGAAATCTATCTGAAACAGCACGCTTACACACCCCTTCCCCATTCCCAGAAGTTGAAGCGGTGTCAAACTGGATTATTTCTGAAGTGAGGATGCAGCCCTGGTCTCAAAAGGGCAGCAAGATCCCTTGGGGAACGACTTCCTTACCTGCTCTGTGTGATCAAGAAGGTCTGTTGTAGGGAAGGAATTCCCAAGCCAGTGACGTAAGTGCTTCCTCTTTGTGACGTAGACAATGGAGCCCTCCATGCCTTCCTTCCATTGGCTGGGAGCCTTCCTTCTTTCTGACGCTTGAATTAAAAGAAACTCAGGACTTAGCTCTAGTGAGTGTCTTGAGGTTTCTCATTACAGCTCCCAGCGCCCTCCAGCTCGGAATTGAAGTTCCAATAATCCGGTTTGAGACCGCTTTAACTGCCCTGGGGGATTCTGGGGATTGTAGTTTATTGTGCTCTCTCATAAAGAAGGTTAAATGTCACTTACAAAACAACAGTTCCCAGGATCCCCCAGCACTGAGCCATGGGCAGTTAAAGCAGTCTCGAACTGGGTTATTTCTGCCATGTGTTTGGGACTCTGATTCCCAGGGTCTTCCAAAAACTACTCTCTACTATTCATCTTAGCATCACTCCTTATCCATTCTTTGTGGAATGTTTAATAATCATGCACTTGATGTAGAGAGATCTTGTAGCGCCTTTGAGACTAACTAAAGAAAGAAATTGGCAGCATGAGCTTTTGTAGGCATTAGTCTACTTCCTCAGATGCATTTGGTCCAAATTATTTAGTTGGTCCAATGCATCTGAGGAAATAGGCTTTAGTCTAGGAAAGCTCATGCTGCCAACTTCTTTCTTTAGCTAATCTCAAAAGTGCTACAAGATCTCTCTACAAACTAACATGTCTACATCTTGAATTCAGGAGCTTGCCGTCTTCCCATCAGTAGGGAATTTATAACGTTTGATGCGAAAGCCTGAGGACTTCCCCATGATATTTGAACAAAAATTGGCATTTCAGCTGGGAACCTTTCCCAACAGATTCTGTGGAGTATTAGCTTTATGTATCGCTACATCTATGTTATATTATATCATGGGTTATGCCAGTTGTTCCTATCATACATAATGGATGAACATGGTTATAAATTCTTTGATATGATTTCATTGTGATCTTGTTACAATCTAACATAACATTACACTAATACGTATTATCCTATATTGTCTAATTAAAAATAATAATTGTGAAGCTGCTCTGAGAGCCTTTAAGGCTGAAGGGCGGGGTATAAATACCGTAAATGAATATATATTGTACATTGGCTTCTGTTTAGTATTTGTTGCTGCCATTAGGGGCACGAATGTGGTTTTCTTTTTGTGAACCTTAGGATCTCCACGTCTCCTGATACCTTATTTGGGTGCACAGATTTGCCATTTTAGCTATTTGTTTGTGAATCTCCAAGAGGGAGGAAAATAATTCTGGATTTATGTATGTAGAATAATGGCTGTGATCACAGATAGCCCTTCTATACCTCCGCAAACAATACCTTTGCAGCTTGCCAAGCCAAGAGTTTCCTTTATTTATGTGCATCTGTGGTTCAAAACTTTTTTAGTTTCCTCCACTGGGAATTTCAGTGTATTGTAGCAAACCCAATACAGCCAAAGTCCAAACCACTTTATCTGGCTGTCCCATTCTCTTACAGCATTAATCACATTCTAGGAGTGTACCTTATGCTGCAAGCATGCCTTTAATACCGAAGAATGACACAAAAACATTTCTAAGATCTTGCAAGGTTGTGACTTGTTTTTATACTTAACATTGTCCCAGCTTCTTCAAGACTTGTTGTTGCTGCTGCTATTAATTTGGCAGCACTGACACTGACACAATATACTTTTCATTGGTTGTAAGTGATGCCGCAAATGAGCAAAGCACCTTTCCAGCCCTTTCACTGATGAAGTCCATCATCCCCACACAACCAATGATAGGTTTGAGCCACTATGGGCCAAAACATACTGCAGAAATAATCCAGTTTGAGACCACTTTAACTAACCTGGCTCGGTGCTAGGGAATTCTGGGAATTGTAGTTTATTGTGGCACCAGCGCTCACTGACAGAGAAGGCTACATGTCCCACAAAACTACAGTTCCTAGAATTCCCTAACAGTGAGCCAAGGCAGTTAAAATGGTCTCAAATTGGATTATTTCTGCAGTGTGTTTGGCCCTACATAACTAATTCTACCTAGACTATGTCCAGCCAGAAATTCAGTTTCAAATCTCTGGCTAAACAGGGCACCTGGGGCTAGGATGCACCCTCCCTGGGCTTATTCAGATGGTAAAAATAATCCTGGTAGAATGTGGGTTGAATCTTTGTTATTCACATGCATTTCGAATGCATCCAAGTAAGATGAGGAGGGCTGCTGAAAAATCCCACTTAATCCAGGCTAATCAGATTTACATTGCCGGCTGTGTGAATAACCCATGCAAATAGACCCAGGATAAGCCTGCATGTCTTGAACATGTTTGGAATACATCCACATCGACTCCATCTTTATACGAGTGCTGACATGTGTGAGCAACAGAACACACAAAGATGTAGTTCCAATAAAAAAAAGTGCAAACAACAAAACCAGAATGCATGACATTATTTGGACAGTCATGCTTTAAAAAAAGTCTGAATAACCCCTAAGTAACCAATTTATTTAAACTGGATTGATGTCCTTCAGGAATGTTTTAGGACATTGCCACACCAGGTTGCTCTAGCAATGTATTAGTGCAGTTTCTTTAATGTGATTACAACGGTGACAGTAATGCTATGAAAACATTTATTTCAGCATTACCTTTTAATAGCACAATGGTCATTACCCCAGCTTCAATCCCCTTTTTTTCTTGCTTTGTGCATGCGTTGTTTTTTTTCTTCCAAAATCTTGCAATGACAAGAACAGACTGGTAATCATGAGATTCCTTGTTGTTAAGTTTTAGAACTGGTGGTTCTTTAGATAGCAATACACTCTTTTATCCAGCATCAATGGATCTTGTGAAAATCTTCTACACTAAACCAGAAGCATCATGATGTTTTAACAGAAGCAAGGAAAACTGTTCAAGTAAAGGCAGCTCGCACAATATCAGTCTCAGTATTTAAGTGATTCACGTTTGGCCAGTTGCATGAATGTAACAATATTGGAGGTTATAGACGGGTTTCTCTTGTTAATGTGAAATTGCACAATGGTAGGATAATTGGTCAGCAATGGATGAGTGTCAATGTCATGTGAAAAGAGGAGGAGTTGTATGTTGTAAATCCACTCAAATACAATCACTAGCACCAATAGTGGTAATGTCCTTAGTTGTGTATTCCTGCATGGCAGGGGATTGGACTACATACCTCTTGTGATTCCTCCCAACTCTTTTAAGATTGTATAATTCAAATTCTACTAGACCATCTCTAGTTTGCAATTCAATGCCCCATCATTCGCCAAATGGGGCACCTGGGCTGGGGTAGACCTTCCCACAATAAATAAAGGCTGATGGAAGGTGGTTTCCCAAGGATTATATAGTGCAGAAGCAAACAAAACAAAGCAAAGTGAGCAAGCATTACTTAGCTCCACCCCAGCACACTATAAGAACAGTGCAAGTGGGTAGAGATTCACATCTCTAGTCCTTAACCAGCTTTGTATCTTTCCCCAGCCAGCCTCAAAGTGCCAAGTTAACACAAAAAGGTATCAAAGTTGCAAGTACAAATTAGCCCTTATTCTAACCCTGGATAGCTGTTAACTTTTGGGCATGCTTCCAAAAATGACTCTTAACCCTTCTGCTTAGTGGTAAATGTCCAACTCTCTGTCCTTAGATTTTCTGAAACAGTGAAGGAGATTGCAGGGTTGTTTATTCAAGGTCTTTCAAGGTGGAATAAAACAAGAATAAAAACCCCAGAATGCTCTTGCAGGTCTGCTCATTAACATACGTAGCATTTTCATTTTTATTTGCAATCTATTAATCATGTCAGAATTCAAAGATGGCACAGTCCCTCCTAAGTAGAGATAACTTCTTAGAATGGGGTGGACACCTGTGGTCCTCAAGATATTGGACTACAATTCCCATCAACTCTATCCAGAACCTGTTGTGATGGATGATGGGCACTGCAGTTCAGCCAGAATCTCTCTCTGAACACAACTAGTCTTGTTTAATTTCAGAAGCTAAGCAGAGTCTGGCCTGGTTAATATTTGTATGGAAGACCCCCAGTGATCGCCTAGTACATAGCTTGCAAAGAATCTGGCCTAAAACTCTGTAGAAGCATTGCCAGTCAGACTTGACAGCATTGAGCTATCTGGGCCAGTAATCTTACTTAGTATCACTAACTGTAAATACAAAAACCACAAAGATCGCAGTGCTTATTTTTACAATGTTTTTATTATTTCATTTATAATTTATTTGCTATCTGGAATCAATTTTTTTTTTTGTAATGCAGACTCAGCTACCTGTAAGGCAGCTTCTCACATTCAGCATCTGGATGACCATATGTCCCCCAGCTCTAGCTTAGAAGACTTCAGTACAGAAAAGTGAAACAACCATGCCTTACATGGGCTGCTGCACGAAGCTTCTTCAGGAAGAACACATATGCCAAATGCAGTCAAACATCTTATTTTAATGAGAAATGCAGGAGCAGACACGGAATACTGTAGGGTTTCCCTCCCCTCCTTGCTGGAACCACTGCAAATCTGCATCCTCCCTTGGCACAATCCTGGAGCTTTATGTCTGTGTAGTATAGAGAGCCAAAGGGGGAAAAACCTCTCTCTCTCTCTCTCTCTCTCTGGGCTGGTCCTCATCAAAAGGAGTTTGGGATCAGTGCATGCCTGCTAAGAGTACCCTTTATTTAAGGGAACTTCTGTAACTGAAACTCCTAACTGGCAGTGGTTTGGCATCGACATAAACAAAAAATGTTTCTGTCCTAGAGGAGAAAGCAACATTAAGACAAGTGGTTGAATTGCTATTTTCTCCCCACAACTGCTTGAATCTAAATGGTTAATACTGGTTGTTCCCCTCGCATCCCCCCCCCCCAAAAAAAAGTCTGTATCTTATGTTTTTCAAGCACCATAGTCTCACTTAAGACTTCTGAGCCAGTAAAGTGGTAAGTTTGATCTTCCCATCCATGGAGGCTGTGAGGCAGGTCCCGCAATCCATAGCTGTGCACCAGTCCACTGTGACCACTGGGGCCCTGTGTCCCCCTAGGGAGAGGCAGCTCTCCAGGACCTTGTTGTTGCTATTCAGCTGAAAGAAACAAAAAATAGACACAAATCAGAACGGATCTAAAATATTTGGCTACCTGGGTTTTTACTCTTGCTCAAGCCTGTAAACAAGAGAAGAGCCATGGCTTTGCAGCTGACCAAAGGCCTCTAATTAAGGACCAGAACCATGCAGTCCTTCTGATGCTGCCGGTTTGCGTCTCCCAGCATTCTTCGCAACTGCATATGCTGTCTAGAGACAGTTTGGAATGGCATTTCAACCATATCTGGAGAGTCACACAATTCACACCCCTGGCCTATGCAGTCCAGTGTTCTGTTCCTACTGTGGCCAACCAAAATGCCTTTGGGAAACCCACAAGCAAGAGGTCTCTGTTATTTATTTTTATCTTTAGTAACTGCACCTTCTTAAGTTTTGTTCTAATGTATTGTTCATATTACATTATATCCTAACTATTTCTGCAATCCAATTTTCTGTTTTACTGGTTACTATGGTGTTTGGTGTGTTTAGAGCAAAGCAGGTATATAGCTCTAACTTTAAAATTTCCCCATAATGCCATGCTCTGGAGTGTCAGTAGAATACAGCTATGTTGGAAGCTCCACAGCATCAGTCTCCCCAGACCTTGTGTTACCCACTGCAGGGAGGCTGCTGGGGGGGGGGGCGGATTTTGGAATTGGCCAAAAGGGGCCACTCGCGCTTCTCCTTTGCCACAGCCTCCTCCTTAGGTGGAAGCCACTGCTATAGTGAAGCCTGGAGAAGAGCACTTGCCCTTTCTTACCCTATAGCGGGAGGAGGGCCTGACCAAGTGTCACCTCTCTTCTGAAGTGTCAACTGGTGTGGGCTGTACTCCCCAGACTGCCCCAGTGATGTCACTGCATAACATTACAGTATGGGAACATTAAAAAACAACATCCGTCACTTGGCTTAAATAAGCAGAACAGCACTGTCAAGTAATGCTGGGGGAGGGATGGAATCAGCAATCATGCACAGGAGTAACACCTCCAGAGCAGCAGGAAGAGCCTAGCAGCAGACCAGGGCTGGGCAACTATCAAGGGTTAGTTTGCAGCACTGCCCCCCCCCACCCTGTGAAGACCTTGGAAGGCACCACCCACATCACAAAAAACCAACATTTTTTTATTTTTGCATAAATGATCTTGGACATGATGACCCCCAGGGCCGCGTCCAACTCTATGATTCTATATTTTCATCATATCCCCCCCTGCCAGGCTGTTTTAGGCCAAGGAGAGACCTTGTTTAAAGCCAGAAGTGACCCAGAAGTTTTTTTTAAAATGGCTAAATTGCCACCACAAAATGCTTTTTCTTACCCCCCCCCCCCACACCATTTTTAGACCATGTGGAGCAGACACAGGGCACATACAACCTGCAAGCTTCACTCTTGCTACTCCTGGCGGGAAGTGCTAGTCTTGCTGTGTCTCAGTTGTCCCTCTTTAAATGACTCTACATTTTCATTTCTCTTGGCTGATGAACAGTGAGCCAGCTAGGATAAAGGGTAATCAACTCTGCTGCTCACCATTACCTCACATAAATTCTTGCACACTGCTTTAGTATCAGTTTCCCATCATATCTGCTATGTTAAAAGGTTTCCCAACCTCTGTTACCTTAAGAACATAGCAGAGGCCATTTTCCTGATTTGGTTAAAAATTATTGTATGCAAATGAGCTCCCTTTTGAATGTAAATCACAGTGGCAACCAGACAGCAACAGCATGCCCACAAATGGAGGTGAGGCCAATGCCTTCCTTTCACTGTTGCTCCCCAGCAACTGATGTTCAGAGGCCTCACATACTGGAGGTAGCACACCCATAATGACCAGTAGCCAATACCTTGTAGATGACACCCCCGGTGGAAGAACAGGTCAGCATGTAGTTTCCCTCAGAGTCAAAGGCAAAAAGTCGTCCACGTGGGAATTGCACTTGCTTGTATCCACTGTATCCAGACAACACAAAAGGACCGGTGGCATCTCTGGGGAGGGCATATTCGGACACTTTTGAGCCACTTTTGTGAATATTCCACTGAATAAACTAGGATGGCAAAAGAGACTGTAGCTAGATACAGAAATAAACATGCCCGCATTTCATTCTATCCTGCAATGGCACCTCCAGCTACAGCAAGGTTGGGAAAACTGAAGCTCTCTAGATTTTGGATAGCAGTTCACAGCACTGGTGTAGTCAGACCAGAGTTTAAATTCCTGCCTGGCCGTTGAAAGTCATTGGGTGACCTTGGGCAAGTCATACTCTCTCAGCCTCAGAGGAAGGCAATGATACGGTCACCATAAGACTGGAAGGCACACAATAACAACAATCCCAGCATTCCTCATCTTTGGCTGCTCTAGTTAGTGCTACTAGGAGTTAAAATAAAACAACATCTAAAGGGCTAGATTTTGTACATCCTGAGCTACATGTTGATAAAACAGTTGACAAAACCAGGAGAAACACAGTCAATGAAATCACCTGTTTCAAGATCTCAGCAGGTTTCTAAAAGGATTTGTGGCCTCATTAAACCTGTACTTTGCAACTGTGGCTTAAGAAGAAGATGCAGAGCTTGAAAATGTTACTTTTTTGGACTTGCACTGCCACTGATCTGGCTGGTGGCAACTAGCATTTGTGGGTCTTTTTGGAATGGCTGTCTAGAGAAGTCACATTTCCAACTTCTGAGAAGATACAGAAAACAGTCTAAGAATGTCACTGTCTTATAACAGATGTTTTCTCATTTTTAATATGATCATCCCATTATTTCATGAAACTTCATGTTAGGTATAAGCTGCCAGAAATATTAAATATATGTACTGTATGTCCAAAAATGGTACATAAAAGTTGATAGAAATAAATCATGTTTTAATTGTACAGAACCAGAGTTTAGTATAGTATTCTTCAAAAACCTACCTTCCCATCTTCTCCAATGCTGTAAACAGCATTCTCATCGTAGCTGAATTCAACAGAATAGACCTCTCCATCATGAGCCATCCAACTCATAGCACATTCATGTTGCTGCATATCTGAAAGAGAGAAATGGGATATGTGTGCTCTTCTTTTTTTAAGCCTTCACAATACTCTAAGGCTGCCTTCCTCAATCCACTGCCTTTCACATGTATGAGACTGCATTATGAATGATTTGATGAGGAAGGAGTAATCCACATGAGTATGCCTCTGCCACCTTTGCTGGAAAAAAGTTTTCCCCTGCTTTTTTTCCAAAGCACCCCCCCCCAAACTGAAAATTTGGGGGGGGGGGATGGATTCTGGAATTTTTTCTTTTAGAATAATGAATAATGTTTGCGATTAGATGTTGTGTGTGTGTGTGTGTGTTGTGTGTGGTGTATAGAGAGAGAGGTTGTACACACACAACACACACACACACACTACCTCCAGGAGTGCTAATTCATATCTGGAATAGGTTGGAAGGCTCCTCTGCACTGTTTAATGCATAAAAAATGTCTGTCTTTCAAAGCAGAAGTGGCCTTCCATCCATTTCTGATTTTTTTTTCCCCTCCCTCTCTTCTTTTGCAAACCTCAATCCCTTTTGGTAGGAGGACGTTTTGGAAGCCTGTGCAGGTTCCGGAGTGTCCCAGGGGAGAAAACTGTCCTCACTCACCACAGCTACATACTCTTGGCCCAGAGGGTACAGGATGAACCAGCCAGTTTATTGGTTAGAGCATACAAGTATTCAAAGATTGTCAATTTACCAAAGAGACGGATCATGCCATCTGCGCTCCAGTGACTAAAAGATTCCCATTGTGGTTGAAGGCCGTGCAGTTTAGAGCAATGGGCTCTGGTTCAAGGAAAAACTGGAGCTGAAATGACAAAACAAAAACAAAGTCCACTGAATGTCTTTTCCCCTAGAAATTTTGTTTATGTGGCATATATGCTAGAGATAATTAATCACCAGGGTGTTGCTCAGTCTAATCCCTCCATCTAGGTTTCTCTACTTTCATTCTGTTCTGCAGCATAGGAATTCAGGTCATTTTGATCAACCTTCCTGTTCTTTCCTTCTGGGGTTTCTTGGTAAGTGCTGCCTCTCACCATCAAGACAGCTGTTTCCCACCAAAAAGACAATTGGGGTCATTACCACTGGCAGGATTAATTGCTTCGTGATTCGCTCTACCCAAGTTTGGAAAGCGATTTCAAAACACCCCTTGTTCCTACTATGAAAGGGTTTTTACCTTACCCAGTGTGATTGTTTTTTTGGGTTTTTTTGGCACGCTTGTGGTTCCTACTGACCATCCGCTTCAAAATCCATCAATCATCTGACGCAAAACCAGCTTGGAAATGGGGGGTGGGGGGTTGGAGACTGAGAGTGTGACCTGAGGCTGAGAGAGTGTGAGGCTGAGATAGTGAGATGAGCAGATGGCAATGGAGACAAGGCAAGGAGGAAGCGGAGAAGAGGAGGAGGATGACATAGGCAAGTCCAGGAAGGGGTGGCAGTGCGGAGGGAGACCCCAGAGTTTCCTCTCAGGCCCCTGCCACCCCTGCATCCCAGGATCCATGGGTGCAGTGGGGAGGGAGATCCCCGGAGGTCCCTCTCGTGCCCCAAATGGAGACAAGGCCAAAAAGTGGAGTGCGGAGGCTGGGAATGGAGCTTCTCTCCCTCTTCTTCTCCCTCCCCTGGCTTCCGTTTACCCTGAACTCATCCCTGGGACCAAAGCAGGCCGGGGAGGGAGCGAAGAGTTGGAGGAAGAAGAGGAGGAGGAAGAGAGGAGGCTCTGTTGGGGTTTGGCATTCTTTAACTCTTTCTGGCACAAGGCTATGGAATTCTGGGAGCTGGAGTGTTGTTGTGGGGCTGAGGGAGGGAGCGGAAATGAGGAGGAAGAGGGAGAGAAGGCCAGGGGACCAGAGGAGGAGGAGGAGGAGGAGGAGGGATTTCTTTTTTTTAAAAATGGAAAACTAATCGCAAAAGCGATAGACTGCTTAGCAGCCATTCGTTCCTTTGTGAGTAGCTGCTTGCCAATCTATTGCTTTTGTGATTAGTTTATTTATTTATTTTAAAAAGTACCCAAAAGGCAGCATGGGGGGGGTGTTATCTCTGGGATGGTGACACACCACCCCTCTGCCATTTACCCCCCCTCTGGAAGATTTGATCCCAACCCGGCATTCCCACTCATGGGACGCGGATTGGGATTGAAGCTTCCCAAAGAACCTCAGAAAACTGGCTATCTAAATCCGGCAGGCTTTTGGCATTTGCTGAGGGTTTTTCCCACTGGAATCGATCAAATGAGAATCAGAATCGATTGCCAGGGGGAACTACGGGCATATAGCTCAAATAAAGATCCAAAGTTTTTGGTAATGGGAATGACCCATAAGTGTAACTCCTTCTGATGACTTCTGGTGGAGAGGCTTCCACCATGAATACCTTTCACAGAAAGCCACAGAGGAAGACTAATTGGAAAAAGATGAATTAGAAGTGAAACATGCCAACGGTTAATTGGAAAAAAGCTCCTTATTAAGATTCCTCAGTCTTTTGACTGGAATCATAATAGAGTAGAGGATGCTACACAAGGCCATACCTGCTGCTTCATGGTTTTTGTGTCCCAAAGAAGCAGTTTCCCAGGAACTTGATGTTGCCTTTCCCTCCGGAATCGGGAGCTGTGTAATCTAGCTGGTTAAACAGGCCAGATGCTGCTGCAGAAAACACAAAGGAAGCACCACTTGGACTGCAGGCAAGAGAAAGGATCCTGAAACACACACAGAGGCATGGTCAGCTCTGGTTCATGGTTCACCATGAGAAGGCAGATATTTTGGGATTGGGTGATAGTTCCGAACAGCAACAGAGCTTCCTAACTAGCTTTTCACAATGCTTGTAGGTATGGGCTGCTACCACTCTTTTTTTTTCTTCCTTTAAAATCAAGACTTCTCTCCCTGTCTCTGTTAATGAGGAGTCCAAGGCCCCATTCCCACTGGCTTATAAAGCGGATCAAGATGCGGATTATGGGGGCATCGTTCCATTGAGCGCGCATTTGATCCTCATTGCGCCAATTTCGTTCCCATCGGAATTCGGATCTGATCCTCATGTAATCGATTTTTCCTAGGAAAACCCGAATCAGTGGTGGATATCCGGGTTAATTTGACTGTACTTTTTGGAGGTTTTTCCTGCACCTCCCGAGTCTGATTCGGGGCAAATCAATGGGAATGACAAGGGTGTCTGATTTGGGAACTTGGGGATGGGAAGAGCAGTGCTCAAGGGGCTGGCCTGGGGGTGTCACCTGCTTGTTCTCTTTCCTGCATTACCGGCATCATTCTCTCCCCGTTCGCGTAGCCTTCCCAGTGGAGTGGGAACAGAGTAAGGCATCGTATGTGTAGACAAATTTATTTATTTTTTAAAATTAAGCTTTCGATTGCCTAGGCGCTGTCGGGTGTCCAAAATAGCAAATTGCTACATTGACTCCAATCGCAGGGAACACACTACGCCCCCCTGCAACCTCCTTCCTGCTCCACATTCATAGATCGACGTGTGAGGACAGCCATTAACACCATTTTAATTAATTAATTATTTTATTTATTTTTTACATGCCTGCTTGAATCGCCCCCAGATAGCCAGGGAGCAATGGGGAGGCAAAGGGACGTGGGGGATGGAGGCTCCTTTCCCTTTCCCAGAGGGACTCTAGGAAGACACAGGAGAGCCTGGAGGGCAAAGGGACTTTGGGGGATGGGAGTCTTCTCTCCTTTTCCCAGAGGGGAAAAGGCCTAAGCAATTGATTGGCTGTGACAGGTGCTTAAAAAAAAAAGAGGTTCTGGAAGGGCAATGGAAACAAGGAGCAAAAAAGTCCACTTCAAATTACAACCGAGAAAATTTCAAGAACAAGAACATGGGTCAGAAAAATCCGAGTCCGTTTGCACCTCTCGTAATGGGAATGAGGGACCAGATTTGAATACGACTCGGGAAAAAAATCCGAGTTGGAATCGCAGCAATATAAGCCTTTTTTTGCCCAGTGGGAATGGGGCCCAAGTAAGCAAAAGTTGGCATGGCCACAATAAGCAGAACTGAAACGACTTTTAAAAATATTTTCTAATTAAAAGAAAAGAAAAGAGAGGGGAAACAGAGAAGCTTGGAGAACAAGAGGAATGAGAAGGAAAATAGAAAAAAATTGAATGCAAGAAGGCAAAATTTAACCAGTAACCCACAGGCAGAAGAGCAGAAACATATTTGACTTGGGCTAAGGGATCTCATTTTGGGAAAAGGTGGAGATATAAATCCGATAAACAAAAATAAATAAATAAGGCGGGGGAAGAAATGGGTGGAAGCCTGCATACCAAGTAATTAATCTATCAGTATATTGATATGGCTCCCGGCCTGGGCAGGATAGCAAATGGCAAAGTTTGGTAGATGGTGGCAGTCCTGCAGTCTGAAAGATAAAGACTGATTACAAAGTTACTGATCACTTTCACACTCTATCAAGCTTAGAACACAGGCTCAAGCCATTTGGGGAAAGGAAGATACAATTGTAGAAATCCTTTATTCTTTTAACCATTATTTTATTATCTTTACTTAACAAGCATTTTAAATCCTCTTCTTGCAGGGAGAAAAAAAAAAGGCCAGCATTACTACTTCTTCAAGAAAAGGACAAAGGATAGGGAGTTGTTAAGATAACAGCAGCAAACTGGCACACAATGGCCATTACATTTTCAGTGGCCAAGGAAGAGTACTAGTCCTCCTTCTGCCTAAGACTGCTGAATTCCCAGGAGAATGGGACAACTTTCCAAGAATGCTGGCAAGAGAATTTCAAAAGGTGGTTGCATGTAAATGAAGAAGAGCAAACACATAGGTGACATTTTCCCTCTACAAAGAAAACTATGAAGAGATGTCACTTAAAAGAAAGAAAGAAATGGGGGAAATGCTTTGTGCTTTTGCCTCATGCTCTATTGTGGGTGTTGAAGCAATGAAGAGGTGGAATGAGAAAAAATGTGTTTCATACCACAGGCATCTGTAGCATTAAAACAACCTTCTCTCAATAACTAATTAAACACGAGGAGTGCAAAGTGTCATGTTTAAAACTGCAATTATAAAGTTATATGAACTACTTGGGTGTCCTCAGATTGAAAAAGGTAACTAATTATTTTTAAAAAATAATTTAACTGAGCTTGCTCCTGAGGATCAACTACAAATCATGAAAAGTAATTACCTTAAGTGATCAGTATCCCTGAGACTAGTCAGTAGTTTGTGAAACAGAAATCTAGTATCACCAACAAGGAATAATGTGAGTCAGACTGAGGTCACTGCATGACTCCTTTTACAGTCATCCCAGACAAAGCAAAGATGATCAGCTCAGGAGAATACCTGGGCATATTCATCAATACTGATTTCACAAAGGTTCTTCTTGGCCTCAGTGTCATAGAGACGAACATTTCCAAATCCACTA
>NC_056526.1:41699408-41739344 GCF_019175285.1 Sceloporus undulatus
GATATGTGTGCTCTTCTTTTTTTAAGCCTTCACAATACTCTAAGGCTGCCTTCCTCAATCCACTGCCTTTCACATGTATGAGACTGCATTATGAATGATTTGATGAGGAAGGAGTAATCCACATGAGTATGCCTCTGCCACCTTTGCTGGAAAAAAGTTTTCCCCTGCTTTTTTTCCAAAGCACCCCCCCCCCGAAAACTTGAAAATGGGGGGGGGGGATGGATTCTGGAATATTTTCTTTTAGAATAATGAATAAAATGTTTGCGATTAGATGTGTGTGTGTGTGTGTGTGTGTGTGTGTGTGTGTGTGTGTGTATATATATATATAGAGAGAGAGAGGTGTACACACACACACTACCTCCAGGAGTGCTAATTCATATCTGGAATAGGTTGGAAGGCTCCTCTGCACTGTTAAATGCATAAAAAATGTCTGTCTTTCAAAGCCAGAAGTGGCCTTCCATCTATTTCTGATTTTTTTTCCCTCTCCTTTCTTTCTTTCCTTCTTTTGCAAACCTCAATCCCTTTTTGGTAGGAGGACGTTTTGGCAGCCTGTGCAGGTTCCGGAGTGTCCCAGGGGTAGAAAACTGTCCTCACTCACCACAGCTACATACTCTTGGCCCAGAGGGTACAGGATGAACCAGCCAGTTTATTGTGTTAGAGCATACAAGTATTCAAAGATTGTCAATTTACCAAAGAGACGGATCATGCCATCTGCTGCTCCAGTGACTAAAAGATTCCCATTGTGGTTGAAGGCCGTGCAGTTTATAGCAATGGGCTCTGGTTCAAGGAAAAACTGGAGCTGAAATGACAAAACAAAAACAAAGTCCACTGAATGTCTTTTCCCCTAGAAATTTTGTTTATGTGGCATATATGCTAGAGATAATTAATCACCAGGGTGTTGCTCAGTCTAATCCCTCCATCTAGGTTTCTCTACTTTCATTCTGTTCTGGAGACTGAGAGTGTGACCTGAGGCTGAGAGAGTGTGAGGCTGAGATAGTGAGATGAGCAGTATGGCAATGGAGCAAGGCAAGGAGGAAGCGGAGAAGAGGAGGAGGATGACATAGGCAAGTCCAGGAAGGAGTGGCAGTGCGGAGGGAGACCCCCAGAGTTTCCTCTCAGGCCCCTGCCACCCCTGCATCCCGGGATCCATGGGTGGCAGTGGGGAGGGAGATCCCCGGAGGTCCCTCTCGTGCCCCAAACGGAGACAAGGCCAAAAAGTGGAGTGCGGAGGCTGGGAACGGAGCCTTCTCTCCCTCTTCCTCTTCTCCCTCCCCTGGCTTCCGTTTACCCTGAACTCATCCCTGGGACCAAAGCAGGGCCGGGGGAGGGAGCGAAGAGTTGGAGGAAGAAGAGGAGGAGGAGAGAGAGAAGGCTCTGTTGGGGTTTGGCACTTCTTTAACTCTTTCTGGCACAAGGCTATGGAATTCTGGGAGCTGGAGTTTGTTGTGGGGCTGAGGGAGGGAGCGGAAATGAGGAGGAGGAGGGAGAGAAGGCCAGGGGACCAGGAGGAGGAGGAGGAGGAGGGATTTCTTCTTTTAAAAAAATGGAAAACTAATCGCAAAAGCGATAGACTGGCTTAGCAGCCATTCGTTCCTTTGTGAGTAGCTGCTTTGCCAATCTATTGCTTTTGTGATTAGTTTATTTATTTATTTTTTTAAAAAAGTACCCAAAAAGGCAGCATGGGGGGTGTTATCTCTGGGATGGATGACACACACCCCTCTGCCATTTACCCCTCCCCTCTGGAAGATTTGATCCCAACCCGGCATTCCCACTCATGGGACGCGGATTGGGATTGAAGCTTCCCCAAAGAACCTCAGAAAACTGGCTAAATCCTGCAGGCTTTTGGCATTTGCTGAGGGTTTTTCCCACTGGAATCGATCAAATGAGAATCAGAATTGATTGCCAGTGGGAACTACGGGCATATAGCTCAAATAAAGATCCAAAGTTTTTGGTAGTGGGAATGACCCATAAGTGTAACTCCTTCTGATGACTTCTGGTGGAGAGGCTTCCACCATGAATACCTTTCACAGAAAGTCACAGAGGAAGACTATATTGGAAAAAGATGAATTAGAAGTGAAACATGCCAACGGTTTAACTGGAAAAAGCTCCTTATTAAGATTCCTCAGTCTTTTGACTGGAATCATAATAGAGTAGAGGGATGCTACACAAGGCCATACCTGCTGCTTCATGGTTTTTGTGTCCCAAAGAAGCAGTTTCCCAGGAACTTGATTTGTGCCTTTCCCTCCGGAATCGGGAGCTGTGTAATCTAGCTGGTTAACAAGGCCAGATGCTGCTGCAGAACACACAAAGGAAGCACCACTTGGACTGCAGGCAAGAGAAAGGATCCTGAAACACACACAGAGGCATGGTCAGCTCTGGTTCATGGTTCACCATGAGAAGGCAGATATTTTGGGATTGGGTGATAGTTCCGAACAGCAACAGAGCTTCCTAACTAGCTTTTCACAATGCTGTTAGGTATGGGCTGCTACCACTCTTTTTTTTTCTTCCTTTAAAATCAAGACTTCTCTCCCTGTCTCTGTTAAGTGAGGAGTCCAAGGCCCCATTCCCACTGGCTTATAAAGCGGATCAAGATGCGGATTATGGGGGCATCGTTCCCATTTGAGCACGCATTTGATCCTCATTGCGCCAATTTCGTTCCCATCGGAATTCGGATCTGATCCTCATGTAATCGATTTTTCCTAGGAAAACCCGAATCAGTGGTAGATAATCCGGGTTAATTTGACTGTACTTTTTGGAGGTTTTTGCTGCACCTCCCGAGTCTGATTCGGGGCAAATCAATGGGAACGACAAGGGTGTCTGATTTGGGAACTTGGGGATGGGAAGAGCAGTGCTCAAGGGGCTGGCCTGGGGGTGTCACCTGCTTGTTCTCTTTCCTGCATTACCGGCACCATTCTCTCCCCGTTCGCGTAGCCTTTCCCCCAGTGGAGTGGGAAGCAGAGTAAGGCGATCGTATGTGTAGACAAATTTATTTATTTTTTAAATTAAGCTTTCGATTGCCTAGGCGCTCTGGCAGGTGTCCAAACATAGCAAATTGCTACATTGACTTCCAATCGCAGTAAACACACTACGCCCCCCTGCAACCTCCTTCCTGCTCCACATTCATAGATCGACGTGTGAGGACAGCCATTAACACCATTTTTAATTATTTATTTATTTATTTTTTACATGCCTGCTTGATCGCCCCCCAGATAGCCTAGGGAGCAATGGGGGAGGCAAAGGGACTTGGGGGGATGGAGGCTCCTTTCCCTTTCCCAGAGGGACTCTAGGAAGACACAGGAGAGCCTGGGAGGCAAAGGGACTTTGGGGGATGGAGGCTTCTTCTCCTTTTCCCAGAGGGGAAAAGCGGCTAAGCAATTGATTGGCTGTGACAGGTGCTTTAAAAAAAAAGAGGTTCTGGAAGGGCAATGGAAACAAGGAGCAAAAAAGTCCACTTCAAATTACAACCGAGAAAATTTCAACGGGAACAAGAACATGGGTCAGAAAAATCCGAGTCTGTTTGCACCCTCTCGTAATGGGAATGAGGGACCAGATTTGAATACGACTCGGGAAAAAAATCCGAGTTGGAATCGCAGCAAAATAAGCCGCTTTTTTTGCCCAGTGGGAATGGGGCCCAAGTAAGCAAAAGTTGGCATGGCCACATATAAGCAGAACTGAAACGACTTTTTAAAATATTTTCTAATTAAAAAGAAAAGAAAAGAAGAGGGGAAACAGAGAAGCTTGGAGAACAAGAGGAATGAGAAGGAAAATAGAAAAAAATTGAATGCAAGAATGCAAAAATTTAACCAGTAACCCACAGGCAGAAGAGCAGAAACATATTTGACTTGGGCTAAGGGATCTCATTTTGGGGAAAAGGTGAGATATAAATCCGATAAACAAATAATAAATAAATAAGGCGGGGGAAGAAATGGTGGAGAAGCCTGCATACCAAGTAATTAAATCTATCAGTATATTGATATGGCTCCTGCCTGGGCAGGATAGCAAATGGCAAAGTTTGGTAGATGGTGCAGTCCTGCAGTCTGAAAGATAAAGACTGATTATCAAAGTTACTGATCACTTTCACACTCTATCAAGCTTAGAACACAGGCTCAAGCCATTTGTGGAAAGGAAGATACAATTGTAGAAATCCTTTATTCTTTTTAACCATTATTTTATTATCTTTACTTAACAAGCATTTTAAATCCTCTTCTTGCAGGGAGAAAAAAAAAGGCCAGCATTACTACTTCTTTCAAGAAAAGGACAAAGGATAGGGTAGTTGTTAAGAATAACAGCAGCAAACTGGCACAACAATGGCCATTTACATTTTCAGTGGCCAAGGAAGAGTACCTAGTCCTCCTTCTGCCTAAAGACTGCTGAAGATTCCCAGGAGAATGGGACAACTTTCCAAGATTCAGTGCAAGAGAATTTCAAAAGGTGGTTTGCATGTAAATGAAGAAGAGCAAACACATAGGTTCCCTCTACAAAGAAACTATGTAAGAGATGTCACTTAAAAGAAAGAAAGAAATGGGGGAAATGCTTTGTGCTTTTGCCTCATGCTCTATTGTGGGTGTTGAAGCAATGAAGAGGTGAATAGGAAAAAAATGTGTTTCATACCACAGGCATCTTGTAGCATTAAAACAACCTCTTCTCAATAACTAATTAAACACTAGGAGTGCAAAGTGTCATGTTTTAAAACTGCAATTATAAAGTTAATGAACTACTTTGGTGTCCTCAGATTGAAAAAGGTAACTAATTATTTTTAAAAAATAATTTACTGAGCTGTTCTCCTGAGGATCAACTACAAATCATTGAAAAGTAATTACCTTAATGTGATCAGTATCCCTGAGACTTAGTCAAGTAGTTTGTGAAACAGAAATCTAGTATCACCACAACAAGGAATAATGTGAGTCAGACTGAGGTCACTGCATGACTCCTTTTACAGTCATCCCAGACAAAGCAAAGATGATCAGCTCAGGAGAATTACCTGGGCATATCTTCATCAATACTGATTTCACAAAGGTTCTTCTTGGCCTCAGTGTCATAGAGACGAACAGTTCCAACTCCACTACCCAGCAACAACTGGAAATCAGACCCAAGAAGAGAAAAGAGAAAATGTGAAAGATGATATGACCCTGAAAAATAACTACAAGGCCAAAAGAATAGACTTTCCCAGTTCAGTTCAGACCTTCTGTTAGTTTACTGGATATGATTTTATCTGTCTCAGATTACCTTGCATATGTTGGGTCTCCCTTATTCGAAATGCTTGGGACTAGAAGTGTTTCGGATTCTGCAGCTTTTCAGATTTTGGAAAACTTGTATATACATAATGAGGTATCTTGGAGATAGGGGCCAAATCTAAACTTGAAATTAATGTATGTTTCACATACATCTTATACAAGTTTATACACATTTTTATATACAATGTTTTAAATAATTTTGTGCATGGAACAAATTTTGTGTACACTGAACTACCAGAAAGCAACAGTGTCACTATCTCAGCCACCAGATGGACAATTTTGGATTTTGGAGCATTTTGGATTTTGGAATCCCAGATAAGGGAGACCCCATTTATATATTGTACTTTCCAGGAGTATTAATCAACTCATCTCTAATTAGTAAATCTAGTCAAAGATCCTGACCTAAAACAAAAGATATCTACTAAATTAGCTTGTAAAATTAATCAAAATTTTTAAGTTTTAAAGATACTGCCCTCTGACCCTTCCACAGTACCACTGCAGTCACCTAACTCCAGCCAAACACAATGTTAAGTTATCAAGTCAATTATATTGGGTTGTATCCTTACAAAAGAATATATAGTAATTATGAATGATTCAATAGCAGGTCCAGACTTTCACCTTTAAACTCCAGTTTACTCACCAATCTGTCTCGTTTGGTTGCCCATTCTAGGGAGAGCAGGGGAGACTTGGAAATGGAGGAAGCTTTTGTCTGCATCATGGGATTGAAAGACCACACTTTGATGACTCCATCCACATCCAGACTGGCCACCCTTCGACCAGAGCAATCAACTCTAAACAAAGTACAGTAGTAGCAGTCAAAGACATCTCTGTGTTACTCTGTTGCAGCATAAAAAAAAATATAAGGAAATCCTGCAGAACCATTGAGACAAACTGAGAAAGGCAAATTTCTAGTACTTGAGAGTCCAGTCCATAAAAGGATATACTAAAATTTTCTCTTCCTTTGTCAAAGATACTATTGGATTCGCCAACACAAAGATGGGAGTAACACAACTGTCTTTCCAACACTCATAGCTAACTTGTGTGAAATATGTCCTCAGATCATTTTGCACCTACTAAACCAAAAAGAAGTAAGATATTTCCACTAACATTTAAGAAGGATTTTTACTGTGCAGCACCCTTATGCTGAAACAACCCTACAAAGTCCACAGATAGGAAACAAGAGGGTGACAGACTGGAATTGAGTCAAAGTCAGATTCCATACATTTAGTAATCATTCCAATGAACCACAAAGGTTCTCTAATCACTATCCACTTATTTCCCAAAGGCATGGAGGCAGAGAATGCTCCTTACCGGCAATGCATGATGGATGAATGGTGTTCTCCATATTCTTCCTGGCTTAAGACAATGAAAGGCTGCTCCTGTCTGATGCCTCCACCATCTGTGCTAGACCCAAAAACTTTGGTCAGGGTTTCTGCTTGTTCAGCAGGCACTTCAGGGGATGGGTCTTGTTCAATGGTAACAGCTTCTATCTTCCGCTCAGTGTTCTGCCCCTAAACCAAGAGAAGGACCCTGCATATAGTACAGCAAGCCAGGAGAAACAGTTAAGCTACTCATGTCCATATCTCAACATACTAAATGAGTCATGAGTTTAGGCAATGAAGGCCAGGACTTTGTGTCATTCAGCAGCTAAAATGCTACCTGACAAATGCAAGTAGTAGAAATTATTGTCTGTAGATGAAACCTTTCCTTTGCTTGCTGCATCATCCACTTACTCTCTGAGAAGCTATTTTTGGGAGAAGAACATCTTATATGAAAAGCAAGGAAGGACAGTAACCAACTCCCAGAAATGTAAGAAACCCAGTCAAACAAATATTGCTTTCCCCAATTTCAGTTCAGTATCTTAGCTATGAACACATTCTTTCCCCACATATATCTGGGAGAGCAGAGAGCTGAGCAGAGACCAAAGCATAAGCCATGAAACACCTGGGTAAATCAGCATATTTGCAAAGCAAATTCCTGACATTAAATCAAAGTGAAAAGATGGGCAAAGCAACATTTAACTGGACATAATGGCTTAGTCTTATTTTTGGCTGTTTTCAAAAAATATCATCTGTGTGGTGGCACTCTGTGTCCTACCCTGCAAAGTGTGTAACAACATGAAATGGGATGGTCACATGGCAAGGCCAATGACTCCTGGGACCACTACTTCTGAAATGATGACTTTGCCAGCATGGCATAGTTGTTGAAGAGCCACTTCTGCACAGCAGAGATTCCACGTCACAACAGCATAATGTTCTTTACCAGCAGCCAGACGAATTGAGAGAATTGTAGCATTAATAGTCCCCCGGAATTAAAAGGAATGATTCTCTCATCTTCAGTTTTTTAAATTGTTTTAATTGTTTCTTTGCTTTCTTTGATGTTGATGCCTTTTCATATTTGGTTTTATTGACAATCATCTCAGTAGACTGTGCTAAAAAGGTCTGCACAATGGCTTTGAGTGTGGGATTTCTCTTCCCCATGAGGAAAGGTTTATTTAAATAAATTGTGGCAACATGAAAGCATGTCATATGATCATTACTTCCCCAGTCCATGAGCTTATAATATTGCATACAATATGTGGTTATCTTAATTTGTGAGTCCCAGTTTTGGGGGGAAAGCAATGTTTAAATAAAAATGATAAGGTTGATGATGACATTATTTCTGCTTACAAACCTGCATCAGTTTTAGAGACCCAGCTACAAGGAAACAGCTTTTCAGCAAATATATACCACTTTTAACATTTGAAACATTTGCAACATCTGTTGGAGATGGGGAGACAAAATCTGTATCTGAATATGAAGCCAGGAACCTGTCTTACATCTCATTGGTCAACCTATTCATCTAACCCATATTGTCTAAATCAGCATGGGCAACATATGGCCCTTGAGCAACATGCAGTTTCCAGTATTTTTAAACAGCTCATGGAGTCACCTGTGCCTACAAATCTTGACAGTATAAAACAAGAAGAAATGTGTGTGAGGAATTGTGATTTCCCTTTAAATTGATATATGCAGACCGAAGTAGCAAGACATATTTTTAAAAGTGGAACTAGGTTTTCAGCCATTTCCAGTTGGGACAGAAGGGACTGCTCTAGCCCACAGTGCATCTAGTGCACTAGTGCAGTGATGGCATGCGTGCCAGAGGTGGCACTCAGAGCCCTCTCTGTGGGCATATGTGACATCATCCCAATGCAAAGTTTGCCAGAGTTTGTTACTAGAAAGCCAGAGGGACATGGCACTTTGCAATAAATAAGTGGGTTTTGGTTTGCAGTTTGGGCACTCGGACTCTAAAAGGTTCACCATCACTGATCTAGTGAGTGGCTTAGCTGTTAGATTCTGGAAGCTATAGTCCAAAAAAGGAGATTTTCTTGTACATCACAAGAGCATCCTCCCTCTTGTATTCCCCAGCAACTGATATATTGGAGATAATATACAGACAGCACAACTGAAAGCCATTAACTGCTTTATTCCCAATAAGGCTTTGAAACTCAGAAGCACCAGAGCAATTCTGATACACACCGAAGGCAATACACAGAAAGAAGAAAGTCTTGAATAGAGACAGATATATCGCTTTTTCCAAAGTTCCTCACCAAACGCTCACAAAGAAATCTGATCAGATAAATAAAACAGACTAGTCTTTGTATAGACTAATAACTATTTAAGACACTGGAAAGAAAGGGCAAAATTAACCTGCTGGTTGTCAGTGCAGAAGAAACCATATACAGTACAGCAGGTCTCTTGAACTGCATCTGCACTGCAGAAATAATCCAGGCTGACACAACTTTAACTGCCTTGGCTCCATCCTATGGAATCCTGGGATTTTTAGTTTGTTGTAGCAGCTGAACTCTCTGACAGAGAAAGCTAAATGTTTCACAAAACTACAATGCACGGAATACCACAGCATTGAGCCATAGCAGTAAAAGTGGTGTCAACCTGGATTATTTTTGCAATGTGGATGCAGTCACAGAGTATGAGGACAAGTAGCTGCACTACTCAAATTATCCACAAGGGGATCAACAGTGAATAAACTAAACCTGCTTGAGACACCAAGTTATTCAGTTATAGGCCTGTTACAGACAGCCAAAATAAAGCTGCTTCGAGTCACAGTGGAGGTATTGTGTTTCAATGATGCATGCGTCCTAAGAGTCCAGAAGTCGCACCAAAGCCATGCTCCAGCCCTAAGGACTGGAGTGTGGCTTTGGTGTGGCTTCTGGACTCTTAGGACGCATGCATCATTGAAACACCATACCTCCACTGTGACTCGAAGCAGCTTTATTTTGGCTGTCTGTAACAGGCCATAATCTATTCTACTTAAAAAAAAGACAGACAGGAGAGGAATTATCAACGACCCTTCCTCTACACAATACCATGAGGTCTATTCTGGCCCACAAGAACTTTGCAGCCAAGAAATTCTCGGTCCCACACATCCTTCCTCAAAGGTATTTTTTAAAACTCGATTTCTCTAGCAAGAACAACTCAGCCAAAGTTGTGCTCTCATGTATTACAGCTGTTCACATCCTGCTAAAGAGATCTGTGAACAAGCAAATGGAAACAAACTGTTGAAATGCAGGATAGATCTCCGAACAAATCAAAGTCTGAGAAAAAGGAAGAACCCTCACTTCCAGCCTCCAGTCACAAGAGAGTGTGTCAATGGCACTGCTGCTTCTTCATCCCTTACTCAGTGCAAATGTATGACTCATTTTTAAAAATGAACAGAGGAAACAATTAACTGCTCTCTCTGTCACACAGACAAAAGCAAGCAAATGGCAGAATTATCAGCCCAAGAACATCTTCACCACACACAGAAATATGTGAAAAAAACACACAATCCCATAAAGTAATGCATCCAAGACATCACCTTCATACCTGGGAAATTGTTTTGGACAAGAGCTCTTTTCTTTCCTTCCCATGGTCCTGCAGGCGCCTCTGACGCTGTTGTACTGAACTGGACTCTGTTGTCACCAGGCTAGGGAAATAACTTTTTGATTCTCTGGTTGCTGCCTCCTTCCCTTTGGTGCTCTAGAAAGCAAGGGAATTATTTGTCAGGTTTTGGTGCTTCAAAGTCCCATGCCTCAACTAGCAGTTCTCTAGGAGAGTTGTTTGAAAATGTGGGAAGACTCACATATTATTTCCTCTCTCTTCCTTATGCCTTCAGCCTCTGCTTGGAAATGAAGGGTAGCCTAAGCCATAAGGCTCAGCTGCAGCTTGCACTGGATATTCTTGGGGTCTGTGAACCCCTTAGGTCAGGATTTGGATAAATTTGGCTTGTGGGTCGCAGACTGCCTCCAGGGATTTCTTTGCATTCGTCATGTCCCCTTTCCAACAACACACACCTCATCTACAGGTTGAGTCTCCCTTACCTGAAATTCTTGGCATCAGAGGATTTTGGATATTTTTGGATTTTAGCATATTGTATTCCAAAATCCAAAAGTACCAAAATTCTCTAGTGCCAGGAATTTTGGACAAGGAAGACTCAACTGGAGTCTCCTTCCTTGGAGGTCTTTAAACAGAGGCTGGATGACCATCTGTCGGGGATGTTTTGTTGAGAGTTCCTGCATGGCAGGGAGGTTGGACTGGATGGCCTTTGAGGTCTCTTCCAACTCTATGATTCTATGATTCTAACTGTAGATGGGGCATGTGTTCTTGAAGAAGGGACCTGAAGGATACAAAAAACAATAACCCTGGAGGCAGCCTGCAGCCCACAAGCCAAAGTTACCCCAGTGATGGGACCAAAGTCTGAACACCATTTTTATTTATGTTTCATATACACCTTATACACATATCCCAAAAGTAATTTTATATAATATTTATAATAATTTTGTGCTTGAAGCAAAGTTTGTGTACACTACCTCAGCCATCCATGAATTATTATTTTTTAAATATTTTGGAGTTCTGGATAAGGGAGACTCAAACCGTATATTTTTGGGAAAAAATGCTCAACTGGGCTGATAATGCTTGACTATCACCTCTTCCAATGGCCCAACTCAATTTTAAAAACTCTAAAAATACAAGCCAGAATGAATGTCCAGTCACTTCCAGTTTGGATTTTTGGCACACTAGGGTACACAGGTGCACTGGTGTGAAAATCTGGCACCCATACGCACAGCCAAAGCCTTGACTACTAGACCTTAGTAGGTGGAATTTAGGCATATTTGGCTTTACCATATTCAAGTCATCATTCTATTTTGTAGCACACAAGGTGAGGCATGCAAATAGCTATCAAGAATTGACTACAACCAGTCCGTGGCTTAACATGAGGAGAGACAGGAAATATATCAGATTGTAAAACTAATTTATCCCTATGTAAAAGCTACAACAAAAAACAAAAAATACCCTGTGCATGAAGCCAACACAGTAGTCACTCAACAGAATTCCAAACGTTAGATGAGGAAAAAGGAACCTTACCACTACAACCCTTCATTAGAAGTATTGTGATACAAATGTCCATGTTTTTGTTCTCACCTGTTGGGTTGACTGCTCTTTCTTCCCTGACAGAGTCAGGCCAGCCTGTGTTGATGTGGCTCCTGTTGCCACTGGAGCTCTAGAGGGCCCCTTTTTACTTTGAGACAACAAGGAAGACAGGAATCCCCCTCGGGCCTGGAGTGAATGAGTGCTGCTTCTTTGGCTACATGCCATGTCACTGGCAGTGAGGGAGGAAAGAAATGAAAGTTAGCTGTCCCAAAAAGCTCCACACTTGACAACAAACTAGACACCAAATTATTAGGCTCCAAACTAGACACCAACATTAAATGCTGTTTATTTCCTAAGAGAGTTACCACAATTATTTATTAACAAATTGTTCACAAATTGCTAATTCTACATTAGATCACCGTTGGCCTATTGGCCACTTGAAGCTCACCTCCCTCCTCACAAATTAAATAATGTTAAAAAACAGATCTTCTCTTTTTCTTCTTTTCACTATTTCCCACAGACATGGGCCGGGGGAGGAAAATCTGTGAAGGAGGGGGAACTATATATGGAAGATATTCTCTTTTGAAATGAGTGTAATGTTTTTAAGGCACTGTTTTATTCACTCAAAATAGATACAGTACCTATAGTTAGAAGATTTCTATAGAATACAATCAACAGTAGGACCAGACAACTTCAGCATGTCCAAGTACCAGTTCTTATGTCTCCCACCTCCAAAAAGGATTACATTTTGGTTTTGGTTTTGAATGGACACAACTAGAAGCTCACACACACCCCTCTACTACTACTACTACTACTACTACTCACACACACACACACACAGACTCTAAACTTTTACTTTATGGAAACATTATTCCTGGACAATCCCAGGAGCAGCAACTTTGCTTTATGAATGACTATTCATAAAGGGTTCACTGGGGCTGCAACAACAACAGAGGACCACTTATTACTTCAGTGTTGAGCTGGTAGGATATTTGGACTCCCTCCTGTCCAGCTCAACACTAAGTAGCTGAAGGCAAAGACTGCTGTGAAATAGAGTACCATTTGCCAGGGTAAACAGGAAGCCGTCAGATGATGACAAAAAGGCTCATGGCATGCACAACCATGTCAAAATGATCCCAAAGGGACAGAACCTTTACCAAACTTCAGTGAAAAGCCACAAATGAGGGTGATTAGTACTAACAGGAAAATTAGCAAATTTCCTTATGTTCAGCAGCAGTAAAACTGATACTTGAACTCTTACAACAATGCAGCATTTAACTACCAAATCATAAAGTAACTAACTATACAAAGCTTGTATACAGAGGCTGCTTCATAGTTTTTTTTGTTTTTTTTAAAGGAGGCCCTACCAAACACTATTGCAAGAACCTGAGACGGTAGTGGTCTGGCGAGAGAGAAAGACATCTAACTGTTTTTGCTGGTCTTTCTGAAATAAGGATACACTCTAAAAGCTGCCTTATTTTTGCCAGTAAGTAAACAACTGCACAAAGGCCAGGATGTTTCACTGTCATCCAATTGTGCAGCTACCAGATCCTGCCTCTTGCACCGAGACTCACAGCTCTGAATCCCCCAGATGGTCCATGTTTGCCACATAAGAAGGAAGCTTGTGCTGAAGTATCAATTCCTCCTCCTCTTGTTGCTGCTGCTGCTGTTCCTCTTTTTTTAGCCGGCAGTGTTCTGCCTGTAAGGCAAAGAGCTTTAAAAATGGGGGAAGGAAGAAAGGGAGGTGTTAGTGAATGAAAGGAACTTTTCTCCCACATGGCAGCAAACCATATTTATTGTTAGTGCTTGGAATTTTTACTTTGTTGGACTACGGTTTCCAGAATAGTCCCAAGAGTGATCATGCTGGCTGGGGATTTTGAGAATCTCAAGATTCAACTTTTTCAAGCTCTAAATTGTGCTGTGTATTATTTGTCCTTCTCTGCATATACACACCCTTTAGTTATGTTCACATTCCCTTTAAAGTCAAGAATTATGGCATGAGCAAAATGGTGGTTCACGCAAGCTGCTCATTCCTGCTCCACCCCTGCATGCTCAACCATAGGCCCATGCAAAGCTATAGTTTTGCAGCCTGTTTATCTGGATAACCAAAAGAAGCAGGGCTTGAAAAAAGGTACTAGATTGTTGTGAGACTGTGAGAGCTATAATCCAAAAACATAACTTTTCTAAATTCTGGGGAGAAGTTAATGACTCATTCACACCATGATTTGCTTAGCCAGGATTCCTGAATTAAAGTGATTTGTGAACAAAGTAAATAATTCAATGTTAACATTAAAACTATTTATGTATTTATCTGCATAGATGCTCTAGGAACTGTCTTCTTACCTTCTGGCGCAGGATTTCATTTTCCTCTTGAAGGAGATTACTTCTCTGACACTCTGTCTCAAAATTCAAGATTACTGGTACAGGTAAGAGAAGTTAAGGATGAAAAAAAGTTAAAACACCTATGGAATGCCTCCCTTTGGAGGTACATCATACCCCAAGCATTTTCCAGAACTTTAAGACCTATTTGAGCCTGCGGAAAATTTAAACAGAAATATGCCATTGGTATGACTCTACTGTTTTATTATTAACAGCATTTTTTCCGTCTTTCTATCACATATAGCGCCCATACCAGACAGGTAATATAGTATTATTATATGTGACAGAAGAGATTATATCTCACACAGGCTAAAAGCTAACTGCCACCATCACCTGCCTCCAAAGCCGTCCAAACAGTTGTGATGCTGCAGTCACTGAATGCCTAAATAGACCATAAAATAAACAGACACTGTGAAGTTACAGTTAGAAAAACTGAGTCTTAATTTTGCTGGAGGAAGTAGGGGAAATCATCACATAGAATAAAGTGATTAGAGTGTATACTGTTGGAAGGAGACAAACGAAAAACAGTAAAACTTCACTCTGGAAGCAAGGAGACTGTGGTCCCTGAGGACAAGAATGAAGCAAAATTCCACCCTCATAGAAGTTGAGCCAAATATCACATTTCAATTTATATTAAAATTAGTCAGTCTTTGGCTGCATTTATCTTACTTCTTTGATTCAATGAAGGCACGTACATTTCTGTGGGCTATAGTGTATGACAAGTACAATGCTGGGTCTTGCCCTTTTTAATATAAAGTCCTAGCTGGAGTTTGGAGTTACTTTTTGGGACTACAGCTCACAGAATCCTCCAGTCAGCAAGACAAACCACAGTCCAAAAAAGGAACTGTTCCAAGTTCATGTCCTAGTAAAGTAGACCTGAGGATGATCACCTGCTGAAACCCCAAACAGTACAGACTGTTGGAAAATATACCTAAGGCACAATAAGCAAGCTGCATTGTTGTTCCCTAAAGAATAAAACACCAACTACTGCTTCCTAACTGGGAGGCAGAGCATAAAGCTGTTACAGACTTAAAATTAAGCTTCCACACTGAAAAAGGATATGCATGCACTGAAATAGGACACTCAAAAAGTTGTGCAGAGAAACAATGAAAGTGTCAGCCCACTGGCGGGAAAAATATGAGGCAAAGGTAGGGTTTGTGTCTGGATTCGGGATGAAGGGCAGAACAAACCAGTCCTTCCACTCAGCTTGGTTTTGAAGTTCAGAGGCTTGCTTAAGAAAGAATTCCTGTGTCTTATCATTTCTGTTTGTCTAAAATAGGGAAAACAGAAAGAAGCTCAGATTTCATTTCTTTCTGTATCACATGTAGCTCTCATTATGTATTTCACTGCTCAGAGTGTTCTCAACCCAAGACAGTCTTAAGGATCTATTTCCTACCAAACAGCACAGAGCATAGAAACTAAACTACTGTGTAGCATTTTGTTAGGTGTGGCACTGGGTCTTTTCACAAAACCATGGCATTTGATTTTGTTTTTGGCACAGACCTGCACAGTGTGAACGAGGTAGTAACGGTATAAACTGATTTTCAGCTTGTTCACTGTTGGCCGGTATACATCCTCCAATCGGCTGAAAAGACGCCTGTCGAGATAACTCCAATAATCCCGAAGGGAAGCCAGGTCATAACTGTGAACAAACTGTAAAAGTTGATCCACTATTTTATCCACCTGAAGACAAAACAAAACAAAACAAAACCCAGTTAATTCTTGCCCATGTAATTTTCAGCTTCTGTCACCTAAAGGTTAGCACAGCATCCCCCCTCTCTCTGTGCATGTCTTGATTGAGAAAACTTTATGACAGGCCTGTTTCAAGGCATTTTGTTGCCTGGACCAAACACACACACAATTCTATTCCATGCACCATAGCCAACTAGGCTATTTTTTCAGCACTGGTGGTGTGACAATGGCCTCCACTCCACCAGAAGGCAGGTACAAGGCAGGCTGCACAGTGGATGGCAATCTCCTCCAACACTTTGCTGCCACATCCCAGTGTCTACTACCTCAAGCAATCATCTCACTATACCTATTAGTAGGGCTGGCCCTATTTTATTATACAACACAGTGAAGAGGAAGAAGAATGTCTCACAGAGAGACATTCCTTTTCATTACAGAAGCAAGGCTTGGGAAAATGCTATAAATGTAGACTTGACTGGTACTTCTCCAATTAAAAGTTTTAACATTCATTGTTTTGGAGACTCACTGAAAATCAAGAAGGCTGATTTCAACAGAGCATTTCTTTTCTGCTATCAATAGAAGGCTAAAGCCATCCTGGGCATTCTAATTCCTAAGGCATCATCTAGCCTAGTGATCCATCTGTTTTAACATCCTATCTTCCCAGGTCAGTGTCTCCACAAAGCTCTTAATTGCCTGAATCACCAGGGGTGGGATCATGCAGACCTCCATATCTTGTTGAATTGCATCTCTCTGCTGCCCCAGCCATCTTCACAAGTGATGAAGAATGCTGGGACGTAGTACTCCAACAGCATCTGAAAGGTCATACCATTCTTGTGGTATGGGAATGGGATGAAGGGGTGGGTGAGAGAGAATGAGGATCACCAAAAGAAGCCAGGTGACTGCAGACTTGCAGGTGGCACCATGCCACCAACTTAACTGGAAATATGCTGACATAGCAGGCAACTGTAACATCATAATGAAACTCAAAGATGAAATTAAATATGTGGATCAGTGAGACCATGGGATTTCACGTTCTGAGGAAACACACCTCAAGAAAAGGATAAAATAGGAGAGGGCAATAAATTTTGGCAGCACCTATTAAGGTCACAATATCATTTATCCACAGTTTTAATCTCATATGAAATCATGCTCTCATAAGGACTGAAAAGAATGTGCATCTAAACATTCAGATTCAGCGGTTATATTACAGTGGTACCTCGGGATACGAAATGCGCGGGTTACGAAATTTCCGGGATACGAAAAAGTTGGATTGGCAAAAACTGTTTCGGGTTACGAAATATTTTTTTCGGGTTACGAAATTCATTTCGGCACGAAATTCAAATGCTATAGGCTTCCAGCGCTAATGGAAAGCTATTTCGGGTTACGAAATTTTCGCGTTACGAAGGGAATGGCGGAACGAATTAATTTCGTAACCCGAGGCACCACTGTATTTGTATTCAGAGGCTTATAAGGTAAGTAATACTTATTTGTATTTTAAAGAATCACAGATGAGATTTTAAAAAGTATGAAAAATGTCCTGGTCAATCTACTTGTGTCTGTTTTAGACTGATCAGTTTGTCATCTGAAAAGCCTTAGGAAAACCTGGTTAAGGTCTACAATAACCATGTGTTTTTACCGTGGAAAGCTTCAAGTATACTCATCACATGCCTCTCTTTCACTTTTATATATAGAACTCCTTTCCATCCACACACCCCAAATCCTAACATCTGCAATGGCCCTGAGGCTAGAGCTGCACTGAATAGAGTCTGTAATCAAAAACAAAACAAAAAAACCTGTGTTAGAAGGATTTAAAGCCACTGGCATAAAAGTGATATAACATTCTGGTTTAAACACAGTTGGAGCCATTTGACATTTACTGTTTGTAAAACATGAGAATATTGTTAGGAGTTATTATAGAATCATAGAATCACAGAGTTGGAAGAGACCACAAGGGCCATCCAGTCCAACTGCCTCCCATGCAGGAACTCACAATCAAAGCATCCCCGACAGATGACTATCCTGCCTCTGTTTAAAAACCTCCAAAGAAGGAGACTCCAAAACATGTATCAGTGGCATCACTCAATTGGCATCCTCTGGTGTGGTAACTCTTCAGTCATGTATGGGCTTCCATGGCCTAGCTGGGATTCAAACCATGATCTAAAGAGTCATAGTCCAATCCTCAATCCACAAGACCATGGTGGTGTAGTACTGATCTTGTTCTGATTTTACTGACAAATCATAATCCCCATACATCACTGCATATATAATAGCAATACTTGTGATGTTAAATTACAAGATCATAAATACACAGCCTAAATGTATTTATATTGACATTGTTTAATGTGGTTAAAGTGAACATTTAATAAGATGTGATGTTTTTAAAGCCAATGCCTCGCCTTTCTCCATCCATTGAGCCTCCCCTACTCTTGCTTTCTCTTCCACTGAGCTTCAGTGTTTTAAAGGGGTGAATGCCGCAGCCCAAAGGACCACTGGCCCTAAACCAAGTCAGGCCAACTCTGAAAGTCCAAAAGTCACAGAAACCCACTCCTGGCTCAAAGGCCCAATACTCACTACAGAAACAATCCAGTCTGAGACTGCTTTAACTGCCCTGGCTCAGTGCTAAGGAATCCTGGGAACCGTAGTTTTGTGAAGCATTTAGCCTTCTCTGTCAGAGAAATTTGATACCACAACAAATTATAAATTTCTGGCAGAGAAGGCTAAATGTCTCACCAAACTACACTTCCCAGGATTCCTTAGCACTGAACCAGGGCAGTTTAAAGCGGTCCCAAACTGGATTATTTCTGCCGTGTGTTTAAAGTGCTCCAGACAAAAACCCTAACAGTCCCAAACACACTGCAGAAATATAGTCCAGTTTGAGGCCGCTTTAAAGTGTTCTGCCTCAATGCCGGGGAATCCTGGGAAGTGTAGTTTTGTGGGACATTTAGCCTTCTCTGTCAGAGAGAGCTCTGGTACCACAACAAAGTACAATTCCCAGGATTCCCTAGCATTGAGCCAGGGCAGCCAAAGCGGTCTCAAAGTGGGTTATCCCTGCAGTGTGTTTTGGAGCACAGAAGGCAGGCCCATCCCAGTGCTAAGCTGTAGTCCCCCAGCCTCCCAGCCCCAGGCCTCCCTCACCCGGAACCCCTTCTCCTTGTCCGCCTTGATCTCCGCGTCCAGCTGCTTCAAAGTGTTGGTGAAGCCTCGGAAGAGGAGATATTCCCGGACCAGCTCCTCTGTCCGCTCCGCTGCGGCCGCCATCGCCGGGTCACGGGAGGCAGGGAAGGAAGGAGGGAGGCCCACAGCTCCGCCTCCTCTCCATCCGCACTGGAGAATTAACCCGGTTTGGCACCGCTTCAAGGGCCGTGGCTCAAAGGCGGTGGGATTCTGGGAAGTGTAGTTTGTTGTGGCACCAGAATCCCACCGCCTTTGAGCCACGGCCCTTGAAGAGGCTTAAATTGAGGCCTCCATTTTGGACTACAACTCCCAGAAGCCTCAACCATGTTGGCCAATAGTCAGGGATTCTGGGTGTTGAAGTCCAAAACCCCCTTAAAGAGAGCACACAGTTTTGAGGAACCACTCACCCTCATTCTGTCAGTCCTCCATTTTGAGCATGGCTAATAAAGAAGGCCCAAAACACACACAGACACACACAGACACACTGCAGGAACAACAACAACAACAACAACAATCCAGTTTGAGGCCACTTTAACTGCCCTGGGGGAACCTGTTATTGATTATTGATTATCTGAAAACCAGAACTTTTAACCAGAGACCAAGGAGCTTGATTGGAAAGGAAACGTAGTTTATTTATAGTTGATAAATATCTATAGTTAATAATAATAATAATAATAATAATATTTATTTGTATCCTGCCTCTCCCTGTATTGGATCGAGACGGGTAACGGCATACAAGAACGATAAAATCAAACATTAATATCAATAGATAAAAGCATAAATTATGGCAACCCTAAACAGGACATATTAGATCCTAGTTCCCCAATCTCCCTCCCACCCTAAAATACCATTAAAAAAACCAATTCCCAATGTTTATTTATTTATATCCCGCTCTTTTCCCAAGACTGGGACTCAGAGCAGCTTCACAATGTTAAAAAACAGTACAATTAACAACATAAAAGCAAAAAAACAAAAACCCCATACATTAAAAAGGATTTTTAAACTGGTCCAACATCCCAGCCTGTCCTTATAGCAATTCCTTCATCTGCCGGCGGAAGGCCACCAAGGAGGGAGCCGTTCTGATCCATTCCCTGGGAGATCAGGGAGTTCCAGAGTCTAGGGGCAGCTACTGAGAAGGCCCTCTTCTCTCGCGTCCCCACCAACCGTGTTTGTGAAGGTGTTGGGATGGAGAGAAGGGCTTCCCCAGAGGATCTCAGGCAGGTTCATACCAGAAGAAACAGACTGCCAAACAGCATGGACCTGAGCCATGTAGGGCTTTGTAGGTAATAACCAGCACCTTGAATTGTGCCCAGAAACAAACTGGCAGCCAATGAAGCTATTTCAACAGGGGCCTTGTATGGTCTCTGTAATCTGCCCCTGTTAACAGCCTGGCAGCGGCTAATTGAACCAGTTGAATTTTCCGAACACTTTTCAAAGGCAGTCCTATGTAGAGCCCATTACAGTAGTCCAAATGGGATGTAACCAAGGCATGTACCACCATGGCCAGATCTGGCTTCTCAAGGAGTGGGCACAGCTGGTGCACAAGTTTTAAATGTGCGAAAGCACTCCTGGTCACAGCAGAGATCTGGGCCTCCAGGTTCAAAGCTGAGACCAAGAGTACCCCCCAACTGCGAACCTGTGTCTTCAGGGGGATTGTGACCCCATCCAACACAGGCTGGATCCATATTTCCTGATCTGCCTTCCGACTGACCAGGAGCACCTCTGTCTTGTCTGGATTAAGTTTCAACTTGTTTGCCCTCATCCAGTCCATTACTGAAGACAGACATTGGTTTAGGACCAGGACAGCCTCCTTGGATTAAGGTGGGAAGGAGTAGTAGAGTTGGGGTGTCATCTGCATATTGATGACACTGCACCCCAAAACTGCAGACAACCTCTCCCAGTGGTTTCATGTATATGTAAACAGCATAGGGGACAACACAGAACCCTGAGGGAACCCATAGGTCAATAGCCAGGGGGTCAAAGAAGAGTCCCCCAGTATCACCTTCTGGATTCGCGCCCCCCCCCCCCCCAGGAAAGAACGGAGCCACTGTAGAACAGTACTTCCAAGCCCCATCCCAGAGAGGTGGTCTAGGATACCATGATCAATGGTATTGAAAGCCACTGAGAGGTCCAGGAAAACCAACAGGGACACACACACCCCGTCAAGTTCCCTGCGTAGGTCATCCACTAAGGCGATCAAGGCTGTCTCTGTTCCATAGCCAGGTCTGAAACCAGATTGAAATGGATCTAGATAATCTGTTTCATCCATAAACCCCTGGAGTCGGGAAGCCACCACACATTCCAAAACCTTGCCCAGAAATGGTAGGTTAGACACTGGCCGATAGTTATTCATTATTGTGGGATCCAAGGATGACTTTTTTAAAAGAGGCCTCACAACAGCTTCCTTCAGGCAGGATGGAATTCTGCCTTGTTGTAGGGAGGCACTGATTACCTCCTTTACCCACTCAGCCATTCCCCCTCTGGCCTGTTTAATAAGCCAACAAGGACAAGGGTCCAAGACACATGTGGTGGCTTTTACCTCTCCAAGGATCCTGTCCACATCATCAGGCTGCACAAGTTGAAAAGTATCCATTAACACTGGACTAACAGGCGCCAAGGTTATATCCACTGACTCTGTATCAACTGTAGCATCCAATTCAGACTGAGCAATTTTATCTGCAAAATGCCCTGCAAATTCTTCACAGCGAGCCTCTGAGTGGCCTGCATTTATCTACTTGAGGGTGAGTGTGTAAAAGACCCCTGACCAAGTTGGAACAGTTCTGCTGGCCAGCTCCTTGCAGATGCAATGCTGGCAGCAAAAAATTATTTCTTTGTTGCCAACGTCGCTCTAATCTCCGTCTGATTAGCTTCATCAACATCAAATCCCTGGAGAATCAGGGGGCTGGTTTGGCTCCACTCCGTGAGAGAGGACACACAGGAGCGATTGTGTCCACCGTCCTGGCCATTTCCCCATTCCAAAGGCTGGCCAGGGCTTCAACAGAATCACCTGCCAAGGTGACAGGAGACTCCCCAAGCGCCCTCAGGAATCCATCTGGATCCATCAGCCTCCTGGGGTGGACCATCCTAATCGGTCCCCCACCCCTGCAGAGTTTCCGAGTCCCAGTGAGTCTAAACCTGACCAAATAAAATGGTTAATAAAATAGATCCAATAAAATGGTTAATAAATAGTTTATTTAGCTGCAGCATTGTTCCCAGAGGAAATTCATATTGCAATGCTATAAGAGTGTATGCAGGGGTAGCTGTGTTGGCCATTTAGCAAATTCAAACAAAAATTCACCAAACAGTGATACCTTTATTGGCCAACCAAGATGCACAATATACTTGTTGCAAGCTTTCAAAGCTCCACTGGCTTATTCATCAGGCAAGAATCCATTGTCCTCTGCCTACAAGAGGCCTGTGGCCTCACAGGAATGGAGAAAGATTGGACTGCAAGAGAAGAGTCCTGTTGATACACAAATGGACTTTAAATTTCCTAGACTTTGAAAAACTCCCAATTCCACATGGCCAGAAACAACAAAATGCTGGCATCTTACTAACATCTCCAATTTTTCTCTTGTTTGGTTTGTAATACCTTGCCTGATGAAGCCTGTGGAGCTTCGAAAGCTTGCAACAAGTATCTTGTGCATTTCAGTTGGCCAATAAAGGTATCACTGTTTGGTGGATTTCTATAAGAGTGTAGTGTGACTTAAAACAGGAGTGGGAATCATGAGGCCATACACAAGCTACTATGGGCTATAATGGCCAGGGCTGATGGCGTTTGCAGTCCAGGAACATTCAAAGGGCTGCATTAATTCCTACCCCTGGCTTAAAGCCCCTCTAAAAATAACTCCCGGTGATGTGAAATTGATAAACAGGGGTGTGTCTACCCTAGAAATAATGCAGATTGACACCACTTTAAGTGCTGCAGCTCCATCCTATGAAATCCTCAGATTTGTAGAGTTACAAGGCTTTTAGCTTTCTCTGCCTAAGAATGCTGGTGCCTCACCAAATTACAAATCCTGCAGTTCTGTAGGATGGGGTCATGGCAGTCAAAGTGGCATCAAACGGCATTAATTCTACGATGTAGATGTACCCCAAGTAAGGGCTATTCCCCTTCAGAGCCTCAGTCTCCCACCACACATACACTCCATTGCTCTCAGTTTCTTCCTCCTCATCTCAGAGCCTGCTTTCTCCTTCCATCTCCATGCAAGGTCTGTCTAAATAGTGTCCCAAGGCAGAGGCATCATGAAAGGGGTGCAGATTGCACTGGATGACACCCTAAATAGCAATAGCAAGTACAGTCGGCCCTTCTTATACACGGATTTTTTTATACACGGATTTAAGCATACACGGTTTGAAAATGTTCCAAAAAAGTAAAAATTTACCTTGATGTTCCATTTTTTATTAGGGACACCATTTTGCTATGTCATTATACTTAATGGGACTTGAGCATACACGGATTTTGTTATACACGGGAGATCTTGGAACCAAACCCCAGCGTATAACAAGGATCCACTGTACAATTCTATATCGCTTAGGGAGTGCTTAAGTGCACTGATAAGTGTGTAAGCACACTTATGTTTACAATGTGTAAGCTAAATGTACAGTTGGCCCTCAGTGCCTATGGATTCTTTCTCCATGGATTTAAGCATCCATGGTTTGAAAATATTAAAGAAAAATACAAATTCCAAAAAGCAAATTTTGATTTTGCCATTTTATATAGGAAGACACCGTTTTGCTATGCTGTAGTATACTATGCGACTTGAGCATCCATGGATTTTGGCAGGCGTCCTGGAAGCAAACCCCAGAGGATACCAAGGGCCCCCACTGTACATGTAAATACATTCATACTGTACATATGATATTGTAATTTAAAGGTATAATTTTTTAAAATTTTGATAGTGGTTTATGTCACTGCTATTGCCATTGCATTCAGTACTACACAGGAATTACAGTTTATGAGTAAAAACAATACAAGAGAGAGCCATTGTGGTGTAGTGAGCATTGGACTATGACTCTGGAGACCATGGTTCGAATCCTGGCTTGGCCATGGAAACCCACTGGGTGACTCAGGTCACACTCTCTCAGCCTCAGAGAATGGCCACAGCAAACCCCTTCTGAAGAAACTTGCCAATTAAACCCTATGATAGGTTCACCTTAGGGTCGCTACCAGTTAGAAACAACTTGAAGGCACACAACAACGAGTAGAAGAAGCGTTAGTAAGGAATCTGTATGATGTGGTATGAAAGGAGATCAATGAGGTAACATTGTGAGTTACCCCTCTGGGTGCAGGGTGACCAGATGTCCAAACCACAAAGGAGGACAAGGCACCACAAAACGTAGGTTGTTAGAGAAAAATGTAGGTAGCAACATTACATAATTAAAGCCAAAAAACCTCATATAAGTGTAAATTAATGCTTCTTAGTCACACTCAAAATGGGAGGACATTTTGGAATTCCCGACAGAAGGCTGAAATGGAGGACATGTCCTGGAAAAGGAGGACGCTTGGTCAACCTGAGCCAAAAAACACTAATATAATGTACATTCATGCTTCTTAGTCATGCTCCAAATGGAAGGACATTTGGGAATACCCCCAGGACAGAAGGCTGAAATGGAGGACATGTCCTGGGCAAAGGAGGACGCCTGGTCAACCTGAGCCAAAGAAAAACACTAATATGACTGTAAGGAAGACATTCAAGAAAAAGTTGAAAACCACTCATATAAATGTAAATTCATGCTTCTTAGTCATGCTCAAAATGGGAGGACGTTTTGGAATTCCTCCTGGACAGAAGGCTGAAATGGAGGACACGTCCTGGAAAAGGAGGACGCCTGGTAACCCTCGCTGAGGTGGCACCAGCCCTAGTCACGCCGGCCTCTGTCTCGAGGTTTTGGCGGGAAAAGCACCATCAAATCTTCCCTGCCTCAAAAATCCCACTTTCCCGCGTTTTTTGTTACCAGTCGCCCTTCTCCAGAACCTCTCGCTCAGCGCCAGAGCGTTCCTATTGGTCGCCTCCTGCTGCTGCTGCCTTCTGATTGGCTCTCTGCCTTAGAGCGGTGAGTTGGTGGCACTCGGGCGAGCGCGGGAAGGCAGCCTGGGCTGGCTGGGTGGCTGTTCTTTTGCTGGCGCTTAGTTTGGTGCAAGGTGAGGCAGAGAGAGCCAGCCTGGCCTAGTGGTTTAGTGTTGGGCTACGGCTCTGAAGGCCAGGGTTCGAATCCTGGCCCAGATATATAAACCAAATGGGTAGCCTTGGGCAATGAGTCACACTCTCTCAGCCTCAGAGGATGGCCATGGCAAACCCCCTCTGAAGACCCTTGCTCAGAAAACCCCATGATAGGGTCCTCCTGAGGGTTGTTATAAGTAGGAAAGGACTTGAAGGCTACACAACACACAAACACACAATAGTCAGGCAGGTTTAGGAGGAGAACATGGTGGAGTCCAAATTAATCTGGAGAATGTGGGAGAGAGACTATGGAGGGTGTTTCCAGAAACATTGCAGCCAGGGGGGTGGGGATACAGAGAGATTTTCATGGACTTAATTAAATGTTTTCAGCTTGTTCAGTTTTTTCCCCCTTTGAAGTCAGGACTTTGAAAATGGACTTCAAAATAACCATCAGTTTGTTCATTTTTTCTTTCCTTCAAGTCAGGTCTTTAAAACTGGACTTTATGACAAGGTTTGATTTGTTGAGTTTTTCTTTACTTCAAGTCAGGAGTTTAAAAAATAATGTGCACAAAAGCTTTGAGAAAGTGACAGACGGTTAACACACCAGAAAACACATCCATGGGTAGCTTGTGTTGGCCTTACGGCAAAAAGCACAATATCCACAATCTATAGAATAGTGATACTTCTATTGGGCCGGCCAAAATGCACATCATACAGAGGCCATGGGTTTATTTGATTTGATGTATTTATTTAGGAGCAGGGTGACCAGATATTCTTAACAGCAAAGGAAGACAAGGCACCACAAACGTAGAGGACATCAAAGAATGGTGTAGGACACTACAAAATAAAGCTGGGAAAAACTACTAATATAAATGTAAATTCATGCTTCTTAGTCGTTCTCAGAATGGAAGACATTTCGGAATTCCTCCTCAATAGAAAAGTAGGACATGTCCTGGAAAAGGAGGGCACCTGGCCACCCTGTTTAGGGTATTTATATCCTGCCTTTGTCCCAAAATGGGAGTAATTTCCAAAGTGTATTTTAAAGCCCCGCTCTTAAATATTTATTTACTCAGAACCAAATCCAATTGCTTTCCATTTCAGTTAATGGGAAGTAATTTATTTTGATAGGGACCTTCTCAGCTGAAGAAATGTCACATTACTGTAAGTATGAGGTAGATAGATAGTAGGAGTCCTTATACTGGGAGAAAAGCAGGATATAAATAAATAAAATAATAATAATTAAAAGTAATAATAAGTATGTACACAACTGAGGGAGAGGAAATGTGACCCGTAATTGGGAGAAAGGTGGGATATAAATAATAATTATTATAATTAATAATAAGTATGTAAACTAATGAGGGAAAAGAAATAAGCACCATAATTGGGGAAAGGGTGGTTTATAAATAAATAAATAAATAAATAAATAAATAAATAAATGTTAATGGTATGTAAACTACTGAGGGAGAGAAAATATGCCTACCCTCTTAAATACTCCACTTATCTGATTGTATGAATGTTAGTGTGAATGTTAGTTAATGATCCGTTATTTCAGTGAATTAATAGTAATGTCATTGTTTTAAGGATTGTATATTTTATATGGAATTGTTTTATTGCTGTAATCCCGCCTCGATCTGCAGAGAGAGGTGAGAAATATAAATAATAATAATAATAATAATAATAATAATAATAATAATAATAATATTCTCTGAAATTGACAGCAAATGGGTAACTGGAAAGGATATTTTTTAAAAAAATTTAAAAATAGAAAAGTTCATAAAGAAGGCTTCTGTTCTTTTGCTGAAGTACCAGCCGTGCATTTGAGCCCCAGCATTTTCACAAGTTGAGTCTACTCTACTGCATGCATTTCAGCAGTCTTTCCATTCAGTTCTTCCACACAGAAATAGCACTCTTGTTTTTCATCCTGAGACTGAAATTTGCACAATGGTTTGCATTTATTATTGTGTATAAGAGAGTATCACTGACACCTCCAAGTGTTCAGCCAGGACAAGCTCTCTTGTCCTGAGAACTGGATATCTTCAAAAGGGGATATGGAAAGGGAGGGGTGCTTTAAACATTTTGTCCCAAAAGATCTTAGTTCTGCAATGTACCTGTTAACAGGATCCAAACTCAGTTATTCATTTTATGTACACAATTTTTTTGTGGATTAATCTTTTATGTGACTGCAAAGAACTGTAATAGAGGGGATGTAAGCAATGAGGACTCATGTTCTGGCTAGTTCTCTCCTGTGGTCAGCTTGGATTTGGTACAATGGGAAGGAATTTTACGATACAGGTTGATCAAAATTCATGGGACCAGAAGAGTTTGGGATTTTGGATATTTTTTATTTTTGGGATTTTGGAAAACAGTTGGCCTTCTATATCCACATATTCTCTGTCCATGACTTGAAAATTATTCCAAAAACATAAATTCCGGAAAGCAAACGTTGATTTTGCTATTTTATATATACAGTACGCTATGTCATTGTATGTAATGGGGCTTGAGCATCCATGAATTTTGGTATCGGTGGTGTGGCGGTCCTGGAACCAAACCCAAGCAGATACCAAGGGCTTACTGTACTTGTATTTGCTTATATGTACATAATGAGATATCTTAGAAATGGGACCCATGTCTAAACGCAAAATTCATTTATGTTTCATATTCACCATATACATGTAGCCTGAATGTATTTAGATAAAATAATGTTAACAGTGTTGTGCATAAGACAGTTTGTGTACATTGAACCATTAGAAAGCAAAGGTATCACTATCTCAGCCACTCATGAAACAAGTTTTGTTTTTAGGAGTATTTTGGATTTCCGCATAAGGAAGACTAAGCCTGTAAACTGATCTCCTTTTCCACAAGCCTCTTGTAGTGTCCTTAGGAGTCACATAGATTCTCACTCCAATTCTAATTATGCTTATTTGAAATGAAATAAGTTCTGCATCCAATCTGATTCCCACTGCAAGTGCATATGATAGCAGCCAAGCTGTCTGAGACAGATTTGTCCTGTCAGAGGATACAGATACAGGATGGTAAACATTGTGGTCTGGGATTGGTATGTTACAGGGTTACTGTTATGTATCTAGCCCAAATGTCTCTTAAAGCAATCTGACACAGTACTGCAGCAGGCAGTTCTTTCCCAATCATTTTATCTCTGGACTCAATTGAGGAAACACTATGATACCTGAGTCTTGTGACTGAGGCCACATTTAGTCTTTTTGACATATACAGTACACATCATGAATCATCCTTATAAAGCTTGCACAAAGAGACCTGTGCTGAGTTGTCCACAACACCAGGCTATTTGTTTCTTTTGAACATGTGATACCTTTAAAATAACAATGGTTCACAAACCTAAAATGCACCTTTCTCTTATTGGAAGTGCCACTTAGGGCTGTGATTATGATTATTTTTTACAAAACTGGAATTACTACGTAGGTCCTCCTTATTTATTGGATCTGCATCCACAGATTCAACCATCCATGGCTTGGAAATATATATACAGTCATCCCTCCATATTTGCGGCTTTGATATTTGCAGATTTGATTATTCACGGATTTCATTAATATGCTCTCTCTAGGACTGTTTAGGTCCTCCAGTGCAACTCTGTGGTCAACTTTAACTAAAAGTTGCACTGAAAGACCATTTGTAGCTACTCCAGTGCCATTCTATGGTCAGTGTATGTTGGACATTGACCACAGAGTTGCACTGGAGGACCTAGAGATTCCTAGAGAGGTGTCCTCTCAGGTAAAAACAGTGTTTTTGTTATTTGCGGTTTTTCCATTTTCATGGGGGTCTTGTTCCCTTAACCCTAGCGAATATGGAGGGACAACTGTATATATTTCAAAAAGCAAACCTTGATTTTGCCATTTTATATAAGGGACACCATTGTATACAAAGGGGGTTGAGCATCCATGAATTTTGCTATCCACAGGATGGTCCTGGAACCAAAACCAAGTGGATACCAAAGGCCCAGTTTTTGTTATTCTAGCACCACATTTGGCTATACTACACAGCTCTGACAAATCTAGCTAGACTTCTCTAAGCTTCCCATAACAAAGGTGGCTAATAGGATCTCTAACAGCACACTATCTCATTTTTACTTTCCATTCCCCCAAACACATCTGAGGAAGTAGACTTAAGTCTGTGAAAGCTTATGCTACCAACTTCTGTCTTTCAGTAAGTCTCAGAGCTGCTGCAAGATCTGTTTGCCTACTCATATACATATAATTAATGCTGAATCTGAGATACATTTTTTGCATAGTCATTTCTTAATTACTCTGTTTTCTTCAGTATAGACAGATCGTGAGAGTGGCACCACATTCACTGAGGTGATTTCTCATTTGTCTCCCTGTGATTGGCCCTATATTTTTTGAACATGTGAATACAAATAACTAAACCCGCCTCCATCCAATATAGGGAGAGGCAGGATACAAATTATTATTATTATTATTATTATTATTATTATTAGGTATTAATAAAGTGAGAGGCAATGGGTTTCGTGTACATTTGACGTCTATCTGTTGCGTTGCACTAATTCACTGACAGTATGGAGTTATTTTTTTCAGTAATGGAAAGGCATTTCTCTTGCAGTTTTTGATGGAGACAACTGGCGCATGCAACACCCCCTTTGTGAGAGTGACTCCTAGGAACCGCCAACCTCTGCAAAACCCAAAGCCTCAAGTGAGGAAAAGGCGCTTGACTCAGGCTCGCCAGAGAGCTACTCTAGCAGGGCTTTTCAGCAACCTACAAGAAACTGTATATTCTCAGCAAGAAAATTTTGTATCAGAGGTATAGAAATAAATCTGCACCAAATACTAAGCATTATTTTTATACTGGTAAAATTTGTATGTTTCACTCATAATAGTTGATGTGCTTTTAATTTTGTCATGAAATTATACTGAGATGTTTATCTTAGTACAAACATTTCTTTCAGAACAGATTGGCAGACAACTGCCTGTTAGATTTATAGATATCTCATAGATTTATAGATGCCTCATTTATGGCTTGTTTCAACTTTGCCTGACGAAGATTTTAAATATGGTTGGAATTAATGATCACAGTTACAAATGTATAACCTACAGCTGTTATTTGTTGTTAACTGCTCTTGAGTTGTTCTGGATTCATGGATGAGACATCTACAAGATCCCTTATTCTCCACTGCTCTGCTCAGGTCCTGCAGGCTCAACCTGTGGCATCTCTGATTGAGTCCAGCCATCTGGCATGTGGTCATTCTACTCTTTCTACTGCCTTCTACCTTTCCTAGAATGATTATCTTTTCCATTGATTTATGCCTTCTCATGATGTGGCCAAAGTACAACAGCCTCAATTTAGTCATCCTGGCTTCCAGGGAGAGTTTGTCTTCTTGACCACTGTATCCTCGGCACTCTTCTCCAGCACCACGTCTCAAATGAGTTTATTATCTTTCTGTCAGCCTTCACTGTCCAGCTCTCACATTGTGCATGGTGATGGGCTTAGACTATTCTCACTTTTGTGTTCAGAGTTATATCCTTACACTTTAGAATTTTGTTCAGTTCTTTCATGGCTGCCTTTCCCAGTCCTAATTTTCTTCCAATTTCTTGACTTCAGTGTCTGTTTTGAAAATGTTTGGTCCAGGATATGGGAACTCTTTGGATATTTCAATTTTCTCATTATTCAGGATGAATTCTTGTAGATTTTCTGTGTTCATTATTTTTGGTTTTTTAAATGTTTAGCACTTTCCTCCTTGACCTTCAGTAATTGCTCCATGTCTTTGTTGGTTTCTGCTAGCAGTATTGTATCATCTGCATATCTACGGATGTTATCACACGGGAGGAATGTCTCTCAATTTCGAAAGAAAACAAAGTGGGGCCGAAATGAACGCAATTATGTGGATGGTTATCACACCACAGAAGAACACAGCCCCCATCCCAAAGCCAAACCAGTGCAAATGCAAAAAAAAATATCATATGAGTACGTACCCATCGTAGTCTAGAATTCGAATTAGCATCCCTGCACATGCGCAGTGAGGACACAACCAGATTGTGACTTTTTTACACTTCCAGCAGGGCTTGCTTCCGGTTCCCGTGGTTTTGCCTTGTTTCATGTTATTTGTTCATTCATTACCCTTTATTTCACGTTATTTAGGCAATTCACCAATTCAAAATCAGTCCAAAGCAACCTTGTACTTGGTTTGAGTATTGGACTATGACTGTAGAAAGCAGGGATTGAATCCCACTGGGTGACCTGGTGCAAGTCACACTCTCTCAGCCTCTTCAGAAGATGGCAATGACAAACCCCATCTCCAGTTGGAGAGGATGAGTTTGCAAAGGGAAAGAGCCAGAAAGGGCTGAAAGGAGGAGGAAGGCAGTGTGTCTGTGGGGAGGGCTGCTTCATCCCCAAAACTGCTCCAGAACTCGGAGAGGAACTTTGCGAGGCTGAGAGACAAGCCCCCCATGCCCGAAGGGAGGGAGGAAAGGTGGACTTTGGTGCCAGTCTTTTAACTTGTGGGGGCAGCACAATCGTCTTCACTTTTCCTATCCCTTTGCTCCCAGAGAGAACAGCCAGGGAGCACAGGAGAGAAAATTGCAGCCAGCAAAGGAGCTTGGGAATTGTAGTCTGATTCAAAGGCAATCCAAGGGCAACTGAGACATGTGTTCCATACCTGGCAAATTCGAAATGAACGAAACTTTGGAGTGGAACAGGATTTGTAAATTCTATATTTCTTGGAATTTACCCATCTCTCGGATGCCCCAGGATTGGGTTCGAATTGATTTAGGATTGTCTTTGATTATGTGTGATAACCTCTCCCACAAAAACTTGAAACCCCATGATTGCACCCGGGATGACATTGCATTAACCTAATATCCCCTGTGTGAACGTCCTTAGGTTGTTGATGTTTCTTCCTTCAATCTTCATTCTTTCTGCCTCTGAGTCTAAGCCTGCTCTGTGTATAATATTTTCTGCATGCAGGTTGAATAAATAGGGTGGTAGTATTCAGCCTTGCCTGACACCTTTTCTGATTGAGAATAATTCTGTTTCCGATGTTCAGTTCTGGCGGCAGCCTCTTGTACAGGTTACACATGGCAATCAAATGTAGTGGTACTCCTATTTCTTTGAGGTAATTCCATACCTTTTTGTGATCTATGCAAAGGCTTTGCTGTAGTCAACAAAGCAGATATAGATTTTATTTTGGAATTCCCTGGTGCTCTCCATTATTCTTTGTGTATTTGCAATGTGATCTGTAGTGTATTTTCCTTTCTTGAATCCAGCTTGCACCCCTGGGATTTCTCACTCCATAAATGGTAGAAGTTTTTGCTGCTGAATTTTAAGCATGACTTTGCTTGCATGAGAAGTTAGTACAGTGGTCCTGTAGTTACTGTAATTTTTTGGGTCTCCTTTTTTGTGTATATGAATGTATATTGATCACTACCAATGTGTAATCTAGAGTTATGCATTCATAAGTGATTCATATTCACAATTCATATATATTTAATAATGTAGGGAAGGTTTGGGGAATGTAAAAGTCCCCTATTCCTGACTTAATAGGCATCAGTGTCTGCAAGTGATGGAAATCTGTTTTCCTGACAATTGGGATGCAGCAGATTGATGTTTTCAACCCCTCCTCTGAACAGTCTCTAGTGTATGGAGGAATTGCAATGGGCATCCTGTTGTGCCAGAGATTACTCAAGGGAGGGGGTGGAAAGATCCTTCTGCTGCATCCCAGTTGACAGGAGAACAGACTACAGTCACTCACAGTAGCTGCTAACTGGTAAGGCTGAACTGGGGGTAGTGTCAAGCCAGGAGTACAGAAAGTAAAATCCCCATTGTTCTAGATTAGTTAAGAATGCTTAACTAAGTAGCTTATCTAGAATCTTATCAGTATCTTTATGATGGTACTCCTTTGGATGGGGTATAGGATAATCTCTTTGTGCTTGAAGATCTGACTTAGGGCTACTTTCCCAAACCTAGTACCTTCCAATTGTCCACAGGGCACTGCTACTGTTATTTTTGATCTTAGCCAAAAGGCCGATAAGCGATACTGCTACTACTGATGTGGCAAGAAAGGTACAAGTGAGTATATGTCAAGTCAGAAGAGGATTCCTCAATCAATATAGTAAGTTTCGTTTCTAGGGCAATACAGGACCAGGACAACCTATGGTATTTTTCTGGCTGCAGATACCCCATTCCTTTTTTACTGGTTGCAGATACCCCATTCCAAACTTGGGCTTGAAAGGCCAATGCAAAGGGTGATCATATGAAGGATAAATTGAAAGTGAGCAAAGTTTGTGTCATTTGCACATCTGCTAAGTTTATCTTTCTGGAGTTTGTACCAACTTGATATAACTTTAATCCATAGGTATTTTGATTATTGGATATGTAAACCAGTTTAAACTTGTGTAAATATGCTGCCTGTAGCTGTCACACAGTACTCTGTTCACATCAGTGGATTCTCACCTGAAATGATTTTAAGTGGATTAATGGAAACACTTTACTTTTTCAGATTACCATGCAATAAATTAAACTTGTCTTTCTCTCCATGGATGCTGCTTGCATGTGACAAAAAGGATGTGTTAATTATGGCTGGCACATGATGGGAATTTTAGACTTCTGTACTGTCACATGACTGTTACTATTGTGTGACACACATCAGTATATGAATCTGCCTTTGTTTGTTACTGTTTAAATGATCTAAAGAACAAAGGGAGGATCATAGTAATCTGTGAACCAGGATGTAAAACAGTCCTTTTTTCTGACCAGACAAAAATGTTGTTCACTTTATCTCCCTTTGTTGATTTCTTCCTTTCCTTTTCATAGTCTGATGCATTTAAAACAAAAGATTGGTCAAGAAATGTAAGTTATATTGAAATGGTAATCTGCACAGAACATGTATAGATTGGCTGTGTTTTCTGTTTTCTTACTTAGAGTCAGGTTTTATGTAAGGCTAAGAATTATATCCAGGAACTGGAGCAAACCTTGGAAAACTTGCTGAGGATGAAAGGTACTGTATGCGGTGCTTGCCCAAACATGTTCTCCTGTTCTTCCTTGTTTCTAGTAGAAAAACCAGGCAGATGTTCAGGTTATTGTGGGCCTCATTCCCACTGCGTTTTAAACCGGTTTGCAAACTGGTTTGAATTGGTTTAAATGACCCTGTTTCACACTTGAGTCAAATTTCTAGAGCAGTTTGGAAAGGGAGGCCATGTGCTAGACCCATTTAACATGCTTCTTTTTGATGCTAATTTTTTCTGCGTCTTATGCAATAAATCAATTCAGCACAAGTGTGAACGGGATGCAGATCAGAATCAATTTTTTAAATGATTTGATCAGATGATTGTCCGCTGAAGAGGGTCCCTTTGGAATCAAATCATTGGTCAGTGTGAACGAGAAGTGTGTTATTTTACAACAAGAAAGTGCAGTCAGGGCAAATACAGTGTGAACCACGCCCCACTGTCAAATTGATCCATTGATTTGGATCGCAAACTGGTTTATTTGTAAGTGAGAATGAAGCCATGGAATCACTATCAGGCTGGACAACAGTGTACTTCAGGATAGAATGAGGCATTATTTTAGCAAGCAAATTCTCCCAAACTAATATGTGCTAACATCATTAAGTTACATGGCACCATTTTCAGGGGTAGACAGGTAGAAGGTGGGGTACTTAATTCCTTTCATGCCAATTGCTATTGCTATTGTTGTTGTTGCTGGAAATCAGGCTGTTTTCCTAGACATAAGCTTAGAGCTCAGCTGGTGTAAATTTCAACTTAAAAATGCTGTTTGTAGTGGAGAATCAACATGTAAGGGAGGAGTTAAGTTCCTAGACTCCTGTCTGCCAGTCCTCTGCAAATCTCTCCCTGTGCCAGTCATTCCTATTATTCTGGCAGATTCATGTGTGCAGATGGTATACAGTTCCACCCTAAAGTAAAACCTAGTCCCATTTTTCTCATCAATATTATATAGGAATTATGTGTTTCTTTTGCTACACCCCTTGATATGCATAGCATGGACCCAAAAGATATTTTCCATCATGGCCCTCTCCTTCCCATCTAAGCCATTTTGACTGACAAACTGTGCAGCCAACATATCCTTCCTTCTAACAATTTCCTTTAGGAGGCATATCTGAGTGTGTGATGTCTCTTCTGTTTTGTTCCCTTGGGTCAAAGATAGCCTTCTCAATTTTGGTGTTCTCCAGATCGTTTGGATTACAGTTTCCAGAATTCCTGGCTACTGGCCATACTGGCTGGGGCTGTTGGGAGTTGAAACTCACAGTATCCTCAAGGCACCAACTTACGGAAGTCTGATCTATCCCCATGTCTAAATGTTCATATTTTTGTTGAATGGTGTCTAATTAGATGAATCATACACTGGCACTCATGTTACTTGTACACTTGATACAATGAGGCCTTGTTACCCAGTGCCTTTTCAGTAACATATGTGCAGTGAGATAAAGGCAGGGTGAATTATATCACAATTGGAGGTGGCATGTACTCACAGCTGTACAATGAATATGCCACTTTGTTTAAACATGTACACCCCTTCTGTCAAATACAGCCAGCAGCATAAGGGTAAAATGCACTTGCAGTTATGACCTACGAAGAGGTAGACTGCTACTACATAGGCTGCTAGGCTTCTTGTTCCTTCTGACATTCCATCCCATAGATCTCTGATTCTCACAGATAACAGATGAGGTGCTCCATTTGTGGCTCCACCACTCTAGACCAGTGGTCCCCAAACTGTGCTCCTTAAGGGATTTTGGATTTCAGCTCCCAGAATCCCAGACTAATGGCCAACATGGCTGAGGCTTCTGGGAGCTGAAGTCCAAAATCTCTTAAAGGGCACAGTTTGGAGACCACTGCTCTAGACCAGGGGTAGGCAACCTGCGGCCTGCGGGCCGGATCTGGCTCGGCGAGGCCTTGGGACCAGCCCCAGCCCGGTCCTGCCGCCGATTGCCACCGGGGCCTTTGGCCTATCAGGAGGAGGCGGGCAAGCAGCGGGCAAGGGGGGGGGGCAATTGTCTATTAGAAGCCTCAGAAACATGCATTTATATTAACATTTTTTAAAAAATCAGCAATTTTTTTTGCTTGTCCTCCATTTTTTATTTTAAAAAGTGCCCTCCATTTGTAAATTCTATCCTACATTTGTCCCGGTTTGTTTATATATATATATTATATATAATTTAATTATTTATTTTTTGGCTTCGGCCCCCTAGTTGTCTGAGGGACAGCAACCCGGCTCCCGGGTCAAAAAGGTTGCCTACCCCTGCTCTAGACTGTAGGCCAGAGCTATACACATGTGTTTGGATGTTTCTCTAAACAAGAAAATTCCTTGCCCATAGGTTATTAGTATTTCAGGGAGAATGCTTTGCAGTCTAATGCAGTTTGTAGGGCTGGCTTTGCTGTATAGCAGAATGAGGCAACCCACTTCATGTAGCAGAATAGCAATAAATAAAATGGTGTCTAAATTGTGCAGGCAGGCTTTTTAGAATGTTGGTCCTATTTGGAGCAGAGGCAGAGAGAAATTTAGACTGTGATTCCAAGAGCAAAACGTCTTCATTGGGCACTGCCAACCTGTTTGGTCTCTTGGGATACCGTCTTTTATTTTATCTTTGTTAAGGAGTTTATAACTGTCAGTGTAGATACTAGTAAAGTATTAAATTTGGACCAGGGGGACCTGCTTTACAATCCTAGCTCAGCCATGAAATTTACTAGTTCTCTTAGGTTATTTCACTTTCTCCCAGCCTAAACTACCTCTTTGTGTTGCTTACTATTTACCAGTTCAGAGTATTTGTCTATCTAACCCTGTATTATCCACTCTTGACAGGCATTGGCTCTTCAGGGCTTCAAGTAGAGAACTTTCACATCACTTGCTACCTTGTCATTCTAAATTAAAATATATGGGATTGGACTTGATGCATGCAAAGCATATACTCTGTCCTTCAGCTGTAGTCCTCAAATCAGAGCTGCATTATTTTTTTTAATTATTTTTTAAAAATGTAATTTTTAATTTGATAATCCTTGCCAAGCTTTTATATTTTGCTGCTTTCACCATATAGTCTGGGAAATCAGAGTAGTAATAGTAATATCTATTGTTGTTGCTAGTATTGTTGTGATAATTATTAGTCCATGACTCTTTCCATACCCACATCACTTTATTGAGGTAAGCCTGTTGAGGAGCAAGCCTCATAATATGCCAGTGTGTGATAGTGGTTCTTTCTGCTGGCAATAGAGGTTTTAAATCTGGAGGATGGAAACCCGTCAAGCCTGGAGGAAGTAAAGGAAGAATATGTCAAGATATACTTCAACAATGACAGGTAAGACATTGAAAATGTAAACATTCTGAGATCATCCACTTTCAGCCTCTTAAAGCGCCTAAACAACTTCAGGAGAATGAAGAACTTCTGCCTCATGAGGTTTGTTTTATAGACAGTTTACCAGGCTGTGAAACAACTGAGGAAAATGAATGTAGAGCAGAGTAGACTCTAAAATACCGCTCATTTACTCAGTTATGAGTCTCAGTTTCAAACTCCTTTTATTCAAGATATAGCCATGCTAGTCTGTAGAATCAGTATGTAGAGGGACCTTGTAGCACCTTTGAGACAAATGCCTTATACTGACCGGCAGAAAGCACCGGCCTGTGGTTGGAATCAGGGTGCAGCGTCCTGATGACGCTTGTCCTAACTCCACCCCATGGTGCCATTTTGGCGCACACCAGTCCAGTCGGCATGTGCTATCATGATGTACCTCTGGTGCCACGTCCAAATGATGCAATGCTGAAGGGGTGCCATAGAGCCGTGCTACTGTGGCTATGGCGCCCTTTGGAGAGCATGCCCTCCAGAGGCCGGATCAGGGCTGTGGTGTGAGGTTGCCGCAGCCCCAATCTGGCCAGGAAAGGGGGGGTCTCCCAGGGACAATCTGTACAGCCCTTAACTAAAGAAAGAAGTTGGAAGCATGAGTATTCTAGATTTATGTCTACTTCCCCAGATGCATTTTAATTTAAAATGCATCTGAGGAAGCAGACTTAAGTCTATGAAAGCTCATGCCGCCAACTTTCTTTAGTTAGTCTCAAAGGTGTTACAAGGTCTCTCAACATACAAACTCCTTTTATGTTAATTTCTTTCTGCCAGTGTAGAATTCTGCATGGTTTCAGGATCCTGGCAGATTATAAAAGAATGGCTCAGAATAAAGTTTTCAATCATGCATTCATTATAAGCGAGGAAACTATGAAGTTTCTCCTTCTGCTTCCCAGTGTAGCACCCCCTTCAAGTGTTACCAATCAGAGTGGCACTACAGTGTGGTATGTGGTTCAGGAACAGGAGAAGAAATCAATAGAAGAGGATATAAATCTAAGGCTTACACAGTCACCGCCTACATCTCCTGATCTCATGGAGTTTGAACGGTACGTGAAACAGCATGTTACTTCCCCCCTGTTGTTGTTGTTGTTGTTGTGTACAGTAAGGTCAATTTAAATTTATGGTGACCCTAAGCCTTGGGGTTTTAATGGCCAAGTGGAGAATTGAACCCTCGTCTCCGGAGTTGTAGTCCATCACTCAAACCAGTATGCCATGCTAGCTGTACCACCAGGTAAAGTATTGTTATGTGCCTTCAAATGAACTCGAGTTTATGGCAACCCTATTGCTAGGAATTTCTTGGCAAGATTTATTCTGATGCAGCTTGCCATTGATTTCATCTAAGGCTGAGAAGATGTGACTTCCCAAAGTCACCCAGTGGCTTTCCATGGCTTTCCATGTGATATAGGGTGAAATTATTTCTGTGTGACTGCATGTCCCCCAAGAAAGGCTCCTATATTTCTACGATTGAAGAAATTCAGCAGTACAACTTATTATTTACAGTGCTTGAGAAATGGGTGAAACTATACCCTGTCATTTTTTTTTCCATTCAACACTATTGCTGAAAGCACACAAGCACACCTGGGTAGTGGAGCCCTGCAGGTAGCTTTAAGTTCCAAAATCCCAGCTCTGAGTGCTAAAACAATTGCCTTTATTTTAATCTTAGAGGTTTGGAGACACTGATGTGGGTACTATTTTTAAAAAGCCTCGGGAAAGCAGCTGCATTTATCAAGGAACTTTGCAACTTTTACCAAATTTCTATCCATGAGGAACAGAGAAAATATTTGCTTGTATCTGTCAGCAGGATTCAAGTGTTCCAGTCAATGGATCTTTGCAGCTTGAGCACAGTGGAATGTGCTTATAAAAGTAGCCACATGCAAGCTGGGGATAAGTGCTTGGTGGCACAAGTGGCAAGCCAATACCTAGAGCTTAGAGGAAAAATGTTTTTTTGTTTTGGGTTGCAAAAACCAGAATCTCCCTTACAGGACCTAAGAGATTCTCGGAGTTGTAGCATTGTAGCCCAGCAAAGTAACATTTCTAAGCTCTAACAATATCTGGCTTGATTCATGCTTCTGAACAAGTTACTTTCAGTTGTTGCTGCTCTTAAGTACTCTTATGTGTGTGGCCATCACATAACACGGGTGGCAAACTGTGGGAGGTTAGGGAACCACATTACCCCCTAGGAGACCTTGAGGGGGTTGCACTGCCCCATCACCTGCCCCCACCACACAAAAATGTTCCCTAATGCCCTCTAGGGCTGTGGGGGAGCATTTTTGTCATAGTTTTAGCTTCTATCGGGTCATTTTAGAAGTCACTTCAGATTTTTAGAAAGGCCTAAAAATATATTGTTTGAGTAAAAGATCTGGAGATCTCAAAAGCTTGTACACAAAGTAAACGAATAAGGATTTTGAATTGTTTCTTATGGCTAAAACAGCTAGGCCACTCTTTTTTGCACAAAAGTTAAGTGTAGTTTGGCCAGATGGTGGCGCAACTTGCTTCCCTAATAACGCTTCTTAAGCCAGTTCCAAATTTATGGTTTACTAATTTAACTGGTAAAACAGCAATGT
>NC_056526.1:41739354-41798507 GCF_019175285.1 Sceloporus undulatus
TCTACACAGAACTTAAATAATTCCTTTCTGGTTTCTGCATCTTCCCTTCCCACCTTCAGTGATACTCATAGAACAAGTCTGGCCAGGCATTTTGTGGTAGCACAGGTTAATTGTGGCTTCTGCTATGAAGACTCATAACACGCGTGCAATGTTTTCTTTTTTGGCTAGTTCCATACTCAAACATTCCCCCTTCAGTACTGTATCATACATTCTGCCTTTAATGCTAGACAACCTTAGAAATTCGGTCCCGCCATCAGAATTAAAGAGACAGGCAGGTGACAAGCCACAGAATGGGGTATAATTTTCATACAGCTGAAAATTGAGCCAATCTGAACCTGGGTTACTCATTTTTTGTGCCTTCATGTCATTTCTGACTCATACTGATGCTGAGACAAACCTTTCACAGGGTTTTCTTGGCAAGATTTGGCTTATTCTGAAGCTGAGAGTGTATGACTTGCCCAAGGTCACCCAGGGGGGTTTCCATGGCCAGGTGGGGATTCATTCCCTGGTCTCCAAAGTCTCTGGCATCTTCATTTATAAAAGGGTCAGATAGAAAATGATGACAAAAGCTCCTGCCTAATATTTTGGAAAACTGCTGCCTAGATAGTACTGGGCTAGATGGACAAATAGCATACCTTTCAACATTTCACAGATGAAAACTGGCCAAGCAACATTAGTGTGGTCAAGAAAGCAAAAGTTACTAATGAAGAAGGAAAGGAGGAGGGGCTGCAGTAGTTTGCTTTTGCCTTAGCCTACTGGAAGGGCAAGATTCCATCTCCCCCTTGCTAAGTTAACTACTTTTGCCCTTCAGACTCAGGCGTGTTACAGACCACCTGAAAACAGTGGTTTTCCAGCGCCATTATTTGCAACGCCAAGGAGCCCCAGCAGCCAAACCGCACGGCTCCTCGGCGCCGGAAAAAAGAACCCCCAAAATAGCACATCTTCTTGTGGTGCGCTAATGACACCACAAGGCGCCAATGGCGCACTCGCAGCATCATTAGTGGTGTGCGACGTACGGACGCTAGGTGTCTGTGACGTCAAAATGGCGGCGCCCGTGTAGAACGGGCGCCACCATTTTGTATGTCCCCAGGACATACTATGGTTAGGGGCATCTGTAAAGGATGCCCTTTCCTAACCCTAGTACATCCTGGGGACGTACTTTACACCCGTGCGGAACAGGCCTCAGTTTCCAGCAAGTGAAGTAAGCTGAAGACAGGGGGGAAGTGAGAGGATGAGAGAGAAACTGGGATATTTTAAAAGCAGCTGAAAAGTGCAATGACATAGGATTCATGGGGACTGCCCCTGTCAAACTGGGAAATTTGGAAAGTATGAAGTAGTCTGGTCTTGTAAGTGTCTTGTGCTGTGTATTGTTTGTATAACTACTACTGTATACACACAGCCTGATTGCTGCATGCGCTGTTGGGTATAATCCAAACCACATTCTGAGAATATTTTTTTCTTTTCTGTCTCATTCTAGATACTTGTATTTTTACAAACAGACAGTAGACCTGCTGGTAGATAATGGGGTTGTAAGCCCTGAAGAGGTTACACTACCTGTGGTCTCCATGGCTGTTTCCCACCTATGGCAGGGCCTCCCCGAAGAAAGGAGGGAGAGTGTCTTGCAGTACTGTAGTCAGAGGCAGAATTTAATCTCTGAGGCGAAGACAGCCTCCCAGGAACCTGCCTGTACCGAGGGCAGTGTGAGGGACAGCGGAATAAATAGCCAGGAAGCCAGTGGTTCAGTAGTATCCACACCAGAAGAGGTGAGAGAACTGATCTTTTTGAGGGCTCATGCCACATAGTTCTAACGTTCAAGAGTCCTGAATTCTGAGTTTACATGCTCATTCCCCCCCCCAAGGTCTCCACTGAGTTTATATGCCTGGTGACCCACTATTGGTACATGCTTTGTACATTTGAGTGTCATCCCTCCGATCCCTGACACCACGTCTGATGCAGATACGAGGTGCTTGGCATGCACCCACATGGCCAGATGCCCCATTTCCACATCAGATGTGGTGACGGGGCTTCCCTGTAGGAGCCACATCACTGAAATGTAAGGAGAGTGCTGGAGCCATTTAAACAGCTCGATTTTCCAGGAAACTCTGTGACAATGTGAGAGTCAAATTAATAATAATAATAATAATAATAATAATAATAATAATTTGTTTTATTTGTATACCGCTATTCCAAAGATCATAGCGGTGAACAGCAAGTAAGCTAATTAGCAAGTAAGCTAATTTGCCCCCCAACAGTCTGGGTACTCATTTTAGCGACCTCGGAAGGATGCAAGCCTGAGTCGAGCTTGGGCCCTTTGCTGGTTTTGAACTCGCAACCTTGTGGTTTTGAGTGAATGGCTGCAGTACAGGCATTTAACCACTGCGCCACCAGGCCTCCATTATTGACCCATATTAACGGCAGTTTACCCCAGGATTGGGGTGAATCATCATTACAGAACTTGCATTGTGAGAGTTGACACAGGAAGAGAACCACCCCCTGCCATTTTTGGTATCTTTCTCCTGTGAAAATCAAAAATGTTCATCATGCTAGTCAGTTGTTTCAGGTTGTCCTGTTCAAAACCAGCTTCATTTGTCCTCATTAACCCATAGTAATGCCATGACAGTATGATAGCCTAGTGTTATTACAGTATTGCCTTAAAAAAATTAAAGAATAGTTTAGTGGAAACATTGTAGTGTAGTATGTAGTATTACAGGAGATCCTTGGTAAAAATTTTGGAAAATTTCCCATGCATTAATGCAATCTGAATAGTGACTTTAAATGGTTAGCAGGCCAAGATTGCAGTGTTATTTCACTACATAACAGCAAGCCATTTATTTCTTAATTTTAAAAAGAAAAGAATCTGACAAGAATCTGCCCAAACACCAGAAGTAATCCAAGTTTCCCTGCCAAAGATTTCCTTGGGAATCCCTAAGGGAGGGATAGCCAGGGCATATCCACACTATACCCATTAATCAGGTACTCTTGTGCTGAAGTGGAATGAGACATCTGCACTCAAACTGGCTACTGAATCATAGCGAGAAAGATTAGTGGATCATTTTCAGTATGAAAAAAATTACAGTCCCAGCGTCTATAGGGTACAACAACACTAGGAGAACATGCGATAAGGCTGAGACAAAAGCAGGACCAAACCACTGCTATGATGGTATAACAATGGTGTAATAAGCACCTAAACCAGTAGTTCTCAACCTTCCTAATGCTGCGACCTTTTAATATAGTTCCTCATGTTGTGGTGACCTCCAACCATAAATGTGGGCGGACCCACCTGGAGACGGATAGACTAGCGTTGTTTTCCAATGGTCTTAGGCAATCCCTATGAAAGGGTTGTTCGACCCCTAAAGAGGTCGCGACTCACAGGTTGAGAACTGCTGACCTAATGTTTAAATGGACTTAACAGTCAGCAGAAGGCAATGAAATCATGCCAGTAGATGGAATGAGGAATATAATGGCTGAATTGGTTGGTGATGCCACAAAGTCTCACTAGCTAGGAATTTCTTCACTGGAGACACTGTCACTAGGGACGGGAGTGGATGGATATTAGTTGATAGGTCACAGAGGTACCAAACCCAGCCTTTGCCTTCCTTGCTGTGAGATCTGTGCCAATGCCTTTCCCTGCTAGAAAAACAGACTCCTGTAGATTGTGGTTTTAGATGTACAATTGTGTGGAAAGAAAAGCACCTAACCAAAAAGCAAAATAAAGCATCTGTCAGCCTGCAGAGTAAGCATTACACTGTTTTGGCCTTCTGTAGAAAAGTCCAACTCATGCTTGAGAAATCTTGGTTATAATTAAGCTGAACAGAAATACAACATGCAGAGAAAAAGGTCATGTTGCTCATATATTACTTGTGGTATAGAAAGTTAATGTAAACCCTGTTATGTGCTTGTGTGCTCAGGTGAAGTGCACATTAGATACAAAGCGTATACTAGATATATTGTGAGAAACAACAAGAACTTCTGGCATGGTTACTGTCTTTCACTATGGCATTTTTATGAATAACTGACCCAGATTCAAGATTTACGAGGACTTGAAATGTTAAGCTCCCAGTGAAACTGGCTGGCTTCCATCCCTCCTTTTAAAAAATTAATTATGGCTACCGCTTATAAAGCCAGTTAGTAAGACTAGACATGGCTAATAATAAGTTGTCTCATCTTAAAGTCAGAAAAGCTAGTTTTTTGTTTGTTTCTTTTTTAAAAGATGGATGCTACTAAAAGGTTTTGTATATAATCATTACTTATGGTTGACAGTTTCACCCTAGTATCCAAGTGCTGTTAATCCCTTCCTGTTTAGGAATTTGTGTAAGAAGTGCAGGCAGACATGGGGAATATTTTTTTTAATTACTGTAGTTGTATAATGCTTGGCTTAAGAACATTGCGAACTGTTCAAAGCAGAGTACTGGTAAACAAATAAAACACTATTACCAAAATGCTTTCTCTTTTAGATTCTCTTTGAAGATGCATTTGATGTGGCAACCAGTTTCCTTGACAGAAACGAAACTCAAGAAATGTCAAGTCAAAGGTAATGGCATTAATCATATGAACTGCCATATTTTCCCCTAAGGGCTACATGCATTTTAAGAGAGAGACTCATTATGCTAATACCTGAAATGTGAGTTGCTGTTACAGACCGATTTATTCATTAACTCAATACTGAAACACTACCTAATCCACTGTGTGGCTCTCGATTTCTTCTTTTTTAATATAGGGTGGGATGTGTGCAGTTTTCCAAGTCTCACAGTAGTCCTGTCTAGCATAGCCAAATGTGAGGAGCTGTAGATGCAGGGCAAAGATGGGCGGCACGGAGCTGTCCGTCTGTACTGCCCCTTAGACTGTGCTCCCCCCATCACACCTTTGTAATCTTTCCAATATTGCAGTCCTTATTCGTACTAAAACCTTATCACACACAGCATTTGGCACTGCCCACCCAGTTTCACCCCTTTTTCTAGTCTGGCACAAAGGCATGCGTGTGCGTGCGCATGCACACACACACATCCCCTCACAAATATGAATAAAAAACAGTCTTATGTTTTTTTCTCTTTGTGGGCAGTGACACAATGTCGTATTTCAAGATAGATTTGATTAATCACTGGCAGATGAAAACCATTAACTAATGTGGCGATTATTTTGCCAGCGATTATTCAAGTTTGCTCAGACATGAACAGGCAGAATAATGAAATAAATGCTGTACGGTAAGACTTTTCTGCTTACATTTCCAGGTGTGTGCACATCTGTGTGTGTCGAGAGGGAGAGAGACTGACTAGGGAACTGGGATACTCTTCTAGAAAAGGAGGTGGGATGGGGCAGTGAACAAGTTTTCCCATCTTGGCTTCCACCCTTTCTTCTTCTCCTTAGTCACTGGTAAGCAAAGCGCACCTAGGCCACACCTACAGCACACCCCCGATGACCCAGAGTTCATACAGGAAATCATAGTAGAGCAAAAGCAGGAAAGGTTGCCATTAACAGGTTTTTTTGTATTAATAAAAATAAATGATTTCCAACAATTTCCCACAGGAGAACAACAGAGGACCAATGGCATCGTGCAATAAGGCTGAGGCGATAGCTGGACTAATGCTTTGCTATGACACCATGGTGCAAACAGACCTATGTCTAATGAAACAATAAACATGCTTAAAGTAGAGGGTAGGCCTCTCCTTCTCTTCCCTAATGCAAGATTGATGGGGGACTCAACATAGTTTCATCTTCTGTTTTTAGCTCATCTTTCACAGGCTGCACTTCAGAAAGTCAGGAGGATAACCATCACCTCTATCTGCAAATCCTCAGCTTCTTGAAAAGCCTGTTTTTTGCTAGCACGCAACCACCACAGGTAGGACTTTGCAAAGTGCTTGCTATAATGCAACTTAACCTCTATTTATAATATTTCAAGTCATGTCAGGACCACTTTGTGGATGGCTGGAACTATGAGAGCTCAGTCATGAGTCATTTCAGCATCTGGAAATACAAGCAAATTCTATATGAGTGTGATAAATGCCAAAAGCTATAGGGGAATCCAGTTTGATTTCAGGGTCTTTCAGGTATGACATAGAACTAGGTGTACTTAGTAAAAAGTTTCATTTCTTCTTGGTCCCTGTGAATCACACAAATGAGTTTTGCACTTGCGCACAGCCTCTTGTGGAATATTCTAGGGCTCAGCATTTTTGTCAGGAACTTCACTTCCTCAAATCACACATGCCTAGCTGGGGCTCAGCCATTTCTCATCAGCAATTTTTCATCTGCCTACTTTTGTATGAAACCTCTTTCTAACAAGATGTATTGATGATCTTGTTTACAGTTGTTACTGACATCCAAGGTTGCATCTGTATCCTGCACTAACAGTGAATTCCAAACATGGATCTTTATGCCAACTATATTTTGGCAGACAGACCAAAGGAATACAACAAAACAGTTTCATTTATATACTGTTTCATACTGAACTAACAGTATCTAAGTGCTTTACAAAGTGTAAGCTAATTTCCCCCAACACTGGGTACTCATTTTAGCGACCTCGGAAGGATGCAAGCCTGAGTCGAGCTTGAGCCCTTTCGCTAGTCTTGAACTCGCAACCTTATGGTTTTGAGTGAGTGGCTGCAGTATAGGCATTTAACCACTGTGCCATCAGGGCTATTGACAGAATATAAATTATAACATGCTTATATTGACAGAATATAAATTATACCATCTATTATATAAAATTATGTAATAGAGAAGTTTTAGCAGGCTTATGGAATGAAAAAGTTTGCAGAAGTTGCAAATACCTTTTGCGGGGGAGGAGCCTATTGCAAGGTCTTTCCAGTAACTACTGAGTACCCCTACTCAGCATCGAATTGTGACTTAGCAATTTGGGGTGGAGATGGAGAAAATTCAAAAATCAGGAGAAAGGAAACCCATTCATCCCCACACATGCACACACACATGATACGTACACATGAATGTCCTACAGCAATGTATCGTATATTGAGGTGGAATCTCCTATTTACGTACATGGGAAGTTTTTTTGCAAGGAAAGAGAAGGGCTCCCAATTTATGTTAAAACCTAGATTTTTAGTAGACATTAACCCTTTGCCTCCACTGCTTTCCCAATCCAGAAGGCACCCCGAGTAACCACAATATGTATTGCTAAAAAGATCTCTTGGAACAAATGCAAACAGGAAATGGGTGAGTGTTACAGGGGATGTAACTCTTTCTCCCCGGTGTAGTCCAGATTAGGCATCACATGCCTACAATTTGCACCGACCTAAATGGATCAATTTGTTTTAATTGATTATTTCCTGGGAAAGCTGGAAATGGAATGCAGCAGGGAGGAAAAGGTTACCCACCTCTTTAATTACTACACAAACATACAATGCAAGGTTGCTGATTTTTCAGGGTGTCTGCATTTGCTGCTCCTCCATGCTGTCTCTCCCTCTGTAGTCAGCATGGAAGCTCAGAAAGAGATGGTAAGGCTACAGAGAAGTCCCAGAGGCTAGAGGGCAACTTTTTAAGCCTGTTGTGCCCGCATAGGAAACCTCTAAAGTCCCCAATGCATGTTAATGGATGATAATAGCATATTTGTCAAATCCTTTCATGATTTTATCATGACCAATACTCAAGATTTCTTGATATTACTTTGAAATATGAGATAAATTTCTCATTCATAGGGTTATCATATGTCAATGCTGAGTTGATGTCAATTGACAACAGATTTCTCTTATTTTGATTGAACATATATTTTATCAACTTAATAAAATTACAAAATAATTTGTAATAAAATAACAAAGGGACTTTCATTTATCAGAGACGGTCAGTGTGATCCTATTATATTAGCTTAGGAGGAACAATGGGTATCGTAATGTTTATTCTCCACTAAATATCCCCAGGATGGCAACAAGAGTTGTATATATATTTTAAGAACAGTTGTTTGAGCTTGACATACTTATTAAGAACATCTGTTGGAAATACGTATATGATACTCCCATTTATAAAAAGGTGGTTAACCAGATTTGACACCTGCTATACATTATCATGTATAAGTGCATTGTCTTTAATCTAGATACTTCTAATTGTTGTCAGCAGATCCTCCCTGCCTTCTAGCTTCCTGCAGGGATTATGTAGGCAGATTTCAAAGTGGTGTGGAACAGGACATAACTGGCCCATCTAGTTTTGATGGGTAAAACACTATTTTGATGGCAGATAATTTTTCTGTGCCCTCTAATCTCAGGACCAAGTATTGTACTTGCTATGAATCAGAATTGGGATGTTATTTATTAACACCACAGCCTTTTTGAACTATAGCTTCCAAAATCTCCCCAAACAGGATGACCACTGGACACACTGCCTGGGAGCAGGATTCTGGGAATCATAAAATAATAATAAAAAAAAAAACCTTTCCCCACTCGGCCATGGATGGGTAGGAGTATAGTAGTAGCACCCAGTGAGGAAAGGGCTAAGTTTGCCTTTTTGGGGATCCATTAATGGATCCATTAAAACTTGCCTTTGTGATCTTTGCTGCTTCTCTTAGTTGTTAAGGCAAAATAGTTGGAATAAGTATGCATCACATCTTTAGCAAGGAATAAGAACAACCCAGTTCACTTGCATATGGCCTAGAGGACCTATGCTTTTAGATGGGAAAATAATTATCTCTCAGCCAGATCATCCTTATGAAATAACTTCCATAGTGTACTCCCATGATATTTCAGACTGTATAATGACCAGATTACATGCAAACTGCAAGAAAAATCAGAAGTAAAACTCTGTAGTTGGCATGTCAAATCAAGGCCCAATGCCAGCAGACTGTTTGTAGCCACCACTATAAGCACCTATGTCCTTCTTACTTTTCTTTTTACACTTTTACCAATTCTACTCTCTGAACCTGAAATATATTGTGAGTACTTCACTGGTGAAAGCAATTCTATGAGCACATAGTGCTATGTTTGGTTTACAGAGGAAGTGATAAGGGCTAAACTGGCATTTTACCAGTCCAGAAAGAAGACTTGGGCATTGCCCACTCTCTTGTAGCATGTGTGCCTAGCATAACCAGAGCTTGGAAGGTAATTTTGTACCACAACTCCTGGTATCCCCTGTGAGGGTTGCCCAGTACTTATATTTTCAGGGGATTTGAGGAGTTCTGATCAAGAAAGTAGCTTTTCCAAGCTCTGTATAATTTACATTTGGCCAAGCAGGCCATACATAAATTCATGTACAATTGATAGGAAACCCTTCTTGTCCTACTGCTTTTTGTGTACATAAAAGTGGGACTCTGTAGGAAGGCTAAAGCTTAAATCCAAAAAAAGGAATGACAAACCAATCTTGTCTTTTACGGTTTGAAAAAGGGCAAGCACTGTAGCATTGCACCCGAAGCAATGGATGCAAGCTACAGGAAAAGAGATTCCACCTCAACATTAGGAGGAACTTCCTGACAGTAAGGGCTGTTCGACAGTGGAACAAACTCCCTTGGAGTGTAGTGGAGTCTCCTTCCTTGGAGGTCTTCAAGCAGAGGCTGGATAGCCATCTGTCGGGGATGCTTTGATTGGGATTTCCTGCATGGCAGAGGGTTGGACTGGATGACCCTTGTGGTCTCTTCCAACTCTATGATTCTATGATTCTATCTATTCGGCTTGGAAGAGTTCCTGAACAGTATTTCTGCTGTGGAGCAGTAGTTTTTTGCTGCATTGGTACAGATTTTTGTTACATCCACTATTTCTTGAACTAATGCTAATAAAGCCCTATACAGATACACAGTACTGACAACTAGGTATTGTTGTGAGTACAGCTGAAGCAGTTTTCAAATGGTACAACCCAGCATAACAGCCTCATGTTATAAGATCCTTTCCCTTGATGGGAAAGACTTTTTTAATTCCAACAATATTTTGGGAACTGAGGCCCTATACAGACTGGCATTTTCTGCCGGCCTGTGGGCAAAGTTAGGATGCAGCGTCCGCACACTGGACGCCCTAACCCCAGCCCCAGGGCGCCATTTTGGCACGTGCTGGTCTACACAGCACGCGCCTTCATGACGTCCCTTCAGTGCTGCATTCACATGATGCAGCACCAAAGGGGTGTCATAAAGCCTCACCACCATGGCTATGGCGCTCCTTGGAGGGCGCAAAAAGGAGTTGCTTTTTGCAGCTCCTTTTTTTCGCTCTCCAGAGGCCAAATCAGACCTGCGGCATGCTGAAACGGGCAGCCACATGCTGCCCCTTTGGGGCTGTCTGTAGAGCCCCTGAATGTCTTTTCTTTTAAGAAAAAGAGTGATGCATAGTTTTACTGTTTCAACAGTACTTTTTAAAAACTGCTGTTTTTCACTTTAATTGTATATTTTAATTTCTCCCCAGTGTTGTTGATTTTATGTTTTAACTGTATTATGTTTTAATGTATAAGCCATCTTGAGTCCAAGTTTTGGGGAATAAGCATTGTATAAATAGTTAGCAACAATAACAACAACAACAGAATGGATTTATATAACAAAGATGCTCCAGATAATGTGATTGTGTGACTGAGTAATCTTCAGGCAGATTTTAGTTAGATTACCTGCCCTATTACCCATCATAGTAAAACAAGAGATTCTGCAGATTTTAGTTGGGCAGGAATAGCAGGTTTCCAGGTGAATGGTTTTGGGATGGACCAAATAGAAGTAGCTGGACTTGTTTACAGATTTCTTTTTTAAAAAATCCAACAGCACCCAGTTTCTTTTAAGGTAACCGCAGCAGAATACAGTACACCTCAACAAAGATAAATGGCACAACCTAGGACAGTTTTGGTGTCAGCTAGAGCACTGGCCTAACCTAGTTCAGCAACCATTAAATAATTGTCTCTCTTTTCTAGAGACAATGTTTACAAGCAGTCTCTTTGGTATCTACACCAAAATCTGTTCTGTTAAGTACATAAGCAATACAAGGGTAGACTATTAATGCTTAAATCTGTAATAAATTCTGCAACAAGGAATCCAGTTTTTCACAGAGCTGGAAATGGGACAGTGACAATGACACAATGGAAACAGTTTTTTTTCCAAAAAGAAAAATATTAGAACTTGAATATCATTTAGATCAGTGCTACACAAAGTGGTGGCGTGTGGACTGGGACTAGTCTGCAAACAGTTGGCTACAGATCTGCAGTTTCCAGGAAAGAAAATAACAATCAAAGTCAATGTCATAGTCCAGTCCCCCACATCAAATAACCTAAGCACTGATTTAGATGACTGATGATGGAGGTTTACAAAATTATGAATTGTCTGGAAAGAGTGAACAGAGATGCTTTAGCTTTTAGACAAGTAAACCGATCCAGCATGAGAAAACCATATGTGATGGTGCCTTGCATGCATATCATAGTGCTCAAGCAGGCTGGATGAGCTGTTTGCTATTCATAAAGACTCACATCCAGAGCCTCCAGTCATTTGCAGCGCCAGTGAAGTTTTGTCTCTGCAGATGTTTCAGCTTCCAGATGTCCCAGCCAGCATGGTCAATGGAATTTGTAATTATGGAATTTATAGTTCAGAATACCTAGAGGGACAGAGGTTTTTCCAACTGTGATCAAGAGCTTGATGGAACTGGGAGTGTGTTTATGGAAGACATATGGTAGGCACGAGCATTGCACCCTGCTTTTAAAAGCACCGGATGCATTAGCGAAGGAGCCTGTGACCACAGAGGCAGTATGACCGATTAACAAAGTTTCCATTATACCCTGCTTGTTAGCCTGAGAGCAATACTTAAGAGGCCATTGTTGGACGTCAAGTGCTGCATTAAATGGATATTTCCTCTAATCTCACAAGGCATTTATAATATTATTATGTTTCAATTGGAATATACTATTAAAATTTGTATAATTTTACAGATATATACATCTGTTTCATTTTACCTAATCTGTTTGTACGAGAATACAGAAAATTATCAAAAACACTGGAAGGAAACTGAGGCTTCCTTTCTAGGTCCCATACTGCAGTCTAGAAAGGGAATTGGACAGCACAGAGGTAGTCCCTGGTAGCATTAGCTGGGACACAGAGGACCATAAGGCAAAATTGTTTTTAAAAAATCCCACATTTTGGTTCCTTAGCACAAAGGTGGGGAAGAAACACAAAGGTGAGGGGTGTCTTATACACTCTGTGTCTTTTTGTTTAGACTTTTAAAATGCAAGAAGCAAAACCTCAAAATGTAAAAGAATAAATTAATCATATGTAATGATAACGGAATGGGTCCAAATTAAATAATACATGAAAATATATACTGTACAGTTTACTTCAGTTCTCTCAGTTAGGTTGAGCCTATGGTAAAATATCTCTAACCAGGTTGATTGCACTTTTAAATAACAGTATGTAGAGAGATCCTGTAGCACCTTTGAGACTAACTGAAAGATAGAAGTTGGCAGCATGAACTTTTGTAGACTAAAGTCTGCTTCCTCAGATGTGTTTGGATCAAATCCCAATTAAAACTTGATGTAAAATGTTTATTTGTTAACCTGTTTTACCAAATTCATTTGGCTATCTTGCCAGGTTCTAACAGATGATTTATCCATCTCCACTCCTCCTTTATGTTTAGCAGGAAGAAGTTCTCCAGTTAGATTATGAGACTGTGATGTTGAGATGCACAGAGACATTTGATGATGAAGATTTGTGAATGAACATCTTTCTATTAAGTGGAAAAATTCTAATGGTTACTCAATGACATCTCATTCCTGTACCCAAGATCTCCAGAGGAAGGAATGGGAGATTCTGCACCCTTTTTTTATTGGATGCATCGTGTTTGGAATAGTTTTGGTTATGTTGACTTCATAGTTCTTTACCAGTTAAATTATTTGTATTTTTTACATGCATTGCAATTTGATATTTATAAACTTTTAAAACTTTTAAAATTGTACATTTGAAGTTTGATACTAACAGTTGTAAAGTTTGGTACTAACAACTGTAAAGCAGCACACATTGGGAAGAAATCATCATAATTCTGTTTCATAATATTTGTTGTCTCCAACAGCCAAACTAGATGTGAAATAGACAGATTCATTTGTTATCAGGGCAAGAGGTGTAAGGCCTGTGACCCTCCATCCAGTTCAAAGGGTATTATCATTGTCTGGGATGGTCAGTACTGCTGGAATTTAGAGTCCAGTTACATTGGAATACCTCATGATCCCCGACTGTTTTAAATCCAGGAATGCCCCAACACTTATACTAGAGTCAAGGTCTGGTTTTCAGATCTGTATCTCCTCTTCTAGTAATCTAACCTTGTCACATGTTTTTATTCCTAAACGTCAGTGATGAAGAGAACTCTATATCATAAGAGTTAATGCTACAATATACTTTAAATATTATTAAAGTGCTTATTTTCTGCTATTATGTGCTAGCTCACCTTCAGGATTCTGTAGGATAGACTTCCCTAATAAGAAATTTTGGGGTGAAGGGATCTGAGGAGGTTGGATATGATCCCAGAACAGAGCAAAAATACATGCCATTCAATATTGTATACTGTTATTCATTTCACTCCCTTTTTAGTGAGCAATTTACTAAAATGCTGCCTGCGTATTTTTCTTCATATAACCACTGGTAAAAAGTTTTCAAAGAAGTAGCCATGCCAGTCTCTTACAACATAAAAAGGAGGGAGGGAGGGAGGGAGGGAAAAGGGGAAATGTAGCAGCATCTTTAAGACTAACTGGTTTTTATTTTCACATGAGCTTTCATGGATATAAACCCTCTTTGGATGCAGTACCCAGTGGTATTAAGGTCTCAAGCATAAAGCATATTCATACAGTTGTGGGAGTAAGATAGAATGTAAAGGGATCCAGAAAGATACAAATCATGTCCCTTGCCCTAAATTTTCAAAGGGCTGTGTAAGGTTGTGTAAGATTTTAGATCTTTACAGTGGTCAGTTATTGTTGATGCATGAAAGCAATAAATCTGCTTACCAAAAGTCAGTTTCCCATGGTTCAAAATTCTCTGTAGAAGTTCTATTTGTTTTATTTGAAGTAGCAAGGACTCTTGGATTAATATGTGTAGTGTGCCATTAAGCCTTTGTCTTTTTTCATATCTGTGCTGATGGCTTAGAATTTGTGAATTTAATTCAATTCAGCATTTTTGCTTTCTAGTCCAAAGTCCACAACCTATAAATCCCTTACTGTGTGTCCAGGAAGGTTGAAATGTTCAGTAAGTGATCTTAGGGTATTGCCATTTCTAATCTCAAGTTTGTGTCCATTAATCCTCTTGCATAGAGACTGTCCTGCTTGTCCAGTGTAGAAATAGAGGGGCACTGCTGGCATACAATGTCGTATATCACATTGGAGGAAGAGCAAGTAAATGTACCTGTGATGTTGTGAGTGATATTATTGGTCCTTGCAATATTACAGCAATACAAATATTGCTGAATTGCTTTCACGTGTTGACATTAATTGAGCACTGTAAAGATCTGAAAGACCCATGTCACCTTTTAGCTGTTTGAAAATTTAGGGCAAGTTTCTGAAAATTTCAAAAGGTCTAAGGAAGGAGTGGCCTGACAGACCCCTCTGGAGCATCCATAGCAGCCATTCTAAAGCAGCCTACAGCAATGAAGCCAGTAGCATATAGGTATCTATCTATCTATCTATCTATCTATCTTCTTGAAAGGCAACTTTCTCCTCCTGAGATTTCTCCCCTGGCCTTAGGACAGTGGGGACAGAGCCATGATTCTGGAAATCCTAACCACCACTGTTTCCCTTTTTATTCTGTGGGTAATGATTCTCCTGTCTGAATATACTAAATGTTTTCCTTACCAAGGTGCACACTCATGAGTTGATAAGTAGTTTTGATCAGGGATGTTAAACTTTTGAGGTCCAGACCCCTCAACTAGCAGATATTATGGGGGCACACACATTTTTCCAGCCTTAAATCTAGTGTTTGAGTTCAGTTAGGTATAACTGTGACTTTTGTGAAAAGTGCAAATTCCAAGTTGGACATAATTAGAAAAGGAAGCAGAAGTAAAACTATATAAAGTTATGGTGTGGTCACATCTGGAATAATGTGAAAACCGTTCTGGTCCCTGCACTTAAAAGGATTATTGTAGAGATGTAAAAGTTGCAGTAAAGTGGCTGTTTAGTTTGTGAAAAAAAGTTAAGTAAGGGGAGACATCATAGAGATGTATAAAAGTGTGTTGCTATCATAATCCTGGAGCCCCAAATCATCCACTGAAACTGAAGGGCTAGAGACTGAGAACAGATAAAAATAAGTAAATAATTAAAGAAAAATAATTTAATATTAAAGAGGATTGTCCACGCCATCGTATTTTCAATTTCTAAGTCTGGTTATGGGAGATGGATAGTGAGGAAAACTGATGGAAAGAAGATCAATTTATTTGAAATGTGATGCTGGAGAAGAGTTCTAAGGATACTGTGGACTACTAAAAAGACAAGTAAGTGCTTCTTGGAGCAAATCAAGTCTCAACTCTGTAGCAACCAAGATTGAGACTGTTGTATTTCGGACATATCATGAGAAGACACACTCACTGGAAAATAATATAATGCTTGGTAAGGTAGAAAGCAGAAGGAAAAGAGGGTGGCCCCATTCCAGATGGGTGAGTCTGCAAGACCTGGGTAGGGCTGTTGATGGCAGGATGACTTGGAGGTCTCTCAATTCATAGGGACACTGTAAGTTGAAGCTGTCTTGACAACATTTAACAACCCTGCCATGCCAGTTGCAAGTTGTAAGAGCCAAACACAAAAGGGAGGGAAGTTTGGGTGCAACCCTGCCCTGAGTTGCATTTCAGTGACTAACAGGGCTTTCCTATCTGTAACATTGGGCCAGATGTTATGAATTGCATCTTGTTCAAAAAGCAGGTGTTCCAGTAACCCAGAATGTTAAAAATGCTCATATATTTATGGCCTTTATTTTCTGAATGTACCAATTCCTGCACCTACATCCTTACTCATTTGAGAAGGTTAGTGGAGTCATGCAATGAACCACTTGCTCACTTGTTCAACCATTTGAGTTTCTTCCACATGAACACTCAAAAACCTCCGAAACTCAAGAGATCAAGATGGTATTCATAATCCCTTCTCCATGGTAATAATTAATCCTCATTGATGTGAGTGGCACAAGGGCGCTCTTGCTCACTCGTTGCAAAGTGGCCTTGCCAGTTCAAGACCATCCCAGGCCCTGCGGTTCATGAACCAAAATCTGAGACATAGAGATAGCCCCTGGCGATGTCATTAAGCATTATACATCATTATACCAACAAACAGTACCAACACAGTTGCTCACAGTTTATCATTCAAACATACAGAGAAAATTATGTTCCTGTTTAGAAATCAAAACAGAAGTGTTATCTGAAGTCTGGGATGTTCCCAGATACTGGTGAAATGGAGGGATTATTCTTTCTTACTTAGATGGGATAAGGGATATTTAATTTAGCCACTTGGTTCTAACCAGAAGGTGGACACAGGCCAAAATGAAGGGTGAGCCCTGGCCTCATAATGGCTGAGATTGAAGGAAGAATAGACTCCCCCCAGAGAGTCTTTGCAAGTTGCTGTAACCATTAAATTATACCTTACAAAGTGTAGGAAGCTGCTAATTAAACTGAAAGTTTGCAAACAGCCCTTTCCTCTTGCTTGGAAAACTAGAATTTTTATTTTTATTTTTGCAAACATAGCTTTAAAAAGGCACTTCTGGTTAACACATCAGTAAACTCAAAAGGTCTCCTTTATAATATGAACAGGAAATTATTATTTTTAAAAAACCCTGTGTATGTCAGAAAGATCACATTGTTGATTTCTTTCATTTCAGTGGAATTAAAGTATAAGGTACAATAAACAATTGAATCATTTAAATCAAGCTTATATGCCTAGCATTTGTTCTGTGTGGCTATTCATACATCAACATTCATGAAAGCCTGAAAATGACTTGGAGCTAACAATTTTGTATTATAGATCTATTCAGAAGTCCCAGTCCAATTCAGAAGCCTGTTGTAGAAAATAAATAACACAAATTAAAAGGCTGTGTTTCCTTCGAAGACTCAACAAACCTGAAGATTTAAAGATGGGAGAGCAAGACAATACTGAGACACATAAATTAAGTGTTTTAGACAACTGCACAAGCCCAGTCTAGCAAAGACAAGCACTGAGGTTGCATTTTATTAAATTTGAGCCAATCTTGCTCCTTTGGACTAGCTTATCCTCAGGAATTCAGGAACAACAATCAAATATTCTGGGCAAAGGCCTCCCAGAGCAGAGCCTCCTCACTCCCTAGCAAGACTTTTCCTCAAAGTCACACTCTATTCTTTCTGTAAAGACACTGAAACACAGGATCCATTTTGCTGCTGGTGGGAAATCATTCCATAGCCTGAAGAAACAGTCAGTCCTATCTCTTGCTTCAGCCAGAATCTTGGATGACTTAACAGACCAAGTTTATCTACTGGTATAGTCTTATATCTTTGTGTCAATGTTCATCTCTGTGTCCCTTTCTGAATTAATTTTCCCACTTGTCTCCTGTGAGTTGTTGCATTCCTTTGTCCTGTGACTTGCTGGTTGTCTGGGGCACGTTGGGAGGTAGTAAAACCAGTTAGCAGTACAAAACTTGGAACCAATTCCAAAGGGCAAGTCATAAATGCCTGATGTATTCACAGTATCATCAGATTCCTCCTTATAACCTTCTTTCCATGCCACAATTCCTCGTTCTTCCTTGCTCCCTACCAAGGAAAATAACAAGCTGGTTAGCACAGACTCATTTTAAAAAAGCCATAATATAGCACACAAAGTCATTTCATCTGTGTGGTAAGTAATATACCCTCTAATGTGAAGTCGAAGGCTTTCATGGCTAGCATCCATAGTTTTTTGTGGTTTTTTCGGACTATGTGGCCATGTTCTGGAAGAGTTTATTCCAGATGTTTCACCTGCATCTGTGGCTGGCATCTTCAGAGAAATGCCAGCCACAGATGCTGGCAAAATGTCAGGAATAAACTCTTCTAGAACATGGCCACATAGGTGAAAAACCCACAAAAAACTATGCCCTCTAGTGCTATAAAAACCACAGTCCTTTCAGACTCATATAGATATTCAGTGGTCATTCACAGCAAACAGCAAGCACATTCTCAGATAAAATAAGATTATGAAAAGTGACAAAAATGCATTCTTTACATTTTTCCTTCCTGAATACGTGTACAACACAAGGAGCCCTGTAATGAATATTACTCCATAGTACATTGACCACAGAACAGAAGAGAGGAGTTCTGTCCCACTAATTGTCCTCATGAAGCATTCAAGTGATTTTGATTATGATTTACTACCAAAAAGAAGGGACAAAGACAACATAAATGCAATTGTACTCTCAGCATCCAGAAAACTGACTGATCCCAATCAAAGGGGGGCATACCCTTTCTTTCTTCAGCTCAAAACACAGATTTCTTGTACTGCATTGCTGGGGCCCATGAAATGTTACCTTGGGTGCATGGGAGTTGCTATAAATATGGGTCACCATTCAAATGGTCCAACAGGTTGGATGGGGCCCAAATGTAGGATTCTTTCCTGCAGAAGTGGCACCACCCTCACTTCAGGTGTTGACTTTGTAGTCAGGATATGTGCATACCTGTGGTTGGTGGTTTGTTTGTTTGTTTGTGTTATATCCTGCCATATATCAAAAGATCTCAAGGTAGTTTAAAGACAATAAACAACAATAAAAGCTCCACAGCCTAGCCAGGTCATGATCCCTAGGTGAAGAGCCAGGGTTTATTTTTTTGTTTTTTGTTTTATCTTGAAGTCGCTATAGTGCCAATCAGGCCGCCATGGGGAACACAACCAGGATATGAGAGCTGAGAAGGCTCGCTCCTATAAGCTATGTGTATTGTATTGCTCTCACTGATGAGACACAGAAAGGGACGTTCCTCATAAATCGCAGTGCTCAGAATGGTATATACATAAGGAGAGGTGCTCCTTCAAGTAACAAAGTCTCCAGCTCTTTAGGGCTTCAAATGTCATTAGCAGCAGCAGCACCTTGAACTCAGTTCAGAAGCATATTGACAGCCAGTACAGTTTCTTTAGTGGTCATATAGTTTCTACAACGCACTTAGGCCAACAATCTAGCTGCTGAATTTTGCACTAGTGGCAGTGGCCACAGCAGCCCATGTACAGCACAATGCAGTAGTCTAATCGGAATGGTACTAGGGCATGAATGTGTAGCTGAGTTATCTCTGCCTAGGAAAGGCTATAGCCTGCAGCTTAGTCCCAGGTGCTCTAAATTACAGAGCTTATCTGGGTCTTTAGCAAGAGAAATGGCAACAGGAGGTACGTTCAAGCAACATACCTGCTAATTTAAGGGGAACACAACCCTTGTGAACAGGGTGCTCACCCAATTGCTGTAAGTGAGATCATCATGCCATAAACTCTGTTTATTTTCAGGACTCAGCTTCAGTTCATTTGCCCTCATTCAACCCATTATATCATTTAGGCACATTTTTGTGGTCTCTGTCACACAAATGAGCCATTCTTGTGTCTGTGCAACCTAGATTCTGAACCTATTAGTGCTCTCAGCAGTGTTTTGGTGGTAGCCCTGCTTCCTCTCATTGTGCATGCTCAGTGTGGTCCACGCCCATTCTCAGTTCCTTTTCAACTGCCACAGCATCTTCACCTGCCTCTCATGATCAGGAATTAGGCATCATCAATGTATTTTTGGTATCCAATTCATCCAGAAAGAGTTGGACATCCATCAGGTTCTCAAGATTGTTTCAGTCCCAACCCACAACCTGCGAATTGACTGAAATGGTTCTAAATAATCTGTTCTTCCTGAAGATTGAGCACCTTGCCCCATAAGGGGATGTCTTCAACAGAGCCGTAGTTCTCACATACTCCTAAGTCTGGAAAGGTCCTCCTCTTCCTCAGACATTACTGTAAATGTGGTGTCATGTTCTGAGAGAATATGAGCAACTTTCTTCTCAATGTGTACAGCAAATTTATCACAGTGGAGGACTATGGGTTTTCCTCCTGGTCCCTCTAAGCCGGAAGCCAACAAGCCCTTTGCCACTTGGAACACCTCTACTGGTTGGTCAGTTCAAGAGTAGCTCCAGTCATGTGTGAGCCACTTGTGGAATGAGTTCTGGCACAGTCCAAGCATTGTTGCATCAATAATATAGCTAGAAAGTACACAGATTTTATTTTAAGTCACCTTATCAGGACTGTGATCTCAGACTTATCCCAAAGAGGCTTTGAGGCTTAGAGTACAGGCAGACAATTGCAGCCTCACCTGTACAACTGCAAATTTAGAAAACGAATACAAACATCTAGTCATGAAAACAGAATGGTCATAACTCCTACCTGGAATAGTGTTATCAAGGAAAAATCCCAGAAATCCCCCAACAAACATGCCTGTAGTTAGCAGCACCTGGATCACTTGGTCCAGCTGTACAATTCCTAGAAACAGAATCCATTTGTCAAATAAGCACCAGAACAAATTAGAACTCTCCCTCCAGCAAGAACTCCCCCTTCTTGCCATCCAAAAAGAAATCAACCTATGACATTTATCTGATACTAAAATCAGCTCTCGTATTATGAATCATGTGAAACTGTGTTAAACCATTCAAATTGGTGCCATTGTCAATGCCAGGATCACTGCCCAGATTACCGTTGGCATTTCCCATGCACAGGGTTTTAATAAACACAAACAGAATGTAGGATAATAGGAACAGCCCTGGTGAGTCAAGCCACTGGTCCATCAAGCTCAACATTCAGTTAAATGGATGCATGAGGATTATGAAGTGGGCATAGTGATGGAGGACATCAGAATATGCATAACAGCAAACCTCTCCCTAGAATAGGGAAGGAAATGTGCTGCCTTCAGATACTGTTGGAACTGTTACTCCGAGCATTCCTCACCCTTGGTTATGCTGGGCAGTGCTGATGGGAGCTGCAGTCCAACAACATCTGAAGGGCTACAATTCCCTAGCCACCCTAGAATCTTATAACCTATATTCTCAGTATTCCAATTTACTTAATTAACCCTCATGAAGGAAACAATTATGCTTTATTTTATCATTTAATTCATTTATATCCTGCCTTCTCCTCTAGCCCTGAGACTCGATCTCTTATTGTTAAACTCCCATGCTCTGTACTTTGGGCTATGGTGGCTGTTGTCTACTGATCGTTATATCTCTCTTACCCTCAGCTAATTTTCTTCTTCATCTTAAACCACAACAATTCAAGACAGTCTGTGCACTGCACGGTCAGTGTATTGTTCACCATGAGCTGTATGTCCAGCTTTCTCTATGAAAACTCTAATGATAACGATTACAAACTATTAATTTATTGAAGTTCCCATGACAGCGAATCTTGAAATTTAAACCCATGGGGTACACAAATTATATGTGTATTAACTGATTACTCAAATGGTTTTGTACCATGCATCTGCCAAAAGAGGTTAGCATGGATAATTCTTTTTCTTAGAACAAGAGCCTGTTTGGAGCCATATTAGCAGACATCTCAGACAAAAAATTTAGCCCTATTCACTCATTTGCAAAGCATGTTGAATCAACAGAAGTAAGCTGATTAATCCCATGTACAGATCTGCTAGTCTTCTTGTAAAAAAAGTGTGTGTTTTTTAATTTAATGGAGAGTACCCATATGTAGGAGAATCTGTCCTATTCAGCCTCGTTGGTCTCCATGGGAGTAAAGGGAGGTAGAGATGGTAGGCTGGGACTCTCATACTTCACACTTCATATACTTATTTAATATACTATGTAAGTGGGTGAGTAGAGCTTATGGTCTGTGAAAAGGCAGCAACATCCTAGCTTGAACAATACATCTATTAAAATGTACTCACTCAGTTATATGGCATGCAACTGAAGCCACTTTTATTAGAAACCAATTCCTGGGAACTGGACTCCTCTTTTTAGTCATTCACATTTCTCTGTCCTAACCTTTACTTCTGATGAAGGATGATGCATTAAAGAAAGCCATGGTCTCCCTGTGTACCTGTTTCTAGTTTTTCAGTATTATTCTGTACCCAGTAGGGAACTGTCAAACCCGTGAATATTGAAAATCCAAAGATGAACATGTTTCTTGAAGAGTTCATGTCTGTATACTGAATAAAGAAGAAACATTATTTAGAAATCATAATAATGAATACTGCAAAACTGATCAATTTTGCAGAATTATTTTCCTATGAAGACATGACAGTACTATTATTTAGGTATTATTTGTACAGTGCCCTAAGTGGACATGGTACTTTACAGAGCACAAGATAGGAGTGGCCAATACATGACTAATAGGACTGGATGGCTCTTTTGGTCTCTTCCAACTCTATTATGATTTGGATTCTCTGATTCTCAACCTCTTCTTCCCGACTCCTATGCTACCAGTACAACAACCATTGATGTACGCCAAAATTACTGCCACCACAGTGAACATCACAGCTTGTAAATAGCATTGTCTTGATTTTGCCTCCCCTGACAAATCTTATGAAACATTCTAGTCTTCAGTTTCATGGGACTCTATGGTAGGAGAAGATACTTTGATCACTTATTGTCCAAGTGAGCTAGCACATCGTTGCACTATTATAATACCTGCTGATTTTTGTGGCAATCATGCCAGCAGCTGTGGAACAGTAAAGGAAGAGCCCAGCCCAGAAACAGCTGGCAAATACCCAACCGAAGGAAGTTGGTACAACTAGACATATCCCTGCCCTCAAGAGTTTACAATCTAAAAGTCACCATATGGGCAACAACAGAAGAAAGGGCGGGAAGTAAGCAGGGTAAACAGGCAAGATAAACAGAATTATTTCATGCTTGTTCCAAGACAGTAATTACTTGCTCTTTAAAATTGTTGGTCAAGAGCAAAGATAATAAGGATATTTCAGGATTCAGTGTTTCTGGAGTCTGTCCTTCAGTTTGAAAGTTGATACTATGAAAAGACAGAAATAGATCTGTGATTTTAATTTTTGTATTTTCAAATCAGATTCTATTTTAATCATATTTCTATTTAATAATGGAAGGCAATGGTAGATGAAGTAGCATTCCTGTTTGAAGAAAAATGCTTGTGAATTAGTAAAGGCACCAGACCCTGTCTGATCTTGGAAGCTAAACAGGGTCAACCCTTATTAGTATTTACATGAAAGATTGCCAATGTATACCAGGTGCTGTAAGCTATATTTCAGAAGAATGATCTGGCAAAAGCACTTCTAAGTATTCCTTGCCTAAGAAAACCCTATGAAATTCATAGTTACCATAAGTCAACAGGCAGCATGAAGGTGCACCTACATATACAATCCTGTCTTAACAGAAAAACAACTGGACAATAAATGGCACTATTCTGCTTTGACTTAATGCTATGCCAGGAATATGAGTGGTTAATGCTACCTTAAGCTTTTTATCTTTTGCGCCTACATTAGGATCTGTTTTAGAATCTGTGTTACAATGTCAAAAAATATTTTTTTCAAACTCTCTACCAATTAATAATACACTCACTTTTATGTTGACTACTTTATGTAACTATGAAATTAACAGTGTTGATGATTTCATAAAACCATCCTGTAGTTCTATTTGATAATCTGCTATTACATATATAAAGGTAATCTATCCTATTAGAAAGATCCCAAGATACCTCTCTGATTTAAGATGCATTTCAACTTGTGCTATTTTATCTATTTTTCTATATAGTAGAAGTTAATGTTTAAACCCAATTGTTAGTCCCCTGTACATTGCAGTATAGCTTAATGGATAGTTCACTGACTCATTAGCATCTGTCAAAGATTAAGAATATGGTATGTGCAAGGCCATACACCATGCTCTTAAAGTTGTGTGCTAACCTCTTGCTTTCCTGTCCCTGGTTTGTATGACCCTAATCATTATTGCAAGTAGTTCTCTACTTAAAGTCAAGAACAATCCTGATAGAGATCATCCTTGCAATTTATCAGAGCAATTAAAGGAACAGTGAACATGTAAGGGAAGATTTATTATTTCCAAAGGATTGTTAGGTTGTGCCAGGCAGGGCAAGTACCCAGGGAATGGTTTTCTTCACATGAGTTGTTGTTCTTTCCCACCACTCCCATTGGTTTCAAAGAAAGAAAATCAACTATGCCACCACCAGTCTGATATAGCTAAAGCATACAATCCTTATATGTCATGGGAATCAAAGGGCATTGAATCAAATGGATCCAAGGCTGCTCCCACCTTACCGGTCTGTCCCACGCCCAAGACAACTTTCACCTGTTTTCACCTGACAAACATATACTAAGGTACCAAACTAACTATTTACAGTGTTGTTGTTGTTACTGTGTGTCTGCAAGACATTTCTGGCCTATGGCAACCTTAAGGCTTATCATGGGTTTTTCTTTGCAAGATTTGTTCAGAGGAGTTTTGCCATTGCCTTCCCCTGAGGCTGAGAACATGTGACTTGCCCAAGGTCACCCAATGGAGTTCATGGCCGAGCTGGGAATCGAACCCTTGTCTCCAGAGTCGCAGTTCAACACTCAAACCATGCTTCAGGTGTAAATAGGGAAATAGGTCAATGGCTTAAGGAAATCAAGAGTTGATTCACACATGGAAGGACCTTAGCTGATGCATCTTTATCTTTCTAAACCTTACAACTCAGTCACTTAATCAACTGAACATGTCAACCACCCTGCCTTCATTGAAAGATCCAAGATGAGATGAAAACTTCATCTCTAATATTTGACCTGTGATGATTTATTCATGCATAAAAGTTATCTCATGCTCAACTGCAGATTCAAAGGGCAATCACACAGTTGGCAGCCAGCCACCTTTTCCCTCCTGCACTATAAGAACAATGGGCTGTGCACCTTAACCATATCAGTTTGGTGGATAAATTGTTTTTCTTCAGATTTGTAAGACTTTATTAAATGCTTACATAAATAATGTTTAATAATAACAATGTTAACTATAAAATATTAGTATTTATTGTATAAAATTGTATTTATTGTACTTTCATTTTTCTGTAACATTTTTCTTCTGCAGTGAAACACTGAGGAGAGTCATTTTGAGTTGCCAGGGTATTTATTATCTGTTATAGATTACATAAATGATTTTTTTAAAAATTGTAATTCACCTTCGAACAAATAAGCTTATCGCGTGGCACTTGGAGGAATGGGAACGGAGCGGAACGAGGGGGAAATGTGTGTTACCACACGGGAGAACACCACCATTGCCTCCAGGGGTCTCCAAGCTGTTTCTCCAGCCATTCCATCGTAGCCCATTTTGAAGAATGGCTCAAAATTGTCCTTCAAAAAATGGGCTGCCATGAATGGCTGGGGAACAGCTTGGGGACTCCCAGCAGCAGCGGTGGCATTCTCCCGTGCAGTAACATACATTTCCCACCTGTTCTGTTCCATTCCTGTTCCTCCAAGTGCTGTGCAATAAGTGTATATGTTTAAGCTGAGAGGGAAGACATATATAATGGATATTCAAGAATAACATTTAATGTCATGGGTCACTGTCTAAAAAGAAACATGCACAAGCCAAACTATTTCTTCACTCAGAGACATTCCAAGATATTTTGCTTTGTCAAGCAAACAATTAGTTGCTAATCCTCCCTTTCAATATTCAAAAGCTGAATATTTTGATATTTCTTCTATAGTGGTAACTGGACAGCATTGTCTACTACAGGCAACAGAGCAGCTTAGGAGATGCAGAGCAATCACCACTGTACATTCAGCTCTTCACTTCAACCCTGCTCCCACTCTGGCATGTGCCACCTGAGAAGCCTCCCTCAGTCTGCCTAGTGGTAAGACCAGCTCTTTCTTTGCCCAAGTAGGAAAACATTTTGTAAAGTAGAACTCTTACCTGCAGATTGGAAACCCCTACAGCAGTGATGACACCAAACATCACAAAAAACATTCCTCCAATTATGGGTGTTGGGATGCTGGCAAAAACAGCTCCAATCTTCCCAAATACGCCAGTCAAAAGCATAACACAGGCACCAGCTATAATTACTATTCTGCTCCCTACCTGTGTTGGGAGGAAGAGAAGGTAATAAGATATCAAAAGGGCAGGAAGGGCAGGAATTTTTAGATCTCTGTCAGTTCTGACAATGTTCACTTTTACAAATAAGATTATCATATATAAAACAACCTCATGTATAAATTGAGGGCAGGTTTGGGGGCCAAAATTATGGATTTTGATACAACCCGTGGATAAGTTGAGGGTAAAACTTATGGGCAAAAGATCTAAAGGATGAAGCAAAGGAAATTAATGCTAAAGAACTTACAAAATTCCAGGAGGCATAACTGTGCTCACACTAAATGCTGGATGGATGAGAGAGCAGAGGCAAGTCAGTGTTTTCAGGACAGATTACGTTCTTGCCTTTCATCAGGGGATGGTCCCTTTTTAAATAAGAGTTACAGTGCAGAACTTACATTGACCCATAGATAAGTCGATTCAAGTTTTTTGGTTCAATTTTGTGACTAAAATTTCTAGACTTATACATGAGTACATACAGTCTAATACAGTTCATTAGCTAAGTCAAGCACTCTTTTCTGACTAAAGGAGTATTCTAGAATTACTGTGATTTTGTTCAACAAGAGTCATCCTAATCAGCATGAATTCTCTAAACTACAGTAACAGATACACTCAATCATTGGGACAGAGAACACTTTCAGAAACTGGACCTGTTACTGCACAAACAATGGAAAGCAGGAGGAAGAAAGAAAGACCACAGTACAAATGGATTGATTCATTCAAGAAAGCCACAGTCCTGAGCTGGCAAGACCTGATCAGGTTTGTCAATGACTGGGGCTCCTGGAGGTCTTTAATTGATAGAGGTTCCATATCAAAGCCAACTTGATGGCACATAACAACAACAAAAAGCTAATAATGTGATTTACTATAGACAGAAGCTAAAATCCACTGTGTTCTGATATAAACCTACAACCTACTTAATTTTAAATTCACAAATCCTTTAAAACAAAAGAAAGAAAGAAAGAAAGAAAGAAAACGAGAAGTTTAAGCAGGTTTCTGGTAGTCTATAAAATGCAGTGGTGTAGAGGGGCTTTTGTGCAATTACCCCTTACCTACCTTGAACCATGATTTGATTAAACTTTGTGGTGTGGGGGGGATTGAGAACAGAGTTTGTTGAACTACTACTAACCAGGGATGTAATGGGGAATTCACTCTGTCTTCAGATGAGCTAAGAGCATGTGCCCCACCAAAAATTGAACATCGGCACCCTAGAAAGTACTCCCCAAATCCTCTGCAAAGTAGGTGCTTACATGGCAGATGTAGAGAATTTACTTTAGTAGACAAGTTGAAATGGAAAGGAGAAAGTTTGAAAGAAATGCTCCAGTTTCATATTAAGGGCAGATGTTTATCCTTATTTTACAAGTAATGTTGAATTTTTTTTACAAATAAAGTTTTCTATAGAAGTATTCATGTTTGTCGTACTGAAATTGGACTTACCCGGGTGATCCCCAAAGCACCCACGTTTTCACTGTAAGAGGTGGTGCCATTTCCAGTTCCCCAGGCTCCAGCCAGAAGGCAGCCAATCCCTTCCATTCCAATTCCACGGTTGATGGCATGCTTGGGAGGGGGTGGAGCACCAGATAAACGGGCACAGGCATAATAGTCTCCGACAGATTCCAGCATAGAGGAGATCACGCCAGCTATGATACCAAATACCCCGGCTAAGCTAACAGTGGGAACTCCCCATTGACCTGTATATATGAAAAATAGTGGGGAGGGGGGAAGCAAATTGCCGTGTTGAGACTTTGGATGTTGCATAGTGTTAGAGTGAACTCCAATCTTGCCTTCTATGTGCTTGATTTTCCCTATTATGTGTTTCAACTGGAAGGTTCGTCAAATATTAAAATGTTTTAATGTAATGTACTTTTCTATGTTTTAATGGTTTTGTTTTTAATCTTGTAAGCCATTCTGAGTCCCAGTTTGGGGGAAAGGGAGGAATATAAATAAATATACTGTAATAATAATGTAAGGTTGCCAGCTAATTTAGGAGTGCTTTGCGGGTTTCAGCCACTATCTGGAGACCACTGTAATAGCACCACACTTCAGTTGTCTGTGTATGGTGAGGCATTCCAGTGCACCTTGAGGAACTTGTGGGGGTTTTTTCTACTTTAAAATGGCTCCAGGTAGACATTGTCATCAAGTGATGAGCCATATCCATCTACAATTCACCTCATGGAACACACAACGAATACAAGTAATGCACCACAAAATGACAGAGTTGATTTTTTTTTTTTTTACTTCTTCCACAACCTTACATAGATTTTCATCAGGCCCATTAACAATGAAAACCATTTAAAAAGAAATCCAGTTAATATCTAAAATCCCAGATGAAGTGTATCAAGCAGTTCATTAATACTAATGTGGTAAGAAACAACAATAACATTATAGTGTGGTAGTACCTGGATAAGGAAACCGAAACCAGGGTGCCTTGGACAGAACGTCACCTTTGCTGTCAGTCCGAGCTAAATAGCCATACGCACTAGAGTCCGTAGGAAAGACATTGGTGACGGTAAGGATTAGACATATAATCCAGGTAAGTATAAGGCCAAAGAGAACCTAGCCAGTTACAGAAGACAAGGACAGTTTGTTAACAGCCAGATTCATTTCTCCAGGTAAACCATTATATAATACATAAATATTGTTGTAGCACTGATGGAGGTGGGCAAACTGCCAGGGAATGGAGGGTGTTGTGGCTTCCCACAGGATATTGGGTGGCTGCCATAACCCCATAGAAAACTTGGCCAAGATCCTGCATCATTAATGTAATTACAATGATGGCCCTCTTTGTTGTGTCTGATGATGACACTTCCTCCCCTGCCAAAAAATCCCAAAAACCTACCTTTGCAATGTTTTCAAGGTGTTGCAGATCAGGGTGCTGGAAAAGATGTGTGCAGTGCTCTCCTGGTCACAGGGTGTGTCAAGAATAAGCAGCTGGTGAGACCCCTCAGTGTTCTGCTGCAACTGCTTCTCTCGATGCATCCTGTGACTGCAAGAGCAGTCTAGACATCATCTGCCAGCATTGGATCTGTAGCCCTCAGAAACTCTTTGGTTGTGGTGGTGCTAGGCTGCAAAGGTAGGCTTTGGAGGTTATGTTGGTCATTCAAAAACCTGAATCAACATCAGTCACAAGACTGCAAATCCATCTTAAGAACTCATAACTGCTGAACAGAATACTAACCTTTATTATTTAATTTGCTATTTTTTGCTCCTCACTCCTCACTCCTAGGTAATGGGGATCAATTTCATTACATTCCCCCAAACCCCCCAGCTATTTTAGTCCCTGGAGAAGGAAACCAGAAGTTGACTTCCAGTTTTCTTTATTTCTAAAATAGCCTGGGGGCAGAGATGTGGGAAAATGCCCCCCCCAACCCCCAGGTGGTATGGGGCATTTTCAACAAACAATGGAGTTCATCACACGAGAGGCATCTTGTGCAGAAGTGGGATTTAAAATGGGATTTAAAACCTGAAAAAAAAAACCAAGAAGACACGCAAAAGCGCAATTGATTTTCAGACACATCGGGGTTTAACGCAACATTAAACTGGCTAGAAAGTCAACAAAACATGATTCTTTTTACTTTCAGGATTTTCCAGAAGTACTGTAAAAAGAATTCCGTTTTGTCTACTTTCTACCCAAGTTAATGTCGCATTAATGCTCCTTAATAGTGTCGTTGTCTGAAAATCAATTGCGCTTTTGCGTGTCTTTTCTACTTTCTGTCCAGGTTAATGTTGGGTTAACCTGATGTCATCTGATAATAAATCTGCTTTTGCAGGTTTTTTTCCACTTTAAATCCCGTTTTTGCACAGGATCTATCCTGTGTGATAAACTCCAATGATTATACATTGTAGAGGAGAGGGTCTGGTGTGCTCTGGCGATGTTTTTGGCTAACAAGCAGCACTTTCCCCACCCCAGATAGACATAATTCTCATCTGTTTCATGAAGTTTTGTCTATGTTCTTTATATTTCTGTATATTTTAATTCTGCACAAAATATTTTATGGTCCATTTCCCCCCACTTTAACTAACCTTCAGGAAGCTTGACTACAGAGTTGTGCAATAAATCATTACAAGAGGTTGCTAGGATCTGCATAACTAACAGCAAACTGATCCTGAGTGCTATAGAATTAAGTGTTACACAAAGACGCAACCACAGAAAATGACAGCTCCCTGCCAGGCCCCTCCTTTTGTTCCCCTTGTCATGTGGTGCACCTCAGCTTAACTTGCGTCCTACAGTCATAATGCCGATATGGAGTAGGGGCAAGGAAATGTTCAGTGTCCTGATGTCAGAAAAGACAGGAGAGTCCTAGTGCATAGTTCCAACCTAAGAGCATATTTCCAATTTCAATAATCTGTATAGCATCCAGTAGGATCTCCATATTGTTATGTCTCCCATAACAAATTGGTCGGCTGAATCTTGGATAAACATTCATGATCAGTTCTCTCATGGCATCCAGGTCACAATTATCCATAGGTGAGATTTACTTTTTTTGCTTGCCCTCATTAGTAAGATGGTACCACTAGGTTTGCCTTAGAGTTGCCATAAGTTGAAAACAATTTGAAGGCACACCACAACAACACACCACTAGGGAAATTCCACAGAGAATCAAAGGGAGTGCTACAGCCCAAGTCTTGCTGCTCCATCTACTACTGTATATAGCTCCCCTTTTCACATACCCAAATGTACTTATTTCCACTGTATTGCATTTTAAAGACCAACTAAATAATACAGACTGGGGTGCAGGGGAGCCCTGCTCTGAGGAGGAAATTTTGTTGTAGCTTCATTTTTAGTCTACCTGTTACGGTCTATTTGTCTATCTAAACAAATTCCAAAGGAAGCAACTCACTGGGAAGATCTGGAAGAGGTAGATCTTAGAGAAATGGAATTTCTTGTTTTTCTCGTAAGAAAGCACCGGAACAGGAACATTTTTCAAGTACTGAGAGAACAGAACAATGAAGAAAACGGTTCTAAGGTGGCAAAGGAAAAGAAGGGGACAAAGAAAGAAAAATCATAATGTTTTATGTCAGCTTGGATAACCTGATTCACAGGGTAATACTTACATAAAGACTAATGCTAATATTGAGGCCAGCTTGGGTTTTTGCATTGTGTAGTTATTCAGAAAACAGAGCACAATGTTCTTATTGCACATACTTTGTCATAGTATTGTAAAGGATCCTGGTAATTCAGTGAGACCTTAAATATCCCAAATCTACTTGGAAATCTCTAAATCTCACATGCCTCAATAGACGTTATAACCATGTACAAACATTTGATATCACTGGGTTGCTATACATCGTTTGCTTTAGGCTGAAATCCTTTTTATATTTACTTGGGAGTAAGCTCCATGGAACTTAACAAACTGGATTTTTCCCTGGTAGAAATGCAACAAAGGCTTTTCTTTAAAACTATGTGTTAAGCTTCTGGTGTTGCATGTGTACTCTCTGCACATTTCCTAATTACTGTGATGTCCGATTGTGTTGACTGTTTTTAATCTTGTGAGCCTCTTTTGTCTGTCTTGTGACAGAAAAGCAGGATAAAAACAAATAAACAACAGCATGCTTTGTCTCTAGCAGTAGGTGTTTTTTATTCACAGTATGGAAACTGATGAAAAAGCTAATTTTTAAAACTCTGGAGGGTGGCGGAAACAGACTTAGCCTTCCTAATGCCTTGAAGAATTTATTCAAATGAGGCATGAAACTAAACAAGAGGCAAAGGCTATGCTTTTATGCCCACTTCTAATATTTGCTTAATTTGTTTCCTCAAATCAAGAGATTCACAGTATGTTGTCAATGGCATCTGACTTAATTTAGACAGGTTGTTTTTTGTTTTTGTTTTTTTAGTTTGTTTGTTTGTTTGTTTCACTCTTATATTGGCCAATAGGTTATTTTGTATATTTCAAAATAGCCTGTACTATATGCACGTATTATTCATATGCTGAGGTTCTGCATGGGGAATTTCTGGTATATACATTCAAATGGCACCATAAGAACTGGAAGCATACATAGGAAATTACAAGTTTTGCTTGCACAGTTTCTAACACAGATATCAAAAACTGAGTTTGTCCTCAAATGTATTGTTTTATTGGTTGATATACATAGGGCTCGTTCCCATTTGAAACCGGTTCTGATCCAAGTGTGATCGATTTCAATCGCAGTGAAGTGAGGCAAACACAAAAACCCCACTCTTTCCTGACACTAGTTCTTTGGTGGTCCTTTTGGAAAGAATCGATTCCAGAGCATGTTCAACATGTGGGAACGACGGATCTGAATCACATCATTTTGGAGGGGAGGGACTAATGGCAGAGGAGTGTTTACCATCCCTCCTCAGTTTTTAGTACAGTGTGCCCTTGACTTACGCGGCGGATCCGTTCTGCCCCCGCCCCCCTGCGTAAGCCAAATCCTGTATATGTTCGGGCCCCATTCAAGTGAATGGGGCTTGTGCATGTGGCGGTGTAGTGGCGCGGTGGCAGCACGGCAGCAGAATGCACATGCCACGGGCGCGCACCCCATTCATTCTAATGGGATGTGCCGCCCTTTGTGCCCCGTATGCTCCTGCGTAGCTCTATGCAGCTTTGCATGTAAGCTCAAAGCCACGTATAACGCAGGCACACTGTAGATTCACTGCCATCACCCCCCTCTCTCAGCGTTGCCTTCTGGCTTGTGGTGTGACCTATGGGTGCAAAGGCAAGTAGTTGCATAACCAATGAATCAAATCTTCAATCAATTATTTTTTTTAAAAAAAAATCTATAAATGCCATGGAGCCCTTTGAAGGTTTTAGCACTGTGCTCCTGAGCACCTCTTTGGGGGAAGCACCTCCTGAGTGATGCCCAGCCAAGAGGCCCAGTGCCTATCAGCACCCTCTCCCCATCTAGAGCCCAGGCTGCCACTTACATCACTGATGAAGCACAGATGATTGACATGCATCTTGAAGTGGCGCAAACTAGTGGGGACGACAATTGTGCCAAAAAAGAAGCGATTCCAAGGGAATAATGAAAAGATCTGCTTTCATAGTGGCAAACATGGATATTTTGGAATCGATTTACCAACCCGGAGCGAAGGTGAACCCAAAACCGGTTTAAATGGGAATGAGCCCACAGTTTCTTCTTGCATGTTGACTGTATAATTTAGAAAACAAGTTCCTTGCACTGGGAATGTGTACATTTCCCCAAATTAATTGCAAATTATGCACATTTTTAAAGTAATGTAACAATTTACACTTTAATAGGGCGTGGTTTTATACTCACCCATGTTTATGAACAATATAATCACATTTACCACATTTACTTTAATACCACAACTAAAAATACACAACTAACTACCACCCGGTTTAAGGGCTACAGTCTATGTGAAATGAAATATTACAATATTTCTTTGTTGTACACAAAGATTTAACAATACAGGGAGGGAAAACTTACATGGCTGCTACACCCCAGTGCAGTCCTGCCTCTTCACCTGCTGAGCCAAAGAGAGGTAGGGCCACCAAGGATAGAGTTGGTGCAATGGTCAGTGGGCCAAAACCCATCAAAAATCCAATGAGGCCAGAGAAGCCAACGAAAATTTGGAAACAAGAGGCAACCATTATTGCTCCCTGCAACTGAAACAACATGTATGGGAAAAAGTGATCATTTTATTAGGTGAGTTGATGGATAGAAGAGAGATATAAAATTGGAATGTACTTGATGTTATCAAAATGCACAGTACTTTCCTTTTGTAAAGTCGAAGGCTTCATGGCCAGCATCCAGTTTTTTTGTGGGTTTTTCGGGCTATGTGGCCATGTTCTAGCAGAGTTTCTTTCTGACATTTCGCCAGCATCTGTGGCTGAAGACCAGCCACAGATGCTGGCAAAACGTCAGAAGAAACCTGCTAGAAATGGCCACATATCCCGAAAAACCCACAAAAAACTATTTCCTTTATTTTTTTTAAGGGAGGCTGACTGATGTCTCCCAATACTTTGCTTTCTGAATGTAGGAAATACCAAAAGGGGGATATCACTTGTTAAAAAATACTCCATTTTGAAACAGATTAGATGAAACACAAAAGTGAAATCTTCTGTCCAGATCTGAGGAAATGGCCAACATGGATTGGATTGGAAAAAAAATGTCACCATTGCCTCCCATATGACTGTAAACTTTAAACACTGTTAGAGTGTCCTCAAAAGGAATTATAAAAATGCAGCAGGGATGCCAGCTCTGTATATATGCAGCCCACTTGAGCTAAAATAACCTCTACTCTTCCTATGGCTAACCAAGAAAAGATTTAGAATCAAACCCGGCATTACCTGCTATATCTTTTGGAGAAGCAGAAGTACTGTACATAATCATGGAAGATATACTAGTGGACTGAAAACTCTTAGAACACTGAATCCCAACAATATTTCTAAACTTGGGATATCCATTTTTAGAGGCCAAAACAAGAGGCCTTACACTGCACACCAGCACATCATAAGTAGATTACCCCGCATTCGTGTCTGCCAGACCTCAATAAATTCTGGAGAATCAGCATCCACCAAGCTAGCATTCTGGGTCAAAGAGGGCACTCCCACCGGGGGAGATTGAGCATGGCCAGGGTAGGAGTTAAGAAGGCAAATGTCCTCCTTGTAGGATAGGTAGCCTGTGTTGGGGGCAAAATGATGGGGAGGAAAAAATATATGGTTCAATGAAGAAACATGTAGATTTTCATGAAGAAGATAACTTTAGATAGAAGAGGACATTAACAGAAATAAGAGTTTACTTTCATCTTTGAAGCCACTGATCTATGTTTGACACCCAAGGAATGGCATGGTTACAACTTTCCCTAACATGGTGGACTCCAGATGCTTTGGATACAACTGCCATCACTGGTCTTGATCATGGTGTTGTGCCTTACCTAAGTGGTCCAATTGTGAGAGATGATAGGAAAAGGGAAAATGGGGAGGGGAGGGGGATAAAAAGTGGTCAAGAATGATATAATAAAAGGAAATATTATAGCAGGGAAAAACAGGGGTTTTGGTATGATTGATGGACCCCAGCCTTGACAACAACAAACAAAAATATGTTGTCCAAGAACTTCTGAGAAGGTAATGTTACTCCTTATTTTTATGTGCCTTGCAAAACATTCCTTTGACTCTTACTTCTTCTTAAAAATGTTGGCATCAAACATTATTAATGTCCTAATACAAACATGGTGGGGGGGGGGGGAAGCAGAGAGACAGAGCACACACACGAAAACATTTTATGGAGGATTCACCAATGTACTGGTTTTTCCACATATGCAGGTGCTGGAAAGTACACAGGTACCCATACCTGAAACTATACCTACAAGCTCTCCATTAACCTGGCTCTGTAGGCGGCATAAAGCTTTACAGCACTCACCTCCGCCTGCTATCCTCTAGTAATGTTGGACTGTGACTCCCAGAATTCCCCCACCAGCATGAACACATAAGAACTGCTTTAATTCTCTACAGCAAATTGCTCTCTCCCTAGGATGTACTGCAAGGGAGGAGGCACTGTCAAGGTTTCATTGTATTGAGATGCCAGGTAATCTGTGAACAGTATCTCCGCTTCATAATATGAAGAGCTTTAAGCACAAGATTTAAAAAGTCTCAAGTAAAAGTTGCTACTCTGCATATCATAAAGTCTAAGGTAATTTCCCCCAAGATTGCACTGTCCAGATGTGCTACCCCAACCATCTCCTGTCAGCACAGGTATGTGTGCTGGGAATGATGGGAATTGTAATCTGAAAGCAACAGGTTGGGGAGGGAGGTAGATTCAAAGGTTGCATAGGGAAAAGTAGAAGGAAGAATCTGTGACATTTAAAGCTGCACCTGTCCTGCCTTCAACCCACTTCAGTTTTTATCATTTCCTGATGCAGATATTTCACTGGTCAGTTCAAACAATTAGACTGTCAGGTCTTTTTATAGATTATATATTAATTATTGCTTTGAACAGGTTTGCAAACACTGTGATTTCATATTATAGGTCTGAATCCTACTGATAATAAGCCTAACCAGCACAGACCACTGAATCCATGGGGTTTACCTATGTGTTGATTCATCATTCAACAACTGATTCAGTGGATCTGTTCTAATATGGATTAAGAAATACAATTCCAAGCAGTACCTCATTTCCATTCCAGCCAGTACTTAGAAAGGTGTGTAGAAACCATAACAAAGACATACTCGTACATGTACACACAGAGGAAAAGGATGGCCATGTATTTAGGATGAATGTATACATGACTCTTCCCATTGTTCCATGAGTCTTCTCATTCTCTTTATCTGGAGGTCTTTGGGGAGTACTTTAGTTGTGTATTCCTAAATGGTAGGAGTTGAATTAAATGACCCTTGCCGTCTCTTTCAGCTCTATGATGCTATGATTCTTGTGATGTCCTTTTTAAAAGGTCCAGCAATAAACAAATTACCTAGATAGATAATCCTGGTTTCCTTTCACTTTAATATGTAGACTATTTTAGTTACCACTTTAACAGGCTGATTAATATTCACCTTCATAGTAGAAATATGCATGCAGACCTTCCCACAAGATCAATATCACAATAAGCCTTGGCAAAGCATCTAAACAAATATTTCTGCTCTGAATGTTCCCAAGACTTCAAAGAAGGCCTTTTTATGTTTTATTTTGTAAACTGGGGCTGAAAGATTCTACTAGAAACAGTAAGAGACATGTTTCCTCCTGAGACATTCATTAGCATCTATTAGCATCCTCCACAAATCAAAGGTAACATCTGAGGCATTCATAAAGGTGTGTTGGGTGTGGAAGAAAATAGGATTAATGAAACAGTTATCTTTTCCATCTCTGACCTTCCATGACACTGAATGATGTTGCTATTTTACTTAACAGACATACATGCCAGTGGACTAAATAGATACTAGTCAATGGAACTGTTTGCCATTGCCCTTTGTGTTGTATGGCTGTAAGTGACGACTTCAGAATCTGCAGGAAACACAGACACTTTCTATCATCACACTAAGAGCTAATGTGAGGGCTAATAACTGGCTATAAACTATAGGCCAATCTCCACCACCCATCCTAAACTTCATTACTGAAGAGTTAATACAGGTATGTAGTCAGCACTCTATGGAACAAGTAATATGAGCTCCTTCAAAAAACATCTAGATGTAAAATAAAAATAATCCGTAAAATAAACTATACAAAGGGCTTTAGATCATGCTAAAGTAACATATTTTACCAATAGGAGTGGCAAACAGAAAGCTAGAGAAAGCTAGGTAGAAGTAAGAATTGCAGCAGTCGTTGCTTGTCATACAATCAGGTCACAAGCAGCACCTCCTGACATTCCCTCTTCTGTACCTGTATTAAGTACAGGAGCCATCTCCAGTTTTCACTCTGGTGACTCTGTTTACCAATCTTGCCCAAAGTAGTGGTCTTGCCTGTTTGTTGTTGTGGGTCTTCAAGTCATTTCTGACGTATGGCAACCCTATCGTGGATTTTCCAGAGCTGAGAATGTATGACCCACCCAAGGTCACCCAATGGGTTTCCATGGCCAATCAGGGAATCGAACCCATTTTATTAGCTGATCTAGTTTTCCAGAGCCTGGACTAATTACTAAAACACTCAATGAGAAAACTCATAAACCAAAAAGCTCAAGTTTACTTCTGAATAAATAGATATTTAGGAACAGGTGTTTTTCAAGTTAGGAATCAGGTTTGCCTTCTACCACTCAGTGGTAGATGGCAAAACATTCCTGATTCAGCTTTCAGGAATCAGATTCCCTTTGTCTCCAAATATGATCAGCTTTGTGACAGCACAGCTTTCAGCAGGACTCCAGTAGGAATAGTTCTTCTCTGTTCTGGTACTGAACTATGGCTCTCACCTGGATGCTTCTTCCCTCTCCGCAGTAGAATTTTAATGCTATGATAATACAGCTTCATGAGGCAGCACTCTTACAGCACTGATATCTAATGGCTGGGTGCTTCTGCTTCTTAGCATTATGGCTGGCTAACTGAATGGGACCTCTTTTTTTGGTCCCAGTATAATGGCTAAATACCCTAAAAGCACCAGATTCTGTCTGATCTTGAAAGCTAAGCAGGGTCAGTCTTGGTTAGTACTTGGATGGGAGGCTGCTAATTAATATCAGGTGCTGTAGGCTATATTTCATAGAAAAGAACTGGCAAAACCACCTCTGAGTATTCCTTGCCTAAGAAAACTCTCTGAAATGCATGGGGTCATCACAAGTTGAAATGTGGCATGAAGGCACATAGACACACATTACACTGGCTGAAGGGGGGAAATGTATCCTCATTGTAAAAAAAACAATACAGTAAATGTGTTGGGTCTATTTTTTTTTTGTCTTTTTAGAAAAAAACTGCATAGAAAGTAGCTGAATCTTGAAGGTACTGTTTACAACTCTTCAGATTACACTCTTATAAAATGCCTATTTGTAGGTGTGAATTCTGCAACAAGACATAATGTGAGGACAATAAATCACTCATCTGAATATATGAGAGTAAAAAATAAATAAAAAACTACTCAGAAAAAAAGGGCACAGCAAACTTAATCTTATGACACTAAAATGGATGACCATATAGAGATTAAAACCCAATCTTTGAAAAGTTAAATTCTCAAAGCTCTGATCCTGGATGACTCTGTCAGCTAGGTTTCTCCCACATTCCACTTTTTAAAAATCTCTACGATTTTACTTACTGAATATAGAGACATTTTTAAAAAAAATTTTTTTTTTTAATGAACTAAATACTGTGTCCACTTCTGGACACCACAGTTTACAAAGGACATTGAAAAGATGAAACGTATCCAGAGGAGGGTGACCCAGAATATGTAAAGTGTACAAACCACATTCTACAATGAATGGTTAGAGTTAGGTATGTTTTGCCTGGAGATGAGACTGGGAGGGAATTTTTAAATACAAAGTCTGTTGTGCTCGCTTCGACAGCACATATACTAATACAAAGGCTGTCAAGTCATCTTGTTTTCTGATGCTTTAGAGGATAAGACCCAAACCAATGAATTCAAACTATGATGAGATCCTGACAAAACATTAGGAACACCTTCCTGGAAGTAAGAGCTATTGAGCAGTGGAAATGATTGCCTTGGAAGGTGGTAGACTCTCTTTTGTTGGTCATTTCCTAACAAAGGTACTTTAATGGTGGGTTCTTGAACTGATGGAGTGTTGAACTAGGTGGCCTTTAGAGTCCTTTCCCACTCTATGATCCTATGATCACATGAACTGGAACAAAATTTCTGCCTATCCCTCCCTGTGGCCTTTAATAGACTGCAGATCCCCCTTGCACATTTGCCTTGATATCACCAAAATGCATGTAGCTGAAGTGATTAAGCTGAGCTGTTCTGGCCTGCTATTCAGCTGGCCTTATCAGAATCAAAAGGATCATTGTGGAGTTGAAAAGCTGCCAGGAAGGATGAACTCTTGAATAAATGAGGACCTTGCTTTACTCAGAACAAAGAGAATCTGTGTCCTGGTCTGAGTGTTTCATTGTTGAGAAAACAAACATGATGTTTTTGAGTACTAGTTTGTTTTGTTTCCTTTCCAGAAGGCATGCATCAAAGAACTAAGATATCTACAACAACAGTATCATGATATTCTATGAAGGCCAGAGTTGTAATCTAAGAAGGTAATTTTTCCAAGGATCTGTCAGAACTGGACCCTGAAGCAATTTTTCATTTCGTGAAGCTGATCTGGACTAGTACTGGTGTTTTCTATAATAATGCTGAATAGCTGGGATGCAGAGTACATGCTTTGTTATGAAGCAGGTCCCAGTTTCCATCCTTGAAAAACCCAGTCAGGCCAGGAAAGAATCTTGCAACTGTTGGAAAAGGTTGGGTCGGCCAATGGTTTGATTCATTAGAAAGCAATTTTCTGTGCCCCTGACACCTTACACAAAGATTGGAAAAGTTACTTTTTTACTCACCTCTCAGACTCTTTGGAGAAACTCTAATGGACACTTTGCTATAATTCCTTACCACTTTGCTATAACTGCTTAATGACGTTTAGAGGGGCAGGACAAAGACATGGAAGAGAGCTGTTGTATTACATGCAGCCAAATCAATTATGGGAAGATTTGTGTCTCTGCACCGAGATACTAACAGCTGTGCCAAAGAAAGTAAAAAATTCAAAATGGAAAGAAAAATATTTGGTTTTTAGATCAGTTTGAGAACATTTTGTTCTGTTTTTAAAGCAACAAGGTCAATCACACACCAACCCAGACACAGTGGAATACTGGTTGATGTGTGAGACTGCTGAAATAGAACTCAATATTTTTATATTTTGTTAAAAATGGTATCAAGTGGCTTGTAAGAGACTGTAGATAAAATTTTGCTTGAAGCCCACTATTAGTTCTTGGCACATCATTAGTCATCGACTTGAACCTCCACTCCTATCCACACCAATAACACTGTCAAATCTAGAGTCTGGGAACTTTGGAGTAGAGTTTCAAAACCTTTCTCAGAGTTGTAGTCCCCAAAGCAACTTTTCCAACATCTAGGCAAATCAGGGCTCAGTCATCTGTAGTTTTCACTCATACATTTTCTTTCATACAAAATGCAGCCATTGAATCTATTCTTTGCAACAGAACTTATCATTGTAGGGGAAACTGATTGTGTATTTATGTTTGACAGCATGATTAGAGTTGCATATAATTGAAAAGGCTCACTTTCTTGATGGTTTGATACAATCTGGAATGGAACATTATGCTAAGGGAGAAATTAACTGAAAAAACAAGACCTACTAGTTCAGGGGTAGGCAACCTTTTTGAGCCGGGGGCCGGGTTGCTGTCCCTCAGACAACTGGGGGGCCGAACTGTGGCACCCAGAGCGGCGCGGAAGCTGCGGCGGGGGCGGCAATCGGTGGCAGGACCGGGCTGGGGCCGGTCCCAAGGCCTCGCCGGACCGGATCCGGCCCGTGGGCCGTAGGTTGCTGATACCTGTACTAGATATAACCAATATAATTCTAAATTTTATGAGACTGGGTACAAATTTATTAGTTATGCACATAAAAATGCCAGTCTTCTCTCTCTCTCCCTTCCTCACAGTTTGAGATATATATATATATATATATATATATATATATATATATATATCGACACACACACACACACACACACACACTACATTATAATTGTTGCCATGTCAGCTGGAGATTTGTTACTTGGATAGACAGGAAGCATATCCTCAGTTGTATAGGATCTGGAACGTATTGTTTCTTGGTTGTTGTGTTTCTTTCTGTAAAATCTTTTTTAAAAAATGAAGATCAGTTCAAGGCAGAAGCAACTTCTTAATCCTTTCTTCTGTCAGTTTTTTTTTTTCTGATTTAAAAAATGAGCCTAAGCTCTTTCATTATAATTCCATAACATGTGTCTAAATTTTCACAAAATGGACAGAGAGAATGTGCTTCAAAAAATTCTAAATTCCACATTTCTCCCTAATTCACTAGCTTTTGTTCTGGGGCTTTAGGCAATCATTCCCATGATGCTAAAGCTAATTCACCCATGCTACATAGGGGAAATGATGAATAGAAGAGGGCAATGGGCTGAAGGAATTAACATTTTAACCCCCAAATTTACACTATAAATTGTCAGTAAAGGAAAAAGTGTGTGTGTGTGTGTGTGTGTGTGTGTGTGTTAAAAAGAATCTAAAGGAATAAAATGCTATAAGGTAAGCAAATCAAGCCCAAACTCTTCTTAGAAGCCATTATGATTAAACTGAAGCCGTCATATTTTGGACTAAGGTTGCCAGATCAAAGACTATCCCAGGCCTTGTGATTTCAGCATCAAAACCTGAGATATAAGGACAACTCCTTGTGATGCCACAGAACATAGGCCCTGGTGATGTTACAAAGGGCAGCCCCTAGTAAGTCATAAAACATGATACATGGTATAGGAAATTTTTTTAAAAATCAAGGCTAATAATTGAGGAAATACATAGATTTTTTTCAAGGTACTGCTCTAATCTGAGATTCCTTCCTTTTATCCTGAAGACCAGAGAAGAGTGTTCAGACCCTAAGACTCCAAGACAGTCTTTAAGATCCAAGAATCCTAATTTGTGCGTGACAACATAATTAATTGAAAAAGACAAGAATGCTGGGGAAAGTGGAGGGCAGTAGGAAAAGGAGACCATACTACAAGTGGATTGAATTGTGTATTCCTGCATGGCATAGGTGTTGGACTGGGTGACCCTTGTGGTCTCTTCCAACCCAATGATTCTATGATTTTCGGAAGCTACAGCCCTGAGCTTGCAAGGCCTGAGCATGGCTGTTGATGAATGGGTTCATGGAGGTCATTCATTCATAGCATTTTTCTTAAGTCAAAGCTGACTTGACAGTAGATAACAACAACAAAGAATTTCTTGAACTCAGTATTTGACGCTGTTCCTTTTCTATTAAGTAGCACAGGGAATGCTAATGGGTGAATTGTTCCTGCATCAGTCCTGGATTAAAGTACTTTTTACCATTATTCACATGTCTTTCTCAGGGCCAAAGTAGATGAGACACTGGAGATCCATGAATGTTGCTGTATTTTATTCTGTAATATTTTCCAATGTGCTACAAACAGCTTTGGGGAGGGTTCTCCTACAGAAATGCATCATAAAAATGAACAATAAGATGATGATGGCAATGGTGGTGATGACAATGTCAGTCTACATTTTTAAAAAAGAGAGATAATGGGTATGATTAGAATATGAGGGGTTAAATTTAACAATTCTCCCCACACTAGTTTCCCAAAGTGAGTTTGTATCCCACTTCCAAAGGTGATGTTGCCCCTCTGGAAAAAGCCTAGTTTATAAGCTACCATTTCAAATAATGGGGTACAGAATATATTTCTCACAGAGTAAGAAAATCTTATGAAATTCAGAGATGCACCCTGGGCAATGCCTACCAACCATCAGTGGCTTGATGTGAATTATTATCAGCCTACAAGACTCCACGTGTTTCTTGAAGCTGCCAGCTGATAAACGATTTAACCGCTATTTGTACAGTTCTATTTTTAAATAATGGCACTCAGCCACTGAAAATTAGGAAATTTATTATGGTTAGATGGGAGGGGAAAAAGTAGACATGGGGGTCAGAGGAAGCTGGAAAGTATGTGAGAGCAAAAAGAAGAGGGAAATATATGTATTTCAGTTTATATTAACCAGCTTTCAATTTAAAGGGAAAAATTCAGAATTCCAAAATTCATATTGGTTTGTTGCTCTTCAAGGGAATATAAAAAAGATTATTTGTGTGTATCCATTGATGAGACTATTATGCTCAACTGGGCGGACAGGAAGAATAACACACTATCTCTACAAACAAGTAAGAATTTTTGTTTGTCATTCCATCCTCTGCTTCTTACAAACCCAGTCCATTTATTAAAATTAACAAATGCTATTCACTTTGATTTCATTTCTAACATGCTGCACATCTATATAGGTCCAAAACACACTGCAGAAGTAATCCAGTTTGAGACAACTTTAACTGCCCTGGCTCAGTGATAGGGAATCTTGGGAACTGTAATTTTGGGAGACATTTAGCCTTCTCTGTCAGAGAGCTTTGGTGCCACAATAAACTACAATTCCCAGAATCTCCTAGCATTGAGCCACGACAGTTAAAGCGCTCTCAAACTTATGTGTTTTGGACCTATCTCAGTCATTTGTAAATGTGTAGTGTTATGTATCCAGAAGTACATCTGTACCTGACTCCAAAAATGACTTGAAGGAGTGTGCAGATTCCTGAGACAAAGAAGAAGTTGCTGATTAGGTGACTCTGTGTGACAGCATCGTGCTCCAGGCAGAGCGATTTGGAGAGGATGAGAGGGATGGCAACAAGACCTCCAAGGGCAGTCAAGTAATGCTAAAAACCAGAGAGAGAGAGAGAGAGAAAAGGCAGATAGAGGAAATGGCTTTGGGTTGATTCAATATTCACATCCCCTGGGTTTTACTATCTTTGAACACTATGCTAGCTTAGAAGGTTATTTATTAATAAAAATACAGTAACTCAGTACAACACACCTCTAGTAATTAATTGGCATCAATGTTGGTGCTGTTTTTTAAAAATGTATCTTTAAAGAGGTAGGGAAAGAAACAAAAATGTGGGATTGTTTTCAGATGACATCACACAACTTAGGCATTAACGTGACTTTAACCCGCGCAGAAAGCTACAAACTTGTGCCACTTTTTAACTTTGGGACTGAAATTAAAAAGCAGTGTGATTTTGCAGCTTTCTGCATGGGTTAATGCCATGTTAATGCCCAAGTAGTGTGATGCCATCTGAAAACAATCCCGCTTTTGCGGGATATTCCCAGGTTTAAACCCTGTTTATCCATTGGATTTGGGTGCTTCCCTCCCGAGTGATAAACTTTATATTTTTGTTTGCCTGGTAACACAGCAGACACCTTCCAAAAATCTCTGTCAGACTGAATACTTTCAGACTCACCTGAATTCCCAAGAAGATGCAGAGATACCATGGGGGTATATCTGTAACAGTGTAAGCAAGTCTGTTGCCATCTTTGCCATGGCCTTTATGTCTTTCTTCACTATTTGGAACTGTGGCACCAACTTCATGGAAGCTGCAGTAATGTTCTCCATCATCAATCTGCCAGAGGCAAAGGAGAATATTCCTCTAAGTGTCTGAGCCATAGAACTAAAGGGCATTACTATTTGCTAACCTGGACAACACTTATATAGTACAACGTCTCTTTAGCTCCTCCAGTCTTTTATGTTTCTATCAAGCTAAAGATTCCTGATGAAGATGATAAAAATAACAGAAAATTGAGCTAAACCCAATTGCTATTCCTAAGCAGAGTAGAGACACTGAAGCCACAGGATTTACATAAATGTTAACTAACCATTTGGAAATGAGAATTAAAATAAATAAAGAGATACAGTGTTTACATTTATTAAAGAACTAGCTGGGAAATGTAAAATTTACTGGCTGTTTGGCTAGCCTCTCATATAATAAATTTATAGCTTAATTAATAACTCAGTTCTGGAATTAAGATAATGCTGAAAGTCCAACTCAAGACAACTAATTAGGTTATTTTTTTTAATAAGTCACCCCTTTTTATTAGAAATTGCTAACCCAACTGATTTTAATTAGTTCCTATCCCTGAAACTGGCTCCTGCCTTTTTTTCTAAGACATTCTCTTTTAGCACCTTTTAATTTTATTTTGATCCAGCGGCTCAGAAAAGTTAAAGACAGTCAACTCAACCACAACCACAGCTCTAATTTTGAAAAAAGAGGCAATAAAATACCATGAATATTTCATTTATGCTGCCCTTTCTTCTCCTCAGCATGATACACCACATGCATTGCACTCTTGTTAGATGTGCATTGTATAAATAGGAAAGGGGTAACCAGCTGGAGCGGATTTCTCTTTTGCTAAAGCAATAAGTTTTTATTTCTCAAGTTACAAGGGCTGTCATGAGGGAGGGAGGAAAAAGCTGGAAGCAGGCTGCTGGGACATGAAACTGTGAGGAGAAAGGATGGCTAGTAAATAGTCAGATAGTCTGAGAGCACAGCATGGACCTGGATGCTAGCCTTTCCATCTCCCCCACTTCTTATTATTGTTTTCAGTTTATGTAAAATTGGAAGGTAGCAATCTACTTAGCAATCCTAACAGCAAATGAGGACAAGGCACCAAAAAATGTAGGGCATTCAATAAAAATGTAGGACATGACCAAATAAAAACTAAAGACACTAGTAGAAATGTCAATTAATGCTTCTAGTTCATGGTTAGAATGGAGAATTTTTTGGAATGCATCTTGGACTGAAGGTTGAAATGGAGGACATGTCTTGGAAAAGGAGGACGTCTGGTAACCATTAATCTGCTTCACTCAGAGAAATACTGTCCAGCATTTATGTTACAGAAAGTACATTAATATCTCTCCCTCTTATAACTGAGGTGATGAGCACTAATGGCTACACAGCCAGAATGAATCCATATGAAACAGAGCGGTATCAGCAGGTCAACTTTGAGAGTTCCTGCATGGCAGAGGGCAGGACTGGATGTCCCTTGTGGTCTCTTCCAACTTTAGAATTCTGTGATTCTATGACAGCAGGTTTATGCTCCAGTGGAGGGGGGGGAATTACATCCTTCAACAAAGGCTGCTTCTTCACTGCAAAATTAATCCAGTTTGAAACCGCTTTAACTGCCTCAGCTCAATGCTATGGAGTTCAAGAATTGTAGTTTTGTGAGAAATGTAGCCTTCTCTGTCAGAGAGCTCTAGTGCCACAACAAACTACAGTTCCCCGGATTCTATAGCATTGAGTCATGGCAGTTAAAGGGGTGTCAAACTGGATTATTTCTGCTGTGTGGATGCAGCCAAGGGCAGATCAACTAGAAATCTTCCTTTGAAAATGCCTATTTCACTGCACAAGTTTGCAAGCTTTTATTTAGATTTCCAAATGTATTGAACATGAAATATATATTTCATTTAGAATTACATTAAAATATAATTATGTTTGGTTCTTAATAGGAAACTAGTAGCTCTTTGGTTGATTTGAGTCTATGGTGGCTGATAACTGATAGAATTTTGTACACCATTCCTATTTTCTTTGAAATTCATTGATTTTACAATGGAGGGGGAAAACAATTAACAAACAATGAAACAAAACAAAACATATGCAACAAAGTTGGCCCCCAGGGTCCCTTCTAGATTTCCAGACCCCAGTATTTATACTGGCTTCACCCTGTCCTCCCTTCTTATTGGCATTGGCAAACTTATAGGAACAGCAAGGTTTGCACACAAGTATATTTATATTTAGGGAACAGAAATCTAAAGAGGCAACCTCCAACAGCCTATGAAGTTCAGGAGCCACAGGATGCTAAATGTCTGTTGGGGACAAGAAAAGGACAAAAAAAATTGTGTTGGGAAAGCTGTCTTTAATGCAGTTGCTGAAATGAGAATATGGATGGAGGGATGGAATTGTGACCAGGAACATTCTACAGTTGATAGCAAAATTCAGAAAAGTTTGGAAATCAACATTTAACACGCATTTCAGTTTGGGTATGTGTGTGCAAATTTGGTAATTTCACCTAAATATGTGAAACAAATAAATTTTGTTTCTATCCTTAGTTAAAGTCCCCAGGATTTAATGGAATTACTTGCACGTAAGTGTGACCAGGACTGCAGCCTGTTGGAAGCATATAATAAGTGCAGGGCACAGCGTGGCATAATGGTTTAAGTGTTGGACTATTATGACTTTGGAGCCCAGGGCTCGAATCCCAGCATGGCCATGAAACCCACTTGGTGATCTTGGGCAAGTCACATGCTCTCAGCCTCAGGGGAAGGCAATGGTAAACCCCTTCTGAACAAATCTTGCCAAGAAAACCTTGTCATAAGTTTGCCTTAGAGTTGCCATAAATAGGGAACAACTTGAAGGCACATAATACACACAGGGTGGAAAAAGAAAGAGCAGTATGCACACACCACAAGATCATTCAAAAGCCTTAAAATGCAAACAACTATATGTCTGTTATGCATCCTGTCATAAACTGAAGTGGGAGCAAAAAAAGAAAGGTTCTCTCTCTCTAGCAGAAAAAGAAATGATAGTAAATTAACTCTAGCGAAATTAAAAATTAGGTGATAGGTTCCTATCTAGATAGGTTTCTAGCCTATATGGGGGGATGACTATTTTTCCTAGCTGATATTTTTCAAATTTAAAAAAAGTGAGAGGAAGGCTGTATAAGTAGCAAGACATTACAATTTACTCAGAACAGAATTTTAAAAAGAATAACTGCATATTAATTTTTAAAACCCCAGAAACAGAGACTTACAACAAAAGTCGGGTTGTCTAGTCCATTTGGATTTTTGTCCGAGGGGGTCATCTCCACTTCAATGTCTCTTCAGCGACTTCCTTGAAATAGCAGAGAAAATGGAAAGAGAAGACAGCCACTAAAAATCTCATGCTTCAAATCCTGAACAAGCAGCAATAAGAGAAGCCAGACTCAACAGTAGTCCAAGTTTATTTTCAGGCATTCATGTGAGAATTAATGCAAAGGAATTTCCCTCTTCACTAGATTGCTGAAATAATTTTCATCTCTCCCTCTGCTCAGTTACTCAGTTACTCAAGACCGTGTTTTAAAACTGCCTTGCTTGTGACAGACCAGTGAATCAATAACTGAAAATGTGATTATAATTTTTTTTGGAATGTCAAAGATTTCTATGTAAAATGACTTGAATGCTCCTTTCCTCTTATAGTAATTGTGCCTTGCCGAACAAGTTAAGATTCATTTGTTTTTTTAAGAGAAAAAAAGAATCGGTAATTGTAAAAAAGGGGAATGGACTACAAACCTTACAGGTATACTTGAATCCTCCTGTCTTTTCTACACTGGCAATATTATTCCCTTCTTTGCACTGACAAGTTATATATTTATTGATACTGCCTCCTTTTATTATTTTTGCAAACGCTTACTTGGCACTAGTCATTCCCAAAGTCCTTGTGAATCCAACAGTGTTTGTCATTAGTCATATTGACAATGGAAGAGGTACTGTGAATAAAAAACTTGCAAAACCACAGGGCAAATTCGACTTAGAACAATTTGCATGAGATTTTTTTTTATTGCTCAGCAGCTATTGTACTAATAAAACAAATAGGGAAAGGTAGGTCACTTTGGTTTGCTATGTGTACATCCTTAAGAAAATTCAATTATGCCGAATCCTGGTGTGCCAATGGCAGGCATTCAGGAGAGTTAACTGGCTGAAAAAGGATGCCTCTTTCATGTCATGTTCAGTGTGCAAATTCTGCTGCAAACCTCTGTTACAAACCTGATAATCAACAAAACCTGACCAAGAAACAAGGCAGTGACTGCATCTGCACATAATGCTAAAGCATAGGTTGCTTTGCGCATGAACAGAAAGGAGCCCACTTGAGCACTCTTTCCTCCTCCCTCCCCACTCACAGTAGGAACATTCACAGAAAAAACAGGATTACATTTGTCCTTTAGCCAGCACCTGGCTTGTTATTACACCGCAACAAGGAAATTTGAGTAAAAATAGCTTGATAAATAAGCCAGCTAGACAATGCAGATTTTGTACTTTTGCGGGAGGGGTGAGCAATTATCTCAGTCTTATTGTTTTGATTGGGTGGAGATCACGTACCTCTCTAGATGCTGCTGGACTGCAGCTCTCGGCATTCCTCACCATTAGCTATATGTCGGCTAGAGCTGCTAGGAATGACAGGCCACATAATTACAGCTCCTGTTTTAAACCATGATCTGTTTTAAGCCATAGCAAGCTAACAACTAAACAAAGAGAAACTCAATCCTGGTTTATTTCTCTACTGGTTGCACTAGAGGAAAGGGAGCATTGCTTCTGCTTGAAGTACTAAGCCATAGTTGTGAGAAAGTTGTGAAGAGTCTATTTCATACAATGCAATTACTTCCTGAGAAATGACAATACTGGGAAATCAGTATCTTTTCCAGCAACAGGTATAAAAGCAGCTGGAGGAGGCAGTGGCATCACTAGTTAGGGTGTCATCCAGTGTGGAGGGCTGGGCAAGTGAAGTAGTGGGAGGAGAAAGAAGGGGCACATCCATCCCTTCTGCTGCTCCATCACTGGGTTTCCTCCCCAGGGAGAAACCCAGCAATAGAGCAGCTCGGAGAAGCACCCATTCACCTCTCCTGCTGCTCCATCATTGGGCTTTATCTCCAGGGAGAAAGCCCACTGATGGAGCAGCCGGGATGGGCACACATTTGCACCTCCTGCTGCTCCATCACTGTGCTTCCTCCCCAGGGAAAAAGCCCAGAAGGATATATTCTTGCCTCTCATGCACTGAAAGGGGAGGAGAGCCCAACTGGGTGCCACGTCTCATCTAGAGTGTCACCCAGTGCGGTCTACACTCCCCGTACCTCCCTGTCCTGCCACTGGCATGAGGTTATTCTTAGTAGTCAATGGTAACAGAATGGGGTTAAGAAATCTTTCTCAGCTTCCCGCTTCACATTGCAGCCTCCTTGCCACCAAACCCCAGAACTACACATTTAGGAAACTATGGATTTTATCACACCGGCAAAAAAGACGGGAGCTTACCAGGATGCTCCCGTCAATATCACGCAATAATGTGAAGATGATCACATGACATTGTGCAATATAAAGAGTATCCCGCAATAATCCTGTGACTAAAGAGGAATTCTAGCACTGCTTTTTATTCACAGGATAATCGGGGGATAATCGCAGGATAATCATGTGACGTCATGTGATAATCTTTGCATTATTGCACAATATTTACGGGAGCAGCCCACTATGCTCCCATCTTTTTTGCCGGTGTGATAAAGTCCTATGTTGTGAGTATACTGTAGATATTCTGTATAAGTCTAGAAATTTTGGTAAAAAAATTGACCCAACTAACCTGAGTCAACTTATCCATGGGTTAATTTAAGTACTGTACTTTACCTCTAATAATAATAGAGAGAAGAAGAAGTCATCCTCTGGTGAAAGGCAAGCGTGAGATCTGCCCCGGAAACACAGACTCGCCCCCCTCTACTCTCTCATCCATCCAGACTTTAGTGTGAGCATGAGTTTTGCAAATTCTTTGGCATTGTTTTCCTTTGCTTCATCCTTTAGACCCTTTGTTACTGGTATTACTAAGTTTCACCCTCAACTTATCCATGGGTCATATCAAAATCTATAATTTTGGCCCCCAAACCTGCCCTCAACTTATACATGAAGTTAACTTATAGTTGAATATATACAGTATGTGTCTCGCAAAAAGCAATTTCCTATCTTCTGAAATTCCATTGGAAGTTGCATTGATTCAGTTCTCCAAGTGTCTTTGCTTATGTAGCCAAAACTGCAACATTTAGGCATGACAGGGAGACGTCAGTAACTCAGTGTAACCTTACAATCTGTGAAGGTATTTTTTAATAAAGGAAATTGGCACAGGGGAGAATCCTTAATGTGTGTGCTGGGGATGAAATCAGCACAGCAAAGACTGGTTGAACTGTGCATCTATGAAATGCTGAATGACTGCTGAAAGGGGCAATGGGATGAAGTGGCTAGAAAATGGTGGAAGAAGAATCACAGGGATATAAAGGCACACACACACACACCACATTTTGTTCTGTGGCTCACTTGTTTATTATATGGCAATAAAAAGGCAACAATACTTTATTAAAGCATTTTTGAGGGGGAAATATTAACAGAAGCCATGCTTTCCATATGCCATTCCATAATGGGAAGTTTCATGGGAAGAAAGCAGTGGATATTGATTTTATTTAGTCCTTTTTGTCAATCAAGAGAGCACTTTTCACCAAGCGACTGTCCTCTAGAAGTGTTGGACCACAACTTGCATTATCTTTTGTCATTCAGGATGGCAATTATGGAAGTTGCAGCCCTACATATTTGTGAGAAGCACCAATATAAGAAAACTGATTCAGAGGTTTTCACCTGGCAAAACATGTTATTTTTGTACTAAATCCAATAACTAGACACAGCGGGAAAAGAGTCATATAATCAGTGAAAACTGGTAATTCTACACTTATGTATATTCCATTGATTCCACAGGGCTACTCTAATTGTGGATTAACAAATGGATTTAACCATTTTATCCTCATTTCAGTTCATTTGCTGCCCAAATTTCCTATAGAAGAAATGGTTTTGCAAATAGATAAAATGAAGCAGCTGACACCAGATTCCCAAAAGTCCAAAGGTTGCCTAAAGGAGAGCATATTATGGGGATAGGGGGGTTACAAATGCTTGTACACTAAAAAACAGTTTAAATTTTACAAGCAAGCAAGCTGATTATGGAACCTGTAAAGATTAATATGCAAAAGGATCTTGTTGCACCTTTGAAAGAGGTGGTAACATAAACCTTTTTAGACTGAAGTGTACTTCATCAGAAGTAAAGATTAATATTTTTCTTATATTACATTTATTTGTTCAAGTTAGTTAATTATTTTTAATTAAGTGGGAAGGACATTAAAAGCCTGTACCCTGGCTCTGGAAATCATAGGCACCTCTCTAGGTTCTGCACCAGAATGCTAAAGATGGTAAGGATTATGCTAACTCTCTCAAGAATTTGTCTGCAGTTAAAGGGCTGGAAATGTATCCTTCAGCAAAATTAAAGATGCTCTGAGAAGCACAGAAAACTGAGTTCTGAACTCAGAAAACCATTTGCTTTGGGTTTTTTTTTTCTTACACTCCTTTTATTTTTTTACACAAGGTATACTCCTCAAACATTACTGTCAAAGTTTTATGCATCCATAAATAAACTTTAATATGTAATTAAAAATCCAGTCATCTGAAGTTGCTAAATAAGATTATATATCTGTGGTATACCTCGCCAGCAATACTAACACAAGCCATGAATACTTCTTCTTGGTTGTGATATAATTCCCTCAGGCATGGCACATGGTTTCTGATTTTCCAAATATGCCCTGACTCATGCACACATAAGCCCTGCCACAGTTCTCTTGCCATTATGTTTTCTTTCTGAACTCAAGGATAAACCACTTTCCATTACTATGTTCAGATGAGAAGTTAGGAAAGTTACAGTTTAGACTACAACTCCAGTCAAGAAGGCTAGTTCTACTTCAGACACCATGATATGCCATGGTTAGAAATGTGCCCAGCCTCTCCTGCCTTTGTGCATAGCTATAACCATAGCTATAAGGAAGAATCTGTTTTATTTCTGTTCTCATGTAGCTGAAGATTGGGATGCTCTCAAAGCTTAACAAACTTGTGATTAAGTTTAACTGTGGTTTGTCTAAAATCAACCAACTGTACTTTATGGAACACACTTGTTTTGATCTAATCATAGATGAATTACAGTTTACAGTTTAACTAAACTGTGAGTAATTTAAATTGGAAAACAAAGCACCATGGGAGGGGAGTACTGCCTGATGGGGGCAAGGAAATAAAATCCTGGAATGAGGCAAAATTCATTCCTGTCCATGGTTTATTATGACATGAAAATGTAGCATCAAAGGTAGGGATGTGAACTGAATGAGGCAATAAGGGCTGCCTAGAGGCAGAAACTCAATAAGAAATTGATTGACTGCATTGGCAGTCTTAACCAATGAATCAATTGTGGAACAAGCCAGGCCTGTTTGTAAAATCCCACCACTTGCAACCCCAAAAGAAACGCTCCACCCAGATTTTGTAATTGTTTTCTGATTGCAGCTTTCCTTGCTTACAGTACCAAATCAATACCAAATGAAGGGGAAAGAGGCACCAGAAGAGAATTGAATGGATGAATGGATTGCATGTAGTGAGAACATTTGAGCAAGAATGTGAGTTGGTTCTGGACTCCATCCATGCCTACCAAGGACCTGCAAGCCCAGGGGGAAACATAGCTATTGGGCCAACAAAAGTTCCCCCATCCTTTAGTTAAACAAAGAATTTGAAACAATTGAGAAGATTAGAGGACAGGTGAGGATTTCTGGACAGCCATAGTCCAATGTTGTTCCATGGCAGCTTCTGGAAGTTAACAATCTCATAATCACTCACTCTGACACATTAAAATTGGTTGAAGGCTTTCCGTAATTATCCTTTACAATCCATGCTTTTGTTGGAAGAACAAAAACCTTAGATGCATCTAAGCCAGCGGTTCTTAACTTGTGGTTCACAGATTCCCCAGGGCCCACGGTGTCCTCCCAGGGGGCTTGTAAAGGCTGAAAGAAATGTTATGAGCGTTTATGGTTAAGAAAGAAAGAAAAAAAGATGTACAGACACACAGATGACTATACACTGACCTCAAAGAGCAGGAGTGATAGACATCAGTTGTACAAAGTTTCATCAAACTGTTCAAAAGATAATGAAATATAAACGGTTCTGGGGGTATCCTGTAGACGTACAGCTGTGGCTTCCTCAGTTGAATCTATCCATCTGGATTAAGGTCTTCCTCTTTTCCTACTGCCCTTTACCTTATCAAGTATTATTATTTTTTGAGTGAGTCATATGTTCTCATGATGTGGCCCAAGTATGATAGCCTAAACTTAGTCATCTTGGCTTCTAGGGGGAGTTCTGGTTTGTTCTAGGACCCATTTATTTGTCTTTTTAGCCATTCACAATGTAGGCAAAACTCTTCTCCAGCACCACATCTTAAATGAATTTATTTTGTTTCTGTCCACTTTCTCCACCATCCAGATCTCATACTCATAAATAGTGATGGGAAATATGATGGCATGGACAATCCTAAATGTATATTCATTAATATATCTTTGCACTTTAAAATCTTGTCTAGTTCATAGCTGCTCTTCCAAGTCCTAGTCTTCTTCTGATTTCATGACAATCACCCTTCTGATCAATGACTGATCCAAGTTATGGGAAATGTTTGACTGTTTCAATTTCTTCATTGTCTGTGTTGAATTTATGTAAATCCTCCATAGTTATTATTTTTGTTTTCTTAATGTTCAACTATAAATCTGCCTTTGCCCTTTCTTTTTTGACTTTCTTTGGTAATTGTTCCAAGTATTTGTTATTTTCTTCTAATAGTATGGTATCATCTGCATGTTTTAAATTGTCAATATTCCTCCCTCCAATTTTCACTCCTCCTTCAAGTGTTGTTGTGCTGCATATGAACAGTTGAAAATTGAACAGTTGTGTTCAGGATTCTGACTCCATTTCTGTCACTCTTTATTTTTGCTTCTTGCCTGTCATTTACTGCTTGAAGGGCTTTGTCTGATTGATTCTTCTCTTTCTTTTTGGGTACAGATAGTGTCTTTCTGCATTCTCCGTTAACAATATCCCTAGCTTCAGTCCAGAGTTCATCTGGTTCCTGGTCAATTAGGCTTAATAGTGCTAATCTATTTTTTACATTAAATTCATCTGGGATGTTCTTTAAGTTGTATTTTCATTGTAGATGAGAAGTCATCTGGGATGTTCTTTAGGTTGCATGATGGTTAGTTTAGTGTTTTCTTTTAGCTATATTCTAATGTTGGATATTAATAGCTCATGGTCTGTGCCACAGTCTGCCCCTGACATCATTTCTGCAGAGAGAATAGACCTTCTCCATTTTCTCTTTCCAATTATGTAGTCTATCTAATTTTTAAATTGGCCATCCAGCAATGTCCATGTGTACAGTTTCCTCTCTGGTTGACTGAAGAATGTGTTTGTGATGAACAGATTGTTGGCCCCACAAAACTCTATCAATTGTTCCCCTGCTTCATTTCTATTTCTTAGTCCAATTTCCCCCTACAATCTTTTATTATACTGTACACATGGACAGCCCTGTCCATTTTAGCTTGTTTAACCCTAATATTGCTATGTTTATATATGCTTCATTTCTTGTTTTACTATATCTAGCTTCCCTTGATTCATGCTTCTCACATTCCATGTTCCTATATGTGTTGTACAGCTTCAGACTTTCCCTCCACTTCTGAGCACATCTACAGCTTAGCTGTAATGTTGTACCATTAACCATATCGGTATTTGTAGTTGCCCTCTGTTCTGCTCTGTTAGTCCAACAACATTTGTCTCCTATTCCTGACTTTTGTTCCATTTTGGTTTCTGAGATCATAGGGTTTTCTTGGTAAGAGAGTCTCAAAAGGGGTTCACCACTGCCTCCCTCTGTGCAGTACTAACCCACCATTAGCTATGGTGTCACTGTTGTTGTCTCAGAAAGATCCTCCACCCATGTCATCTGCCACTACTGCTGCCGCCCAGTAGCTGTTTGACACCCTAATATTTATACCAATTGCTGTTTTACACTAAGAATAAATAGGCATTACCCTTTCTCAGTTCCACTCCCCTAGTCCACCTCCCTCACATCCACCCCCTCAAGTCCCTTGGGAGCATGTTCCAGAACATACTGCAACAAAGAAATCATAGAATGAAAGTAATTACCCAAACATTTAGAGACACTTTCAGTGTTGGTAGTTAGCCTTCCTGTAGCTCTGGTAACTTCGAGACTGGATTTCTGCAACGTACTCTACATGGGGCAACCCTTATACCAAACTCGGAAGCTGCAAATAGTGCAAAATATGGCAGCCCGGCTGGTCACTGGTGCGTCCAGGACCAGCCATATAACACCAGTTTTAAAAGATCTTCATTGGCTGCCCATTCGCTTCCGAGCTCAATATAAGGTGTTGGTAATTACCTATAAAGCCCTAAATGGCTTGGGCCCAGGATACCTAAAGGACCGCCTCTCCCCATACATTCCGCCTCGCACTCTCAGAACGTCTGGGCAGCAGCTACTGAAGGTGCCTAGGGCTAGGTTGGCCTCCACTACTCGGAGGTCGTTCTCCATAGCTGCCCCAGCCCTTTGGAATGCGCTGCCCACAGAGCTCCGCTTGTCCACCACCCTGGCCCAATTTAGGAAGGACCTCAAAACCTTCCTATTCCAACAGGCATTCCCCGAGTAAATATCCTGTGGGCCTCCCTCCTCTCTTTCGTGGCCAAGAGGTTGGGCTTTGGGGCTTTACTGTTGGGTTGTTTTAAATATGTTTTTTATTGGAACTGTTTGTATTTTAATTATGTTGTGAGCCGCCCTGATCGGAGGAAGGGCGGCATATAAATAAAAATTTTATTATTTATTATTATTATTATTATTATTTAGCTCTCTCCTTGGCAAGTACATGGTCCTCCTAAAGCAGCTCCCACACTATAAATGGTAAATGTCATAAAACTGAATTATATGCAGATGATGTTTTAATTTACATGGATAGCCCAAAATGTTCTTTTCAGGCTATTAAATCAACTTTAAGAAATTTTTATGTTCACACTGGAATTTGACTTAACTATCTGAAATCTAGAATGATGTGTGTGAATGCTTCAGCTCACCAGCAAGAAGTGTGGACAGCTATGACTGGTCTTCCAATTCAGCCATTGAGCTTTCTATATCTGGATTATGTAATCCCCTGGGATTTAGGTCAGTTTATCCCCAGAGATTATAATCTGGTCACTAAATGGATAAAGTTTAAAATACAATCATGGGACATGCTAAAATCATCCCAACTAGAAAAAAATTGTGCTTACAAAAATGTTTTTAGTTCTACAACTTTTCTTCATTTTGCAAACTGTTCCTCTTCACCTCTCCCAGACAAGATTTAAAGCTTGGCAAAACCTTATTAATAAATCCATTTTCCAAAATAATAATAATAATAATAATAATAATAATAATAATAATAATAATAAACAGATTTAGAAAATCCACCCAACATAATGCTTCCAGAAATGGAGGGCTGGCAATATTAGATCTTGACCTATATTTCACAGCTTTCCAATTGAGGCAAATTGCTCAAATTATTAGATAGGACACTACCACTCAGTCTTGAAATACAAGACGATTTCTCACCAGAAATTAAACTTCTGTTTAACAAACTAAGAAATTATAGAACTCAATAATCCATGGCTGCAAACCTCACTTAACATCTGAAATAGCTGGACACATATCTTGTCACCAGATTTGTCTCCTATATGCCCCTTTCTTTATCACTTTTCTTTTATGATGATAGTAAATTATGTCAATTTCAGAAATAGAAGGGAAGGGGAATTTATAGGATATGGGACTTATTTACACAAGGAATAGCTAAGATTTAAGAATAATTAGTCACAGAATTTATACCTAGTCTATCAATTGGCTACAACTGCACTGGGTATTTTCTTTTACTTCCTAATTAATAGCTGGGGGAAATTCCCAAAATCTCTAATAATATTTGAATCACTCAATATCTGAGTAACTATTCCATTCGATGCTGAAAGGGTCAGGCATCAATAATTTGCAACTGTTTACTTGAACACAGATATGACAGAGGGCAAACTGCCTGGATAAGTTGGGATTTTTGGGACTGATTTTTATTACATGATCAGATTCCCTTGAAGGCTTCCAACATAATTAAATAGGAATAATAATACCAGAGGGAGTTTGGTCTAACAGATGGTCCACACTTCAGTGAGATCATACAAGTGAATGATGCTGAGTGGCTGAAAGAAAGCAGGTGACATTTTTTGCTACCACACATACAGCTGGTAGCCACCTTCATAGCTGTACTGAACTCTAGTATTGCTCATGTTGTGTTACACCACATTCTTGGAGCGTCTATTGCTTCCCAGAATTCTGTAGCTGTGTCAAGAATGTCCTCAAAGAAATTCATGTATAAAATGAAGACTGTGTTCATTAGAAAAGAGAATTGGAGTCAGTCAGTGTGAGCGTGCGTTTTGGTGGACTTTAGAATGATAACTGTGGGTCAGGGACATAGCCAAGGGGGGGTTCTTAGGGTCTGGACCCCCCCTTCCATTAGGAAAATGAATGGTGTGTGCTGCTGCACCGCCGCGCCCAAGCCCCATTATAATGGCGGCACTTAGTCTGGACCCCCCCTTCCTAAAATCCTGGCTACGTCCCTGTGTGGGTTATTAAAAATAGTTGCATTTCTTCTTCAATTTATGTGAATAAAAGTGTTTGATTATTGTCGGGTAAAGTGACTTTTCGATGTTCCCGTAGTGAATTTCATAACAATACATTTTGGCTGAGCTTCAGGATGGGTCACTGGCAAAATCTGAAATGTAAAAATACTTAAAATGTTGATGAGGGTGCATCCTGTTCAAAGTAAAATGAAGTCATCTTTAAAAATGCTGCTGTTATAGCAAGGAATATCTGTTGATTGGCTTCATGCGTACAGGCCAAGAAGACAAGTAACTACCACAGGGTGTGTTGTGTTAATGGTGTATTGTCTAATGAGGCCATGAAACTGTCAAAATTATGAAGACATCTCAATACATACTAAACATAAAGAACATGCCACAAAGAGCACACAAAGGTCAATGATGCCACAAAGCACATAACTTTTTTTTTTCAAAAGCAAGAACCAGGAGCTTCAGGAAAGTAAGAAAATGGTTTAAAAGACTGCAACTGGTTGTAATAATGAAAATGCGGTGAGGTACACACTTAACATTTCTGAACTAATAACAAAAACTGGGAAATCACACACAACATTTGAAAGATTTGCAGCATAGTTTCCATGAATGTTTTCCTGCTCCTGATGCCAGCAAAACCTGAGATCCATTTTCAGTTAACACATATGAACTAGCGGGACTCACAGCAGCAGGAAGAAAAGCTCCTAGAAATACAGTGAGCCCTTGGTATCCACTGTGGTTTGGTTCCAGGAACACCCTCCTCCCCAGTGGAAACCAAAACCTGTGGATGGTCAAGTCCCGTTATATACAATGGAGTAGTAAAATGTTGTCCCTTATATAAAAAGGCAAAATCAAAGTTTGTTTTTTGCATTCATAAATATTTTCCAAGGTGTAGATGTAGAATCTGTGACTACAGATGGATGGTGCTCTGAAAGTTTAAGGAACAAGCAAATTTTCCAGAACTATCAGAAAGGGTGATAAAACTATTGATACCTTTATTGGCAAGATACAACATACAAAAAA
>NC_056526.1:41803507-41879211 GCF_019175285.1 Sceloporus undulatus
AGGAATACTCAGAGGTGGTTTTGCCAGTTCCTTCCTCTGACATTCAGCCTACAGCACCTGGCATTTGTTGGTAATCTCCCATCTAAGTACTAACTAGAGCTGACCCTGTTTAGCTTCTGGTGCCTTTAGGTATTTAGGCCTAAAAAAGCATGTGTGTAAGTCACCTGTTGACTTATGGTGACCCCAGCAATTTAATAATGTATTCCAAATATGTTTGTCATCATACATCTTGGACTCCCCATTTTTGGAAGGGAAAACAGACATACACAGCCACCCTTACCTATGGTTCTTCAAGTGACTAGACTCTAGTCCTGGATTCACACAGGTTGACCCAATATTGTGAATTAATGTGTCCAGATTCTTCCCACAAGGTTGTCTGGGTGTCTCTATTCTAAAAAATCAGTTCTGTCAGGCAGCATATACATAATGTGACCTTATGGAAAGGACCATGAGAAGAAACCTTTCTGTATCAAACCCTACCTTCACAGCCAAGGCCTTAGGCAGAGTAATAAAATTACTTGATGAAGATGTGAGGAATTACTTCAGAAAATACTGGCAAGATTTCAAGAGTTCTTGGCAGGTTTTGGAATCACAGCCAAGAACCTCTCCATTAAACACCTGGTTCTGTAGAAATTTAAAGGGATGCTCAAACTCCACCAGTTCATCAGAGAGAATTCCACATATGGGAAGGAGTTATTACTGTCCCTCCCATCTCCCTCTGCAATTAGGGAAGTCATACAAGTATCACTTATTATGTTTACCTGGGAGAACCTTGGACAAAAGAGTCTTGCACATATAGCATTAAGTTGCAGTTTCACATTACGTCTGAAAGTGAGTTGGGAGAAACTGGCAGAAGAGTGTGAATGTTATTGCCAGGGTGCTGACTCTAAGAGCCTGAAAGACCTTTCACTCCCAGAGGGTTCTGTTTTGCTCCATACAGAGAGACCAGGATGGAGGACTGGCAGAGCTAGCTGAAACATGCCACAAAACATAGATAGTAATATTTAACAAATAGAAGAGTTTTAGTAGTGAATTATTTTCAGTGCCCCACTGGCTGCAATGCTAGAAATTCAGGAAAGAGAATTGTATTGGGGAAGTAAATTTTTATTTATTTATTTATTTTGTGGAGTGTGGGGGGCAATTTGCCCTCATTTTGCCCTTCCCCATAGTTACAACACTGTGGCCATTTCTGGTTTTATAGACTGTTTCTTTGAAAAGGTTAAACTGGGAGCTGGAAGAGTGGGATTGATACCTGTTTAAATGATGAATCACAGCTTCTGAAGGTTTCCAGGAAAGACAGCTTATGTTTTTCTGCCAGGAAAAGTGTGTCCTAGGAGGGGCCACTGGCTGTAAAAATAGCCTTGGGAGGCACATATAGTCCCAGGGCTGCACTTTGATGACCTCTGTAACCTTGGAACTGAGCAGGTCCTGATCTAGGCTACAAAGAGGACATCCGAGAACTCCATAGAGAGCAACCACAAATACTAGTGGTATGGTTACATCCTACAAACAAATCAGTCCAATCCAGTCCAGTTCAATTCAATTCAGTCTTTATTATGTCTATGACCAGCATATAGAAATATAGGACCAGCATATGTCAAAATTAATTTAAATGAATGGGCAAGACAAGGAATAAAATAGATTACACTTCCAAGTGGAGAAGCCTGAAGGCTTGTAAAGAATTGTCAAATACTCAAACAAAATCATGTCCAGTATTTCCTAGGTCTCACAGCCAAAAGTTTAGCCCGTCAGCAACTGAAGAAAGCAGAGCCAAACTAAACAGATAATTATTATTTAAAAACTTCCAGCTCAAACAGTACCAAAATCTAAGACACGATTGCACCTAAAAACTCAAGAACAATCTAGTTATATGCAAAATTAAAAAACACAAATCCCCAATTACAATGTAATAGTTTAAAAATGAATGAAGAAACAGTGTAAGATTCCATTAGAAATTCGAAGCAGCAGGTAGAAAACCTATAAAAGTAGCCATTAAATCACAACTTAAAATGGGAGTGCTTTTTCCTCTCTAGTATCATGTTTTCTTGTGTGCTTTCAAGTTGTTTTCAACTTATGGTGGCACTATTATGAAGTTTCCTGGGGTTGAGAATGTGCGATTTGCCCAGGGTCATCTAATGGGCTTCCATAACCAAGTGGGGAATCAAACCCTGATCTCCATAGTCCGAATCTAATGCTCAAACCACTACACCACACTGGCTCTCAGTACCATGTTAGTGGACACATTTTTGTTTTCCGCTCTTACTTCACGGCCCAATGGATCAGGTATAGGAGGTACTTTCCTTAAGTGAAAGGGCTCTCTTGACTGAAGGATGCAAGGCACTTTTATTTTATTATATTGGTTTTTTTCATTGAGCAACAGTTTAATGAAAACCAAACCCATACAATTGGAGCTTCCATTCTATTTATCAAATAAGGTACTTTCAAGAATCTTTACATTATGTTTCTCCTGAATCTGAGTTGATCATGGATTGGATCTTAGAAGGAGGAAGCTAGCCAATCTCTTTTAACTGGATAGAGTTGGGTAATCCACTTTTGTTCCACTGAATATCAGTTACACTAATTATGAAATCTGCCTCCCACACAATTTTTTAAACTAGCAGACATTCTGGACTGCTTCTTGATTAACCATTAGAATATTTGCAAAACCTGACCATTTCTCCACACACATCTATTGTAAGGAAATAAGCAAGGTTCTGGATTACCCAAGGATCAGTTTATGCCCTCCAGGAGCATGATATAGAATAGTAGAAAGAGGACTTCGTTGCTGGATAGCAATATAACTTAACTTTCCTAATGACTGGCACATGAATTACTCACACCACTCCAGCCCACCATCATGCTGGAATGAAGGTGATGGCTCTCAACTGGCCACTCTTTGAGAGGCACAAATATGTTTGCTTGCCATACTGCTTGGCTTCTTTCTCTACCATAGATTTGTAGAAGCAACAGCAACTAATGAAGCAGGGAGGCATAGAGCAGCTAGAGAGAAATAAAGAGAAAAGAGCCACACAGCATCCCCCAAATACCAGATTTTGATCTCATGTCTTGGGAAGCAAGACATCTAATGCATCAGTGCCCCACTGTGCCAATCTACTTAAATTTAATCCTTCTGGTGGTGATGGTGGTGGTTGTATGCATTTAAGACTTATGGAAATCTTTAGGCAAACATATCACGCCATTTTCTTGGCAAGATTTGTTCAGATGGGGTTTGCGATTGTCTTCCTCTGAGGCTGAGAGTGTAACTTACCCAAAATCAACTGGTGGATTTCAAGGGCAAATGAGATTCAAACCCTGGCCTCCTTGAGCCCTAGTCCAACACTCAGACCATTAAACCAAATGATTCTCTGTAACCCATCAGTGGCTATTTTCACTTCACTCCACTTCATGTCTATGTCCACAAATGGAAATTAGATAGATGATCATGACATAAGTTCATACACCAAGAATTAAAGAGAATATAGGCAGTTTAGAAAATTGCCTAAAATGTAAATATTATGATAGGATTACTTACTTGTGATGGGACCCCCACCTCTGACAGCCTCCCTGCTTTCTGGGTGCAAATGTGTGTCTCAATCAACTCAGTTTCTCAGTATGATATGAGCAGGTGAGGGTGGAAATCACCAGAAACCAGTTAAAGTTTAACATTTATTGACTGCTTTGTAACATACTGATCAGCAATTATGATGAAAGGCAAGTTATTTCTTATAAGAAAGATATTACACAAGTAGTTACCAATCAATTCGACAGATTATTATAATCCACCAAGGTCAATAAACTTAATGACCAAGACAATAATGACAAAATGGATAATGGTTAGATAAGAATGTGAAAGTTGCATCTACAGTATCAGAGGTACATTTCAGACTTAATAAGACAAGATCTTGTCACCAACTTGCCAGATTAATAAACATTGCTAATATATTGTGCTGTAGTCAGATCACCTAGCTGGGTTATTCCTCAGAATGGCTAGACAGTCTTTTCGTCCTAATATTCATTAGCAAAACTTTCTTAGAAAGCATCTGATCAAGACATTGCTTAATTTATATTAACAAAGAAGAAAAAGGTCCAGTACTGCTACTCCTCTTTTATCTCATCAGCTGAAGATGAAAGCTTTAGCTGAATTAATGCATATTTTTATTTAAGATCAGCTTTTTTTGCCATCTTCCTCTCTGCCTAACAAAGTACCTTAACAAAAAGTTGACACGATTTCAAAAACCGATTTAATCTATACAAAATATGGAATGCATGTCATCCTTGCACAAGGGTGATGCTCATTTTTTCTGTTTCATTCCGTTTCCAGCAGTTAGGATGTCAACACACATATTCTAATGATCTTTATTTAGTACTTGTCATTTTGTAATCACTTTTGTTGACTGCCATTTTTTGGGGATTAGACATTTTTTCATTTGCCATTTTATAATTACATCATTGGACTTTGTCATCACTTTTTGATTCATTATTGATTTCTATGTTATACATTTTATATGTTATATTGTTTATTGTTGTTTCTATCCACTCTATATATTTTGTTCAAACACACATGTACACACCTATGTATCTCACAGTTGCAGGCTTTCTAGACCCTTTTTTGTAACTATTGGGTTTGACAGAACCTCCTCACTCTCTCTTTCACAGACTGATTCCAGAACTTGTGAAAACAGATTTATGTTGCTTTGGAACAGAAACAAACCAGAGACTGACAAATGACACTAGTCCAAGGCATTCAACTGTGGCTTTGAATACACAAGGGGCCACAAAAAGCTCTAAGGACTGCCAATGGTGGCAAGCTAAAGATAGAGGAGAAAAGAGAGTACATGTTACAGGTTAACTATTTGCTATTCTATTGTGTTTGTATCTTGCTTTTCTTTCAGCAAGCTTAAGGTATTGTGTATGGAGCTTATCCCATTAACAATGAGCCAGCCTAACTCTTCTGGCTTGAATTCGGGATCCAAGATGCCCTCGGATGTTATCATACCTAAATCACCATCTATGTAGCTGGGATGCTGCCACCTGGATGCATCCCAGGTTGAAGCCTCGTTCAGCTGGCCAATTTTTGAAGTTGCATGTTCCCCGACTTAGAAAAAGTGCGGGTTGAGCTGGATGCATCTGGGTGGCAGCATCCTGGGTAGAAAGGCCTCATGGTAACATCTGGGGTATGATAACATCTGGGGGCATCTCGGATCCTGAATTCAAGCTGGAAGTGGTAAGCCAGCTTATTTATTAATGGGGTGAACTTCTATGTTACTTTTCTAGACCCATTACAGTCTAGACACTCAACAGACTAAATTTCTGTGTCATGTGCTGTTGAGACCATTACTTGAATCCCAAAGACATGGGGCAGCTGGTGGTTATATTTGGCATCTGTTATATCTGTTGGCTTCCTGAAGATTTAGGTCTGATGCTCAATGTAGGAGGGTGGAGTATCTCTGAAATTGTGACACCATCCGGAAGCCTTTGATACTTCTTTCCTGCATTACCAGTGTTCTGGGCTTTTCAGACTGGACCCCAGACTAAGAAATTTGTCGAATTCCCTATTCCTGCTCTGTTTCTACTTGAAAGTGTGGAGGGGGACTCCTCCAGATCTTTTTTGAGGTCATAAAGGCACCACTCAAGAGCTGAGTTAGACCTCCAAGCTGGAGCTTTTCCTCCTAAGTTATATAAGGCAGCTTGAATAGGATCAGCCGGTATCCCAAATCAATTATTCTGTCCTTTGTGATGGGAAAACCTCTTTTAGCTCAAGACACAAATTCAGTTTCAGAGACATTCATGGAGGCTGCATTCTACTGACTTGTGCATGGTTCCAAAGGGTAACACCAAAAACCACAACACATTTAAAGTTTTTCTTGCCAGCCAACTAAATCTTAGGAGAAATCTTTCAAATCTTTTAGAAGGGAAGAAGGAACTGTGTAAAATGTGAGAAACTACCACATAACAGTACCAGCATCATGGAGAAATGGCTGTGCAGGGAACCCCTGAAAGTTGGCTAGGGACCCAGAGCCTAAGGATCCCCACTCCTGCTCTGGCAGTTTGAGCAACCTGTCATACTGAATAACATATAACAGATTCTCTCTTGCCTCTATCCTGCTCCATCTCCCCTGGTTTGTCCTGCCCCATCTTGACACACAGAATCGTAAGGACTGGAAAGGCCTACCATGTACTGGTGAAAGATACTCATCCAAACACTGTTTAATGAAGGAGAGTTCACCACCCTCTGAGGCAGTCTCTTACAGTAAATAAATTCTTTCTAATGTCTAGGTGGAAACTCATTTCTTGTCATTTGAATCCAATACTCCATGGTTCTGTTCCTTGGAGCAGTAGAAAATAAACTCACTAATAATATAACATATGTTAAAAAGTAAACTATCTCCACTGAATGCCTGTCTTTATGTAGCTAAAATAGCAACTTCCATGCACATGAAGGAGGCTGCAGAGGACTTGGTGTATTAGGACTGCATGAGAGGTATTCCATCAAACAACAAAATTGTGGAATGAGTACACTCAGTTGGCATGGAAGGCTGACTATGGATGTATCTGCATGGAACAGTTATATTAGTCTAATGTCATTTCAGCTGTCATGGGTTTCTCTTACATATTCCTGGGAGTTGTAGTTCGGTGAGGCACTTAGAGTTTTCTGCTAAAGCACTTTATTGCACTCACTTCTTCGAATTACAGCATTAGAGTTTTCAAATGGAATTCTAAGCACCTCACCAAACTACAAATCCCAGGATTCTATAGGCTTGAGCCATGGCAGTTACATTGGCATCAGAGTAAAATAACTACATAGTGTAACTAGGTAGTGTAAGTGTACACTGTAACTGTTAGCGTCCTCCACATAGCAATATTCTGATGAAGGTTCCTCTTGTCTATCTAATCCAATATCTAATCTCCCTCCTCTCCATAACTACATCTCATGCCTCTGGTCCTTTGCAGTTCCTGTTCTGGTACCTGACTTTGAGCCCTTTCACAACAAAGCTTCCTTCCTCTGGTGCTCATGTCTATAACTTTACTGCACTTGCTGTTAGAAGGCTCTTGAAAAAACAGCATGGGACCATTAGTGTGTACCAATGACTCCACTGGGTCCCAGGCTGTTACATTGAAAGCTTTCTTACAGCAAGCCCAGTAAAGTCATATCCATGAGAAGCAGAGGAAGGAAGCTTTATTGTGAAAGGGCTCAAAGTAGTTATGAGATGTAGTTACGGAGAGGAGGGAGATTAGATACTGGATTAGATAGACAGGAGAAGACTTCATCAGAATATTGCTGTGTGGAGGACTCTAGTTCATTCCATTGGCTCCTGCTAACAGAGCAGTGATTCCCAAACTTTCGTCCCTCAAGTGTTTTGGACTTCAACTCCCAGATGTCCCTGCCAGGTGAGTCAACAGTTAGGAATTCTGGGAGCTGAAGTCAAAAACATCTAGAGGACCAAAGTTTGGGGATCACTGAGATAAGAGTGTAGCTACACTACATAGTTATTTCAGTGTGTTGCCACTGTAACTGCTCTGGCTCAAGCCTACAGAATCCTGCTATTTGTAGTTTGGTGGGTGCTTAGAATTCTCTGAGCTTTAAAGCTGTAGGTCATGGGAGTGAGTGCTGTAAAGGGTATAGGAGTGTGGACCGTACCAGGTGACCCTTCAGAGGAGGGGTAACACCCTGTTAGTCCCTCCTTCCATTATGGGGTGTGTGTGCCGCTACTGCGGCTCTCGAGGGAGCCAAGGTGGCAGATGCCCCTTGCTCCTCCCTCCTTTACCACTGCCCTGGTGCTCTGGTCCAAGTGAGCCAAGGCAACGGGGAAGGAGGGAGGGATGCATGCATGCTTGGCCCTCCTTTCCAATCGCCTTGAGCCAACCAAGGCACTGGGGAAGGAGGGGCAAACACACATGCACTCTTCCTGTCTTCCCTGGTGGCTCACTTGCCCAGCCACCCACTGGCAGCTCTGGGTGGGCATTTGGACAGCTGGCAGCCCCCGAGCAGCCCCAGGCACCCACAGCAGTGACACACTAGGGATACATTGATGGGACCTTCCAAGATTCATTCTTTTTGCAGGAAGAATAATTAGCATGTCAAAACATCCAAAACTGCAGAGGTAAATGTCTTGGTAATGAAGTCGTGCAATAAATCAAGTAGTGGATAAGTAGGACAGTAATTCCTAGGTAATTATCTAACTGTTTCTACTTGGTAATGGGCCATTTACCTCCACAGTTTCGGATGTTTTGACATGCTAATTGGTTTCTATTTGAATCATTGTATTACTCCACTAAGGAGTTGTTCACCTTCACTGTTTTTGGATGCTTTTGTGTGCTATTTGGTTTATGGGCTGCTTGAAATATTTCTACAATACTGTATAGGAGAATTATTTGATTTCGATTTGATTTATTGTACCATTCCTTGCAGCCTTTTACTGTGGCTTTTGAATGCTTCAACATAATTATTGGTTAATGGACTGCTTACAAGATTTGCATAAACACAGTTACAGGAAGAAGCGTATGGTACAGTTATCAACAAGGTCTACAGCTATGTATTGACATTTCTTTTTTTATATAGATATGCACATAGATCATAAGTATAAATTGCATCATGGTTGTCAATAACCTAGAAAGCATATTTTTTGCTGCAATAACATTGTTACATTTATATTGTTAAAAATGTTAGTTGTGTTTGGCCTCATTCCCACTACATTATAAACCGGTTTGCTAACCAATTTGAAGTGGTTTAAATGAAGCGGTATGGCGAGGAGGGTCCTGCACCAGCCCCATTTAATGTGCATCTTTTTTTCATTCTTCTTTATTAAGTCAAGTTATATTCCATCAAGTTATATATTTCCAACCAATTTATATCCTTTTGTTTTTTCTGTTATTTACAATATATATGAGAAGAGAGAGAGAGAGAGAGAGAGAGAGAGAGCATCTTTTTGATGCTCATTTTTTCTGTATCTTTTGCAATAAATCGATTCAATGCAAGTGTGAACGGGATGTGGATCAGAATCGATTTCAATTTGCCCTTTAAATTTGCCAGCTGGCTGAAGAGGATCCATTTGGAATCAATTCATTAATCAATGTGTATGACAAGTGGATAATTTTACAGCAAGAAAATGAGATTGGGGCAAATGTAATGTGAACCACGCTCCACTGTTGAACCGATCCATTGATTCAGATCACAAACCGATTTATTTGTAAGTGGGAATGAGGCCTTAATATTGTTTAAAATGTTCTAGTTGGGGAGAAGAACATGAGAGGAAGAATTCCTCACTAGTAAATGGTTTTTGTTAATTTAGCATTGCACCATGTTGTATCACACGTTTTAATGTTGTTTGTATATTTTTTTTCATACATGTGTGTGTCATTTTGAGTTCTACCAGTGTTTTGTAGCTTGGGTTTTATGTATGTACCTTGATCTTGTAATTAGATAATTTATTTCACTTATTTTGCAGTTGTGTGCTTTTATACTGTTTTCATTTAGTTTTTGACTACTGCCTTCTTTTGAGAGCTATAGAAAGAGAACATGATCGTAGGAATAAAGAGAAACATAGAGAATACCCTCTCAAAGTTGTTATATCTGTTTGTTTGCATCTTATCCTTCAAACGGATTCCAAGGTAGAGTTAATTAGAGTATGAAGTTAACACAAAGGAATAATATAAATGCATGAATTAATCATGCCTTCATACCTTATGCATAAAGTTGCCATTATCCCACTTTAATATGATGCAACAGGCTAGCGTTTAGTCACTACTTCCATCACTTGGGTAATGTACTTTTTCAGATAATGTGTAGAAGAATCCCTTATTTATACTGTTATGAATTCATCTGTCTCTGGTTAACATAAATAGGCCAAACACTTTAGTTTTACCTAGCCAACTAGGTAGGTGATCTTGGAGATAACAAAAGGGCTTTTTAAATATCTAATAGTGCAGAAATGTGCCACCTTCCCTTCATAATATCACAAAGTGCAGAGGTGTATGTGTGTGTGTAACACTGAGAAAGGCAAAAGTACTGGTAGCAACATTCTTTTAGAGACTACACCTCCCAAAGTCTCCAGCCAAAATAGACCACTGCCTGAAGGTTTCTGGAAGTTGTAGGCCCATGCTTTGCCAAAAAGCAGCCTAGAGACCTGGCAGGACCCATACTCTAAAATTGGGAGATTATCTGACACAACAGCAGTGGATTTGCTGCCTGCTGCTTAGGAAGCTGCTTGCTTCCAATATGCACTGCTTATATATTTGTGCAGACAAATATTTTTAAAAGCGCCATAGGTCTCCAGTTCTCTCTCCCTACTCCCCCGAAAGGTAACTTTCTGTATTGCTGTCTCTGCTTTCCTGTTGCTAGGATGCTGGAAACACTTAATATTTCAAAGCATTTTTTAAATTTAAAATCTGAGCGAGAATGTATACATATCAAAATGATTATTAAAGTCTTCAGGACCACTGTAAAAACAGAGCACACTACAGAAAGGAAAAATAGGGGAGAAAAATCTAGCAGCACTTTGTGACTAATGGGTTTATTTTAACTAAAATCTTGTTCTCCTTATGCCCTCTCCTTTTTATGCTGTAACAGACTAACATGGCTATCTCTCTGAAAAGAGCACAACATGTAACAGTTGTTAGTTTTGCCCTGTGACTGAGCCATCAAAGCACAGTCCTGCCGGCTTGCGTATTTCAAGTGAGCTTAATTAGCTGGAGTTCCTTTTTGCTTTGGTATTATATTTTCTCACATCACATATAATGTATGATACTTGGGTGAAACATCAGCAGATCATCTCATGTGGCTACGGCATGTAATTCGCTATTACAAAAATGGGAGGGGGGGATGAAGACTTTAAAAAAATCTTCTAATCCTCCTGTAATAATGCTCCTTTCATGGGATCAACTCTTTCAAGTAAAACGAAAACACAGATTTCCAAGCACAGTCAGCCCTTCGTATCCATTGATTTTTTAATGCAGAGATTCAAGCATCCACAGCCTGAAAATATTTTAAATATATATAAATTACACAAAGCAAACCTTGATTTTGCTATTTTATATAAGGTGCACCACTTTACTATGCCATTGTATTTAATGGGACTTGAGCATCCATGAATTTTTGTATCCACGGGGGACCCCCTGTAATGCTGTATGCTGAATCTGGGCCAGTCTCAAATCCTGCTCATGCTAATAGAGTTTGGTATCCTAAGATACCATGTTATTACTGATTCCCTTAGTTCTTGGGGTTGGCAACCTGCTCCGGGACTGTAATGATGACATGTTATCTGAATGTCATGATAAATGATGGTGCTGTATATAGCTGATGTATTGTGATGCATGGATCCGCCTCAGCTAATAAGCCATGGTTGATTAACCAACCACAAACTGGAATCTGAACCAATTGTTTGTTGTTGACTAAGGCTACATCTGCACTGCAGAAATAATGCAGTTTCACACTGCTTTAACTGTCATGGCTCAATGCTATGGAATTCTGTGATTTGTAGTTTTGTGAGATATTTACCTTTCTCTGTCAGAGAGTTCTGGTGCCCCCAACAAACTACAAATCCCAGGATTCCATATCACTGAGACATGGCAGTTAAAGCAGTGTCCAACTGCACTATTTCTGCAATGCACATGAAGCCTTAAAATTATGGTTTCCAAAACTCCCATAGTGTCTTGTCACTAGCTATCTACCCTGCATTTTGGTTGACTCAGTAAAGGTATCACTGTTTTATGGATTTTGGATGTTATTGTATTACCCTGAAACAGTAGCTGACAAAACAAGCAGGAGAGAAACAAACCAGAAATGAGGAAGTAATGCCATGTTTTGTTTGTTAGCCATGGCTTAAGCAACAAACAATGGTTAATGAAAACCATGGGTTATTGTGACATGTTAGCATACTCACTGTGTATTCAAATGTATCAAAAGCACACTAGTGGGTTTTAGAATATGAACAGCATTTAGAGCTAGGATTAGGCATCAAAAGCATGCGCACAAAATTTTATTAATAGGTATTTTTGCGCTCTTCTTTAAACCGTCGTCTGAAATATTTTGGATGAGCAAGTCTAATTTCATAGAGATTTGAAAGCTCAGTAAACATGCTCTTGATCTCATTCAAACCACACTGGCTTTAGGTTAAATTTGCATTAACCTGCTGTGAGTAGATTCAATTAATGTGTAAAAGCACATATAGCTGTTCCTGTATGTGTATAACAGCCAGTTTCCAAAACAAGTACACATAGCCAAATGGAAATTAGGTAGACAAATAAGAGCTAAAACAGAGCCAGTATGGTGTAGTAGTTTGAATGTTGGTCTATGATTCTGGACTTCTGGAGACCAGGGTTCAATTCCTCGCTCAGCCATGAAACCCCCTGGATGACCTTGTGCAAGTAACATGCTCTCAGCCTCAGGGGAAGGTAATGGCAATGAACAAATCCTGCCAAGAAAACTCCATGATAGGTTCACCTTAGGGTAAGCAACCTTAAGACACACAAGAGCAGCAACAGATGATGAATACATAATATATAATTTCACAAGTGTTTTAGTCATTCTTTTTCCTCAGGCAGACAATTCTAATTATCTTATTCTTTCATCATATGGATGGTATTTTATATCCCAACTGTTCTTCTCTACTTTTTTGGTCCCTAAAAGCATAACCTGACTAAGGTTGCTGGGAGTGCAACAGTTTCTGGAGGGCCAAATGATTCCCATCTTTGATCAAGAACTTTCAACATCACAAATGTCAAGAAATTTAATTCAGAATCAAATCTGGAATATGTCTTCATTATGAAGTGTGAATGTCAGAATTCCTGGAATCTCCAGTTCTGTACCCATAAATGCATCACCATTTGCTGTTACCCAGCCTCTTGCAAATGCAGGTATATTATTCTTTTTTTTCTTTTCCCCCTTCAAATACACTGTGACATGAGTCAAACTGAAATATAACAGAAGAACCAAGGTGAATCTGTTCTTTTCATGGCTGAGGAAGTATTTCAGCTCATGATTCTGTTAACTGTTTCTTCAAATTGCTTCTTATCTTTTTAAAAGTAAGTTTGAATTGTTTTACTATTGTAAATAGTTTAATTTAATTTAAGGTTTACTTTCTATGTGTTTTAGCTTGATTGTTCTTGCTTTAAATTGTAAGCTGCCTTGAGTCTCAATTTGAGGGGAAAGGTTAAATAATAATAATAATAATAATAATAATAATAGTTGTTGTTGTTGTTGTTGTTGTTGTTATTCCTGAGATCTAAGTGCAATAATCTATCCTGGATTGTAAAGTGGTTTACTGGTTTACTATTTTTTAGATAACCCTCGACTGGAGCATCATAATTCAAGACATCATTATACCAAACATCTAAATCACCAACAGCCATTGTGATGTATATGGTGCTTAAAAATTTATTATATAAGATACTACAAAAAAGATATTACATAAATTATGGTTTCAACATATAGCTGCACCATGGATGGAAAAGAAATATTCATTAATATTAATGTCTCCAGTGCATAGTCTCTTAGAATATGAATGAAAATACCTTTTAGCCAGATTCCCTTCACCGATTTTCTTTGTTAAATTATATGCAAGTAAATGTGCATTTTTAAAAATGGGTATATTTGAAAAATGTGACATAATGCTTTCGTCAATGGGGAGAGTACATAAAATACATACACTAAGAAAAATGTATTAAAAAGAAAAATTTAAAAAGTGAGTACTCAAATATGTGCAAATGTTTGTGTGAAAAGAAAAAAAGAAAGTTCCACAACCCAATTTAGAGATGTTTATGTCTCTAATAGTAACATAGCTACAATGTGCCAGAGGCTATCTCAGAGAAATTCAGATTAGTCTCCTCACATTTACTGTTTAGAAATTCATTATTTTAATCCCACCAATGGATTTTTCTGCTAACTTTTATCCCTGCTTTCTGCTAGGCCACCCCCATCCCACCTCAGATGCTGTTCACTCACATTTGAGCCACTTGATCTGCAATTCTATGACAATAGGATCCTATTTCCACAAGAGGCTCTTTCCTCCTACCTTGAGCTACCTGTTCCCATTACCTGCTCATTCACATTGACCTAGCCAGCATCCCAAACAGTCACATATGAACAGAGGCTGCGTGGTGGTGGTGGAGGAAGAGCAGTGCATTTGTTATACCTTTCAATAGGATTTTAACAAAAATAAAAACAAGGTTAAGGAGGGATACCTGAGCTCTTCAATTAGTTCTTTGTCCAGTTGCTTTTGGTGCTCTAAGATGCAAGTTGCTGGAGTGCTTGCCTCCCTTCAGGGCTTAGGCTTTGGCGTCACTGAAACTATTCTGGGTTGGAGCGCAAGAATAAATTGAAGAGCTGCCACAATGCCAAAACCAGGCAATTTGTACGTGGGTGTAGGTGGCACTGGGACAATAAAGGAGGGAGCCAAAAAAAAAAAAAAAAGATTATAGAGATTCTACCTTGTTTACATTTGGGATGGGCTGGTATAGATATATCTGTTCTACTCATCCCATCCTGCAATAAAAAGGGGAGCAGCTGCTCCTATTTTCAGTAGCTTCCCAAGTAATATATTAGGTGCAGGACAGAGGAGGGAAACCCAAAGAGAACAAAACTGTGACTAAAGCAAAATGCTAAAATGGGAGCAGCAATAAACATTAAGCTGATTGACAGGAAGGTAAGGAAGGAAGTTCATCTTAATTAATTAAAATAACCCAACCAACAAATAAATAAATAAATAAATAATCCTAGTAGAATAGCTATTTTCATACAGGACATCTCTTGCTCTTGTGTGACTTCAAGTCATTTCCAACTTATGGCAACCCTAAGGCGACCCTATTATGGGGTTTTCTTGGCTGGTTTCTTCAGAGGGGGTTTGCCATTGCCATCCTCTGAGGCTGAGAGAGTGGGTTTGCTTGGGGTCACCCAATGGGTTTCTGTGGCCAAGTTGGGAATTGAACCCTACACTCAAACTAGTACACATCAGCACGAAAGGATTAAAAGCCTGTTCTAAGAACTCATGCCGGCCATGGTTGCTTAAAATAATGTTTAAGAAGATAGCTGCTCTGAAAATTAGTTTACAAAAGTTACTTTTTTGGACTAATTCTAGGATTTATAGTCCACAGAATAATATTTCACATCTCTATGTTTTCTTGTCTAGTTCCACTTCAATCTTCAAATCCCACTCTGTTCCATCAAAGGCTCTCTATAATCTCTAGCAGCAGTTTTTCCCAGTTGTACTGACCAAGATCTTGGCACCTGTGGCTGTGGATGATGGGAGCTATTAATCAACACATTTGTAGAGCACCTGAGGCTGAGTGATAGTAAAGAGTACATGAGGTCGACTTATAGTTGAGTATATATGGTACATTTCTATATAGTTAATCAGTGAATTAAACACCTCTCTAAGCAGTTTCCAGTCTGTAAACCAATTGCCACCAACAATCTGGGTACTGATTTTAGCAACCTATGAAAGAAACATTCAAAAAGAGGCTTAAAACTCTTCTTTTTTGTCAAGCCTTCCCCCCTGAAGAATGAAGTTATCTACCCTGTTGCCATCAATTCCCTGCTTACCCTTGAAGGCGAATGATTGTGCTTAGAGTTCTGTAATTGTATGGTTTTAATTGTCTGTACACTGCTTTGATCTGTGGAAAAGCGGTATATAAATAAAATTTATTATTATTATTATGGCAGGTTGAGTTAACCTTGGAGTCCTGGGATTGAACTCACAACCTTGTGGTTGCACTACCAGCATTTAACCACTGAGCCACCAGGTCTCCTGGACAAGTGGGATTTGTAACAATCATGTGTAGAGTGCTTCAGTACCTTACTTCATGCAGATAGACATACCCATCTCACAATATTCCAGTCCATTCCTTCTTCCATCCAGTTCACTGGTTCCTCCCTTTTCACAATACTTAGTACTCTGTGGCTACCAAGGATGATCAGTCTTCACAAAGATGGTTTTATACTTTTACAAACGATGCAGCCACTAGCAACCAGCTGATCTCTCCCTTGTGCATGGGTGAAAATATTTTGGTTGCATAAGCAATGGCATAACGGAAAAATAAAACCAATTGCTTGTCTTACTGTGAGCAGACCTGTTAAATCAATAAAAACTAGATAAATGTTGACTTACAACTCAATAATTGATTCAATGGATCTTGAAACTGCATTTCAAGAAGGACATGTGATGCATTTCAGAAGGGTGGCATTGGGAAATGGAAAGACAGAAAATTGAAGAAGAGTGTTTAGCTCTGCCCTTGCTTAATTGATCCTGCCCTGGAGCAGTAATCTCATCTACAGAAAGCCTCGATTCGGTAAGGACATTTTTGTTTCCTTCCTACTGTGAGCATGCCTTCTAACAAACAGACAATGAAAGAACATACTTACAGATGCCTGTGGTTAAAAACAATCCCACAAGACATATCTTGTTTTCTGTCGTGCGTGTCATTATGTTACATGAGGTCAGCACAAAGACTTTTTTTGTAAACTTGGCACATAAGACCAGGTATCCTCCCTGACCCTAGAACCGAAATCCAGAGCCACACATTTCTACAAACTTCAGAGCAGCTAAATCAGAGTTGTGAAAACAACATGGGCAGAAGCACAAATCTTTTGCTCACTTCTAGAATAAAAAGCTTTTGTTTTCTCTTGGTTGCATTTAAAGTTCTTAAGAAAAGAAAGTACATGGCATTATCCAATCAGCATTTTCAGACTAAGATAAATAGGCACTTGTGTCACCCAGTGTTAGTGGGCCTTAGTGACCTCCAATCATGTGATGGGATTCAGCACCATGGGCCATAATTGAAACATGTGATCTTTTTTCCAGCAACCTAAGTCCAAAAACATTTTTAAAGAAGCCAAAAATAAAATTTTGAAGTAGAGAATGCACATCACTTAAGTATGGTTCTATTCTCTGTGAAACTTTCTCACCACCAGTTAATGGGCATGTTTGCACATCATAATAAGCCATGGTTTCAGGGTTATCCATGATTTGTTACTTGAATCACGAATTACACAGCCAATCAGTAAACAAACAACCCATGACTACATTTCCATGGTGGTGAGATTACATACTCCTGTGTGGTAAGAGGCTATGCTAATGAACATTGTTATTGGTTTGTTCCTCATGTCAGACAGGAGTTTTCAGACGAATCAAGACTAAATGTGCCAAACAGTTATAGGGCAGTAGCAGTAGTGGAAGGTGACACTGGTAGAGTATCTTTCAGTGGCAATGGCAGTGGCACTTTAGCTAACTCTTGTGCAGAAGGAAGCACTTCTGAAAGTCTTTTAGTATGAGACAATCCAGAATGAAACAAGAAGTAGTGCAGAACGATGTAATTCCCACATCAGAAGGCACACATCCAGATACTCCGCTGATGTGGTTATACTGGATCAATTTCAATCTGTAAGTACTGATGATGTAGAGAAGCTCCTGGCAGAGTGAGGAAAACAACTTATCCTCTCGACCCTTGCCCTTCGTGCTGGCCGTCCAGGGGGGAGACACCCTGAGGGTGTTCTTAAGGGACATCATCAATGCATCCCTTAGAGAGGGTCACGTTCCATCTTGTTTGAAGGAAGCGGCAGTTAGGCCGCTCCTGAAAAAAAACCTCCCTTGACCCCCTGGATATGAAGAACTACAGGCCAGTCTCTTTACTGCCATTTCTGAGCAAGGTGATCGAGATAGCGGTTGTTCTTCAACTCCATGCTGTCTTGGATGAAACCGATTATCTAGATCCATTTCAAACTTGCATTAGGACGGGATTTGGAGTTGAGACCGCCATGGTTGCTCTGGCTGATGACCTATGTCTGGGCATCAACAGGGGTAATGTGACCCTGTTCGTGCTTCTGGACTTCTCAGCAGCATTTGACACTATAGATCATGACATCCTCTTGAATCACCTGAGAAGGTTAGGAATAGGAGGCACTGCGCTTCAGAGGTTTCGTTCCTTCCTCTCGGGCAGATTCCAGAGGGTGGTGCTCGGAGACAGTTGCTCAGCAAGGAAGGAGCTTAATTGTGGCATCCCACAAGGCGCCATCCTTTCCCCGATGCTTTTTAACATATACATGAAGCTGCTGGGAGAGATCATCCGGAGGCATGGGATGGGGTGTTATCAGTACGCTGATGACACCCAGATGTATTTCTCCATGTCTTGGTCTTCAGCTGTGACTTCAAATGGCATCTTGCCTCTCAATGACTGTCTTAAGGCAGTAATGGATTGGATGAGGGAAAACAAATTGAAGCGGAATCCAGACAAAATGGAGGTTCTTACAGTATCAGCTCCAAACCCAGGCATCAGGATACAACCTCCAGTCCTAGAAGGGGTCACACTCTCCTCAAAGGACTGTGTTCGCAGTCTGGGGGTGCTCCTAGATTCGTCGCTTCACATGACAAATCAGGTGAATGCGATGGTCAGAAGTGCTTGTTATCAGCTCCGGCTGATACGCCAGCTGCGCCCTTTCCTGGAAGTCAGGGACCTTGAGACCGTAGTATATGCGCTGGTAACCTCACTTCTTGATTTCTGCAGTGCACTCTACATGGGGCTACCTTCGTGCTTGGTCCGGAAACTTCAATTATTTCAGAACATGGCAGCCAGATTGGTCTCTGGTACATTCAGAAGAGACCATATAACACCGATCTTAAGATTACTCCACTGGCTGCCCATTAGTTTCCGGGCCCAGTACAAGGTGTTGATTATTACCTTTAAGGAAGGTGCCTGGTGTGAGCTCTGTTCGAGCCCTCCCTCTGACCTGACCTGAATTGACCCTTCGTCCTGCTTACATTCTCTTCAGAGGAGGTTTGCCATTGCCTTCCACTGAGGCTGAGAGAGAGTGACCTGTCAGTTCCAAATAAAGATGATGATGATGATGATGATGATGGCTCTCAAGTTCCAGGAGCAAGAGGAAATGAAAGGGAAATGTAACGCAGGCATTCTGATTGTAGCATCTGCATATAACACAAACAACAGTAACAACAACAACAATAATAAAGGCTCAAGTTCCAGGAGCAAGAGGAAATGAAAGTAGCACAAGCACACACACATTCTATGTCACCCAAAAAATCATGCGCATAGACAGTCAAAAATAAAAACTAAAAAGAGAGAGAGGTTCCTTGCTCTTGGCTCTGCTGCCTGATTTCCCTGCATACTTTCTCCCAATGCTGCCCTCCATGGTTCCCTTCTCTCACCCCCCCCGGCTCCTTCATCCTCCTCCTCCTCCATCACTTTCTCCAGTCCCCCCTGCCCTCCCTCTCACGGCCCTTTGCAGCCCTCGTCAGTCACCCCGATTCCCCCTTTTTGCCTCTTGTCACCCTTTGCCTCCTGTGACCCCGATTCCTCCTTTTTGCCTCTTGTCACCCTTTGCCTCATGTCACCCCGATTCCCCCTTTTTGCCTCCTGTCACCCTGCCTCCTGTCAGATTCCCCCTTTTTCCATCCTTCCTTCAGCTCTTTCCTCCTCTTCCTTCTCTGATGAAGGGGAGGGAATGCTCTGCCCACTGCCCTCCCTCTGACCTAAATCCCTCCCTGGACTTGCCCCGATCATGATCCGGGGCAAGTTCATATTCAGCAGAACCTGGGTTTTTTCAAAAGAAACGGCTTTTGCCCCAATTGCAGGGGCATTTGACATGAAACGCTTGTGCATACTTTGACATGGATTGTGAGAGATTTGGAGCCAATATGAACTTCACGTGCAAAAATCGATTTCTAATCCGGGGTAAGGGGAAGTCTGAATGGGCCCTTAGGGATGTCCTCTGGTGATGTCAATTAGCATTATGCATTAAGTACCAACACAGCTGCTCACAGCTTATCAGTACCAATATATTTGTTCACAGAGAAAGAATGCCCCTGTTTGGAAAATTAGGCAGAAGTCTTAGCTAAAGTTTGGCCTGTTCCCAGATAAGGTGATTTCCCACATTAGGGGGATGGGAACATTTAATCTAGCTCACTTGCTTCTAGGCAGAAAGAGGATACAGAACATAGTGGAGAGCAGTCCTGGTGCCACAACAACTGGGAAGGAAGGAGAGAGCTAATTATGCAATAATTATGGGATTTTATTTTATGCAATGTTTTTTATGGTTTTTTAATTGTTTGTACACCGCTTTGATCTGCGGAAAAACGATATATAAATAAAATTTATTATTATTTATTATTAATTATATTATGCATATATATAATAAAGGCTCCTGGAGAGTCTTTTTAAGTTGCAGCAATCAATCAATTAAGCATTGGAAACTGTAGGAAGCTGCTGCTCTCCTAGCTGAGCTGGAGAGTTGCAGTCTTTGCCCCCAGAGATCACATTGGGAAAGGAAGAAGAGAAGGAGGAGGAAGGCAGTGGGGATGGATGGAGGGAGTGGGGAGAGGAGGCAGGAAGAGAATGCATGCCTGGAGAGACCCCTGGAGGAGTGGGCAAGACTGAGCCAGCCGAGTGGCCTTGATTTCTTCGAGGCGGCCGCTGAGCTAGAGAGGTCCCACACCCGGATCACTCCCTCTGGCCCACTGTCCTCCATGACCACAGTGGCCCCAAAGCCAGATCCCCGAAAGAGGGTCCCTGCTCTGTCAGGTGAGGGCTTATGTGGCCAAGGGAGCCCAGCTCACCACCCTCAACTCCAGGTGCGATGCGAGTCAAATCCATCATTCCCACTGTTAGAACCCTCCTCTGAATCAATTTTTTTTACAAAAAACCTGCCAAAAAAACCCCTAGTGTCTGAAGAAAGCGTGTTTTTTTTAATTTGTCTCACTTTAACGTGACTCCAACTGAGTACAGTCACGTTTGAAATGGTTCCCAGTGTGAACGACACACATATAAATCGATCAGGAAATTGATTCATTCCCTAGGGGCAATGAGCCCTTGAACTCTCCCTAGAAACCATGATGGCAAAACCAAGGCTGTGGTATTCTGGCCGTATCATGAGAAGTCGTGACTCACTAGAAGAGACAATAATGCTTGGTGAAGTAGAAGGCAGCAAGAAAAAAGGAAGACCACATTCCAGATGGATAGATTCAGTCAAGGAAGCCATGACTCTGAGTCTACAAGACTTGAACAGGACGACTGAAGCTAGGGTGACATGGAGGTCTCTCATTCATAAGGTCACTAGGAGCTGAAGTTGACTTCACAGCAGTTAACAGCAACTCTTGAACACACAGATTTTAGCAGCATATCAAGGCATATTAAAATTCAGATAGTGTACAGAAATAAAAAAGTAATTACTCTTTTCCCTACTGATCACAGCATTTTTTTTTCTGGCCTAGAAAAGAATAGCCATAAGTATCATAAATTTTTAAAACCTCTGGGTCTAAAAAAACAATATGACAGTTTATTCACCTGACTGGCTTCCAATCAGCTCTAATGCCTTGTGACAAATCTGCTTGCCAACGTAGTGTAGACACAGCTATAAAAAGCAGCAAAAGTAGTCAAGATAGCAATCAGGCCATTTATTGGAAGAGGATCTCCTCAGCATTGGCTTTTTTGTAAAGCCAGGGAGAAAAGATATAAATCAGTTGTTCCACAATCCAGAGGGAGTTAATTACATTTATAATATTAACACTCCTTATCTAGAGGGAGCTATGACTTACCTTGAATACAAGTGCCAGCACTATTTAGCAAGTATAACTGTACGAGAGATCTCCAAATAGCCTCCATATTCTCACAGTGCTCATTTTTAGTTTTATAACCTTAGGTTTTTCTATGGTGTGGAACTGTATAGAGGTATGCAAGCTGTATTTAGGTCTGTTTGTTGACAAAGAGAGCAAAGAGAGTCAAAAATAACTTTTGGAGCAAAAAGTGAGTTCATTCAGCCTTGTAAGAATTGGTCTGTGAAATGGTACTTGGTCTTTGGAGAACAAGCAGGCTTTCCTTCTTAAGGCTTAAAACCCCCAAATCCAGCTTACTGTTGCCACTTCGGCTTTTGAGTGAAGAAAGGGAAAGTACACCTACATACTTTAGAAGCTCTTGGGAGAACTCCAGGATGCCCCAGCAAAGCCTCAAGATATGAAGAAACCAAGATCCCAGGAACATACAGCCCTATGTCTGCTGGCTTGGAGTTGCCTGGAATTTACCTTGAGTGAAGCTATTGAAACCTCATCTACCATCCCTGCAGAGGAGACTAGCATAAAGAAATTCTTTAGAGATGCTGCAAATGGGACTGCTCCACAGGCCAATCTTTCAGGTATTCTCTGTGTGTCTCTGTTTTTGCCCCCCATTAGCAGGTCTGCAAGCCAAAGCCCACGTCTTGTCTGATATGCACACCTGCTATGTTCATGGCATAGCTCTGGGAGTAAATACGAGGTCATTCCTTAGGTGACCCTTACACATTGTTAATTATTATGATATGAACAGTAAAAAATCATCATATTCACTTCTGACATTTAAACTTGATTTTTGAGCTTGGAGGAATGCAAAAGATCGGGATTTTTCTCTCCCCTCCCACTTCTATACATGCTTAATAAGTGGCACTCTGTATGTGTGTGTCTGTGTGTGTACACACGCACACACAAGTGCGTATGCATTAATGCACATAAATGAATATGAATTTTGAAGGAGGAAGTAGCAACAATGATTGTGTGCCTTTTTGTGGATATAGTACAAATCTATTTCCAAATGTATTACACTATCTTCTTAAAATCGTGTTTTAAACTAGAGTTCCCAGGATTCCCAATCAATTTCTTATAACAAACACATGATGTACCAAATCTGATTTCTTTTCTTTATAAGTATGATGGAAAGATAGCAGGGGAGAACTGGGTTAGAGAGCAGCGGGCTGGATGCTCCCCTGCTCACACGCTGTTCCCTGCAAACTCTTTCCCAAGCAGGTTTTAATTCTGCCCACTCCTCAAACCTAAACCATGAAACTGGAAATAAATCTGAATGAGGATAAAGTGGTGCTTGATCAGAGTTTGGAAATGTTACTTTTGGGGGGATTCTGGAAGTTTCAGTCCCCAAGTGTAACTTTTCCAAACTCTGGTCTTTAGTGGGCACTTGCAGCACTGGATCAGCCATTGCAGTTAACCATCCTCAGGGGGCTTTTAAGACTCTCATTTCTGGTTATTCCTGCAAAACATTGAAGAATTTTTCAGTTGTAACTAGGTGTTAGCTTTATTTTGGATGAAAGAATTGACAAACTATCTCTGAGTATTCTTTGCCTAAGAAAACCCTATGAAAATGTTCAGTTCACTATAAAATGACAGATGACTTGAAGGCCCTTCCAACTCTACGATTCTATGATTCTATGATTCTATATACATAACAATGAATACAGAATTGCGTGACAAGCTACACATCAGCAGGCACAGAGATATTTGAGGAAGAAGTAATAAAAAGATTGTCCACATTTATAAGAGTCTTTGTGGAACAGCATCCAGTCTAAAGTGACTAGGTTGCAATTATTTTGACCCAAAATCATTTGTAATGTGAATTGTGTCTTCATGTTGCTGAATTATGGTTGACAAAATTTGATAAGTAGAAGCATTTCACTTCAGAGGCACCCAGTGTAAAGAAATTACTTATCACACTCTTGGGATATATCCTTTTTTCCATTACAGTAGAACATAGATTTAAATCCTTTCATTGTTCTTGTTAACTGCCATCAAGTTGACTTCAACTTATGGTGACCCCATGAATGAAAGAAATTCAAGTCATCCTACCATCAACAGGGGCTTGCAGTCTTAGGACCATGGCTTCCTTGATTTCTCCTTGTACTTTGCCACTAGGCATTGAACAGTCACATCCAGGCTTCTGAACTTCTGTCACCTTTTGCTTCTTGTCTATCCTTAACTACTTGAAGTGTTTCATTGATCATCTGCTGAGGTTTTTCTTTGTTTCTGGCTGTAGATAGTGTCTTTTTGCAGTCCTTCCTGGCAGTGTCTCTGGCTTCAGTCCAAAGTTTTCTTGGCTTCCAATCAATTAGTCTTAATAATGCAAATCTATTTTTTTATATTGTCTTTAAATTCTACAGGGATGTTCTTCAGGTTTTATTTTAGAACAATGGTTAGTTTGGTATTTTTCTTTAGCTTTACTCTTATTTTTGACATTAGCAGTTTGTGCTTTGTGTCACAATTTGCTCCTGGTGTTATTTGTTGAGAGGGAAATGTTGCTCCTCCATCTTCTGCTTCCAATTATATAGTGTATGTGATTTCTATGTTGGCCATGAGGTGATGTCCATGTATACAGTCACTTTTTTGGTTGCTTGAAAAATATGTTTACAATTAACAAACTGCTGGGCTCACAAAATTCAGTCAAAATTCGCTCTCCTGCTTCATTTCTGGATCCCAGGCCAAATTTTCCTCCAGTCTTTAATTTTGTTCTGTTTCCTACTTTTGCATTTCAGTTGCCTATGATTAACAACATGTGTGACTACTGCAGCAAGCCAGGGCATTGGAGAAAGAGGGGAGAGTGCGTGCCTGGCCCCTGCATCCCCAGTGCCTTGGCTGGCTCATGGCTGGCCTCCGGCATCTGCACCAGGTCACACCAACACTAGTGACATTGGCAATGCTAGTCTTCTATGACTTTGAATTTTTATTTTTATCTATTTGTAATGGGGGGGTTGGGCTACATAAAGTAATTTTTACTGGTGTGAGAGCTACTCCACGCTACTGAGGGCTTTACAGGGAGATTGCACAAATTTATGGAGGATAAAGCCATCAATAGATACATGTTTTCTGCCTCCCAAAAAGTAGTTATTGTAGATGGAAAGTCAGTTAGAAAGGGCTTTTGCCTTCCTATATCTGTGTATATCTCCACTTAACTTGCACTTATTTTAGTGTCATCTGTGGCAGCTCAATGCACGTTGCTCCTTCCTCCAAGCTATGGGTTCTACTATGTTGAAGAAGGATCTGGAAGCTCCTTGGGTTCTGTTATCACGTACTGGTGTACAGAGGGATATCAACTTGTGGGAAATGGAAGGCTGACCTGTTTGCTTAAAGGAAGCATCTCTTACTGGAGTCATTCCCCACCACACTGTGAAGGTAAGCTGGGCATGAACTGGATTAAAATTATTTCTGAATTCTTGAATTTTGTATAAACAGAGAGTATCCCACATCAAATGTGGGTCAAGCTGTCCTGTATCTTTTCAAACATTCTCACTGCAGTGATGAAAATTATAAACTTGCTGATCAAAATAAATGGTGTGTGCTTCTGACTGGAACATTGCCAGCCACCAGAGATACTCCTGGTAATGTGTAACTTGTAACAGGCATGTAATTTTTTTTTATTTGTTTTGCTTTAGTGATCCCAAGACCCCTGGACAAGGGTTTTCGGGTGGCAGTCATAGCCTCTCTCATCAGTGGAGTCATAATTGTTGCCATGTCAATATCATTTGCTGTTTGTTGCTTGCGAGAAAGAATGCTGAGGGGAAACGCACAAAGGAGTGAAACCTGTGAGGAGTAAGTAAATTTTGATTCAATCTATAACTATATAACGAACTATAACTAATCATATTTAACAAAAAAAGTGTTTGGTCAATATTTAGAAAGTAGCATTTTGTTGTGGATTTTGTTTTGATCAGCCCTGTCTCTCTAGCCTGTCTATATATTATGTTTCTATGAGAGCCCTGTAAAACATCTACATATACTACACAATCATCTTACGAGATAGTATAGTTACAAAGTGTGTGTGTGTGCAGTTGGCCCTCAGTATCTATGGCCTTGCCATCCACAGATTCAACCATCTACGTATGGCAAGCCCGCGTTGTCCCCAATGGTGGCGCGTGCACATAACTGTGCACTAGTGGTGGTGTGTGAATGCGGCCGTGCCACCTTTAGAGACAACGAGTCTCTAATGGCAAATACCTGTAGAGCCGTCCCATTTGCAAGATCTCTAAAGAATTTCTTTATGCTAGGCTCCTCTGCAGAGGTGGAGGTTGAGATTTCAATAGCCTCACTCAAGGTAAATTCCAGGCAACTTTAAGCTAGCTTACATGGGGCTGTAAGTTCCTGGGATCTTGGAGTTCTCCCAAGAGCTTCTGAAATACATAGGTGTACATATTTCTTCACTCAAAAACTGAAGTGGCAGCAGTAAGCCGGATTTTGGAGTTTTGAGCCTTAAGAAGGAAAGTCCGTTTGTTCTCCAACCCACTCCATCTACAGTGCCCAGCAGGAAAATTCTGCATATACAAGCTGTGTGATGGGGGGAAAAAACCTTTTACATATGCATTATGTGAACATGGCTGGGTTTACAGGATTCTATGGACACTGACCTATGCAGCAGTATTTGGTGTCTGACACATGGATGGATGCTAATACAGAAATGGTCACTGTCCATAAGTAAACAGGTCAGGTGTTATTTGAACAACACATAAAAAGGTAAGTGGAATATCTGTGGCAGGGACTTGTAAGGGAGGCTCAGGAATCTGATGTTGAACAACCAAGTGCTTCTAAGTATTTCACTCACTCTTCCAGTTTAGTGAGCTAATTTACCCATCCACAGATTAAATTAAGCCAGTTTGGTCAGAGTTATAAGGGCCACAAATCCATTCCTACACTGCTTTCAGATCAGAGAAAAGGGAAAAGCAGGGTTTACCTCCCCTCCAAGAAGAGATTATATGTCTTCGATCTTGAACAGAAAAAGAAAAACAAAATTCCCATCTGGCAACAAGCCAGGCATGATTTGGTAAAATGCATAACACAATATGTATTCACAAAAATACTGTTTCAAGCATGCATCTCCATAGTAGTACTTAGTATTCTGATATATGTATGAAATAAAACTCCCATCTGCAGACTGAGAGGATGATGCCAGTTTTAAAGCGGTAATCCACAAAATTGCTGTTCTACCGCTTGAGGATTGTATGCACAAATTAGGATGGGGGTAGAGTGATGTGGTCCTCTAGATTACCCACCAACCTCAGTCCCCATGATGAAGGATTATGGGAAATGTAGTCCAATGGCACCTGGAGCTCCATGCTCACACTCGAAACAATCAGTACACAAATTTAATGCATTGTTCTTGGCTCTCTATTTACACTAACATATAAGTAAATTCCATTCAGTACCGTGTGATTTACTACGTGTATTTGCTCACAAGTAAGACCTTGGCTGCTTTGGCATGTTTATCTGTTCATACTGTTGTTGTTATCTGCCCTTGAGTTGACTTCTACTCATGGCACCCCTGTGGATGAGACATCTCCAAGATCCCCTGTCCTCTACCTCTTTGCTTACGGAGGCCCTGCAGGCTCAGGCCCGTGACCTCCCTGACTGAATCTAGCCACCTGGATTGCAATTTTCTTCTCTTTCTGCTGCCTTCCACTTTTTGTAGCACCATTGCCTTTTCTAATGAGCCTTCCCTTCTCATGATGTGTTCAAAGTATGAGAACCTTAATTTAGTCATCTTGGCTTCCAGGGAGCGTTCAGGCTTGATCTTTTCTAGGGCCTATTTGTTTGTCTTTAGCTGTCTGTGGTATCCTCAGCACTCTTATCCAGCACCAAATCTCAAATGAGTTGATTTTCTTTCTATCTGCTTTCTTTACTGTCTCGTTCTCACACCTGTACATAGTGATGGGGAATACAATGGCTTGGACAATCTTAACTTTAGTATTCAGTATTACATCTTTGCACTTTAGGATCTTTTCAAGTTCTTTCATAGTTGCCCTTGCCATTCCCAGTCGTCTTCTGATTTCTTCTGTCATCATCATTCCGATCAATGTTTGATCCTAGGTACAGGAACTCTCATTATCTTAGGCTGAATTTATGTAATTCCTCCATGATCATTATTTTTGTCTTCTTTATGTTCAGCACTAAGCCTGCCTTTGAACTTTCTTCCTTGACTTTCCTTAGTAATTGTTCCAACTCTGTTTCGCCATATTCTGTTCTAACAGTGGCCTCTTGTCCTAAGTACAGATAGACATCAGGGCTATCAAATGTGATGGTATTCTATGACCTTAAGAGCCACTCATGCTTTTTGTGATAATAGAATTATAGAAACATAGAGTTGGAAGAGACCGCAAGAGCCATCCAGTCCAACCCTTGCCATGCAGGAACTCTCAATCAAAGCATCCCTGACAGATGGCTGATCTGTGCAGTCAAATGTTTTGCTGTAGTCTATAAAGCACATGCTGATTTTTTCCTTTGGAATTCCTTTGTATGCTCCATTAGCCATTGTATGCTAGCAATGTGGTCCCTAGTGCCTCTTCCTTTCCTGAGCCCCACTTGGACATCTGAGATTTTTCTCTCCATGGATGAGTCTATGCTGGAGAATTTTCAGCGTAATTTTGCTTGCATGGGAAATTAATGCTCTGGCCCTATAGTTCCTGTAGTCTTTTTGTCCATAAAAATATAACATGAGCACCATGATGTAGTAACTTGACAGAAGACTTTACAGCAAACTTAACCTTTTTATTAAACCCTGACATTGCATCCATATTATGCCTTTGTTATTCCCTGTCATCTGTTCATAGCATGGCCTATAATGAAGTACTATAATGAATTATAGCATGGCCTATAAGAAAATGAAGAATTTTCTGTTAGCTGAGCCTATGGTATAAGAGATTCAAATAAAATGAAGTGTTCACAAAGGTTTTTTAAAGTATTATCACTTTCATAAAGACAGGGTTGTGTAGCAGTACAGCAGTACCAATCACAGAAAAAATTGTGATTTTTGTATTATATTTGGTTGTAGCATTCATACTGCAATATGTTCCACCGTGAGCACATTTCCTTCTCTCTCTTTTTTCTTTCTGTCACGTTAATACATCATAGTGCTCATAAATTACCAAGCATGTTGCTAAGCTATTGCTGCCATCTGCAGGCTAAGGGATCAAACTAGAAAACTTCCCACCAAGGCAACCTATTCTCCACTGCACAAGGAGATTAAAGTGTCAAAAAAGTTATGCACACACAAACATGCACACACAGAGATACAGAGTAAAAAAAAGGAAAAGATAATGCAACATCCATCATGCAAAAGCCAAGGACTAATGTATGCTAAAACTGCCATGACCTTTAAGTGCAGATTTTGTACAGAAACAAAGGCAACTGAAATACCACTTTTGTGTTTTACTATGAACAATCTGAATCTCTTGGAAACACACTGAGTGGCCCTGGGCAAGTTACACTCTCAGTCTCAGAGGAAGACAAAGTCCCTCTCAACAAATCTTGCCACAAAAACCCTGTGATAGGTTTGGCATAGAGTCACAGTAAGTAGAAAACAACTTGAAGGCACACAGTAACAACAATACCTTATGGCCAAAATATTCAAAAGTGTATTGAGATGAAGATCTCATCTCACTGGAAGATGAGAAATGGCTGTTAGAAAAGCAGGACCTTCAGACAACACAAGCATTTTTGGTCAAGCTTTATGGCATGAACTGAAGAAATATATCCTGCAATGTACTCCCTATTACACAAATTAAGAAAGGGATAAAGGGTTGTTTCAGTTGTTTTGTCCTCTAGAACCAGCATCTTAACAAGAGGAACCATTCTATGACAGTCTTGATATCATCCAACTGAAGGAAGGATTGAGAACCTGAAATGGCCACCACACACACAGAAACACACACACTGAAAATGCATTTCCCTACTTCAAATTTAAGGTTTTGACAGAGCACTGTTATTGCTAGAACAAACTCAGTGCATTTTCTCATCTTCTAGGCAATCACCAAGGAGGAGATTCAAGCTTGGAAGATCCAATTCCATAAAGCAGGAGACTGGAAAGAACAGCCGTCACTTTGGGAAAATGAAGCACAATCGTAGGCTTCACTACCGCACCTCTGCTCTCTACAGCTGTGCACATCCAGGGGCATTGGCAGGATACAATAACCAGGGACTCCAAAGGTACTGGACAATATGCTGTGTTCCAGAATTGGAAAGTTCCCCTAGACACACAGGTTTGAGTGGTAAAGTACTATGGGAGTTGTTGTCCAAAATATCTGGGAGGAAAAATGTTTCCTTCCCCCCTACATGGCGTCCCCATACAAATACCTGGTATTTGTGACATTCTGAAAGCTGTCCAAATACCATTATTTCTTTTATCCAACATAAAATATTACAATCCTTTAAAACAACACACACACACCTTTGCATTATGTGAGTATCAGACTCCTTTTCTTGCTCATTACTCTCAAACATCCACAATTTCAGTCTCTAATAAACCTGATCAAATAGCTTGGTGTCTAAGCTTTAGATCCCAAAGGCCTGGCACCATGTTTTCTCCTCTGGCTGATTTTTCCCACATTTCAAAACTCAAATAATTGGGTTTCAGATTCTTTTCATATTTGTATTTTATCACATGGCTCCAAACTGTAAAAGGTGGTAGCTTAAAATAATGAAACAATTATGGATAGTTTTCATTTTAGAGATTATCATTTGATAAATCAGAAAGCAACCATATGAAAAAGTTCTGAATTTTCATAGGAAGTATTCGTCTCATTTTTTGTTCAATGCTTGCCTCAGTTTTTCTATGAGAAGGTTTATTGCTAAGAATGATTATACAATTTTATTTTAAAATGCTCTAATGTATGTGTGATACATAATAACAACAACAACAATTTCTTATTCTCCTCACGGTTCGATGATGATGATGATGATTAAAGTTTATTTATATAGCATCATAAGTTTTACACGGCACTTTACAAAGTCATACCATAATATAGATAAAACCTGCCTACAGCGTACAATCTAAAATTGAGGCAGGGAAGAACAACAATTAACAAACAATGTCAATTAAAAAGACATCAGTTAAAACACACATCAGTTTAAAAATATCTGGATAAACCTGCAGGAAGAGATTGGTCTTTAATGCTCTTTTAGTTTTGGACAGCATTTGGACAGCATATTCAGCTGTTAAATCTCTTCTGCTCAAGTTGACTAACAGCCTTTCTTAACAGCAACATCCCTTTTTAAAAAAATTGTTAAAATTGCCACGTAAAAACCAATAAAAGCGTTAAAATCAATTATCAGTAGATAGAAAAGTTGATGATCATTGATCTTCAAAACAATCCACTCACTTCTGCAGACGAAAGGGTTCCTTCCATCTCTAGGAGGTTTTGTTGTTAACTGCTGTCAAGCTGACTTTGATTTATGGCAACCCTGTGAATGAGAGATCTCCAAGTCACCCTATCATCTGCCATTCTACTCAGGTCTTGCAGACACAGGGCTTCAGCTTCCTTAAATCTGTCTGGAATAGTGCCTTCCTCTTTTCCTGATACCTTCCTTGCCAAGCATTATTGTCTTTTCTAATGAGCTCTGTTTTCTCATGATATGGCCAAAGTACTACAGTCTCAGTGTAACCATCTTGGCTTCTATAGATAGGTTGGTTCTTATTTGCTTCAGGGCCCATTTATGTCTTTTTAGCAGTCCACGGTTTCTGTAAAACTCTGCTCTATCACCACATTTCAAATTAAATGATTTTCTTCCTAGCAACTTTCTTCACTGTCCACCTTGCACAGCCATAGATAGAAATTGGAAATACGATTGCATGGACTAACTTTAGTATGATATATCTTTATACTTCAGGATCTTGTCTGGTTACTTCATAGCTGCCCTTCCAAGTCCTAATCTTCTTCTGATTTTCTGGCTGTAGCCTCCATTCTGATTACATTGAACCAAGGTATGAGAAACTTGAACTATTTCAATGTCTTCGTCATCTGCTTTAAAGTTATGTAAATCATCTGTGACCATTATTTTTGTTTTCTTAATGTTCAGCTGTAAAAGCTGCTTGTGCATTTTCTTTCTTGACTTACTTCAGTAAACCTTCCAGGTTTTTGCTATTTTCAGTTAGTAGCATGGTGTCGTCTGCATATCTTAAATTACTGATGTTCCTTCCTCCTATTTTCATGCTCCCTTCCTCTGAGTCTAATCCTCCTTTGTTTATTATATTTTTGGCATACAAGTTAAACAAATAGGATGACAAAATGCACCCTTGCTTGAACCCCTTGCCAAACAGAAACCATTCCATTTTTCTGTATTCTGTCCCAACAGTAGCCTCTTGTCCTGAGTACAGGTTATTAAGCAAGACAATCAAATGTTGTGGCACAGCTATATCTTCAAGAGCAACCCATAGCTTTCCATGATCTATACACTCAAAGGGTATGCTATAATCTATGAAACATAGGCTGATGTTCTTTTGAAATTATTTGGTGTGTTCCATTATCAAATGTATGTCTGCTATATGATCTCTAGTGCTTCTTCTTTTCCTGAACCCAGCTTGAAAATCCGGCATTTCTTGTTCCATACATGGTAAAAATCTTTGTTGCAGACTATTGAGAATCATTTTGCTTGGATGGGAAATTAAAGTGGTAGCACTGTAGTTACTACAAATCCTGGTGTCCCCTTTCTTGAGGGCTGGAACATATATTGAATATTTCCAATCTATGGGCAATTTTTTTGTCCTCCATATTTTTTGATAGATTTTAGTTAGAACTAGTGTAGATTCTATCTCTGTAGACTGAAGCAATTCTATTGGTATGCCATCTGTTCCTGGAGATTTATGCCTCCCAAGTTCTTTGAGGGCAGCTTCCACTCTCTTCACAGAAAAACTATATGAAGGAGATGAAATCATGAAAGTTTCATTTGAAGAAGAATCACGCAAAGATGAATCTGTAGGAGGCTACTGATCTTGAAAAACACATCTGCTGGTGGAATGTAGAAAGACATCACTTATACCAATACTGTCTCTTCTAAGAGCCCCCTGACAGTCTGCTCCAGAGAGTTGGGGAGACACTCTGGACTTTTGTGGAAGTTGGCTTTGATGGATACAAGGATGGATGAACTGGTGAAAATCACACATGTATAATTTCTCACCAACTATGTACATACATAAAATTATTGCATAGGAATATGTAATAATCATAGGAGTCTTTTGTCTTGTTTTTGCCCACATGATGTGCTGAAGTGTATCCGCTTTCTATTAAAACATGTGTGCACATGTCCTGAAGCCTACTAAGTTACAATGGTGCTCAAATAATATTGTAAAAAGCTCGGGTACTTCTATTTTGCAATAGAAGAAATCTCTGATCCTTACTTTATTAAAATGTTCCATTTTTTAAAAGAGAGAGAGAGAGAGAATTCAATGGTGCTTACATTTACTATGTAGTCTTGCTATAATACAGCTACAGTATTAACACAAAAATTCCAGGGGAGGGGGATGTAATTGTGTTTGTCTGATGCAGCAGAAACTTGTGGTACATTAGAGACTAGCAAGTTTTATTCACCGTAATCTTTTGCTGACTCCAGTCCACTTCATCAGATCCATGTTTTCATGGGCTAAGGTCCACATAAGTTAAGATTGCCTGCTATAAATTACCAGGAAACTTTGGGAAGAGATCAGAAACAGGTGGGCTACAACCCTTCACTTGCTTTTGTGCTCCCTCCCATAATCCTTCTATCAAACTTTGGGGAGGAGTGGCAAAAATGCACATTTTTTCTTTTATAGACTGTTAAGGAAAGTGCATGCCTTTTGTTTCCAAAATAATTCTGCTCCTACAAGCATCCAAGGTGCCTGTTCCGTATGTGCCTTGTCATAAAAGTGAATTGTGCCCTTTTGCCACATATGGGAAGCCTTATGGGATCAATCCTGATCAGCTAGTTTATGGGAAAGGGGCTGATCAATACACTACACCAGAAGGTTTTAATTCTTCTATAGTATCAAATGAAAAGAGCACTATACAGAGGTACCCCGGGTTACGAAATTAATTCGTTCCGCCGCCACTTTCGTAACCCGAAATACTTCGCAAGCCGAAAAACCCATAGGCGCTAATGGGGAAAAGCCGCGATTTTGTGTGAAATAGCGCCGAAAAGCACCAAAAAATTTTTCGTAACCCGAAAAAACCTTCGTAACCCGGAACAGTTTTTTTCAATGGATTTTTTTCGTAACCCGGAAATTTCGTAAGGCGCCGCATTCGTATCCCGGGGTACCACTGTACAGTAGTTATCAAATAAGGTGTTGTGTTCTGTTTCCCCACAATTTAGCCCTGTCACCCTCTTCATTTCTTGATATCAAATAAATATCAAAAAGGGATGTTTTAAGCAGGTAGCCAAAAGGGGCTGCTCAGGTCTTGCATAGTCAGGACCTTGGCATGACAAATTCAAAGTATCTTGAAATGCCTGACACTTGAACTATGACACACTGCATTGTATTTTGATTTACTGTAGCTAGAAAAGCCACTGCCTAGAAGAACACATAATTTATGGTCCTCTTTATGTTTGCTGAATCAAAGGGGTTGAGTAGTATAATGTAGGAGTGAACCAGCAGATGATTCACATACCTCTCCCCACAAATTTATGCAGCAATCATAGTGCCTAGCTAAGCACATGACAAATGCTGTTACAAACTGGTCTTCTGAAGTGGCCAGAATTCATAGTGCTATCAATGCACGGTTGGCACTGTTAACAGTTGCAGTGTTGTCCTAAATTAATCAAACAGCTATTTAGTTTCTCTGTGTCACTCCATTTCTTTTCTTGTGCTTGATTTCTAACAGGAGCCAGGAAAATCTGCAGAAATGGGCTCCACAAAGCTTATGCTCTGAAATCCACATCTTCCCGCAAGTTGTCTTGAAGCCAGGCATCGTTCCATCAGCCTCTATGTTTGTTCATTTGCCTCAGAATCCAGGAGATGTTCCCTTGAATGTGAACCCTTGCTACCCCAATCTCCCCCAGGACTTACCTTCTGTTTATTATAGGAGACATGAAGGACTTGGCCATCTGAACAAGCACTGAGCGTCTTCAGTTTGGAATCGTATTATCACTTGGTTTGTTAGAAATAATGTTTTCAGATATTACAAGACAAGGCAGCATACTCAGTGCTGGTGCAAATACAGACATGTGGTAGTCTCCTAGATTGTACCCTGCCAGAATACACTTTCTGATAGTAATTTTTTTTTGGGGGGGGGTCTAAAGAATTTTCTAATGCTAGCAACATGAATGGCTTATTTTATACATATTGGTGAATCCAGACTATACAACAAACACAAACTAAGAACACGAGAAGAGCCATAGATGTATCTAGTCCAGCAGCCTGTTCCCACAGTGGCCAAGCAAATGCTTATGGCAATAGCACCCTCCTGTTTGTGTTCCTTCATAATTGGTATGCAGAGGCATACTGAGCAGCAGCTATGGATAGAGGAAACTTCCAAGAGTTTCTCTAATCATCTTTTTAATCTAGTCATGTTGGTGGGCATCACTTCATCTTGAAACAGTGGATTCCATAATTTAACTATGGGCTATGAGAAGATACACTTGTTTTCCAAGCTGTCTCCAAATTCTAGCATAGCCTCTAACAACTTCAGATTTGGAACTAGCCACAATAAAAAGTCTCACCATTTCTAAAAACAGATACTAGTTTCCGGGAGTACTGGCCAACCATGGTCATTTATATTATGTTAGCCCACAGGTCTTGCCAGACACTGAAGTTCACACAAGTTCTCTCCTAGGAGTTCGGAGAATTCTTACTCATTTTGTGTTAGTAACTGCATCACTCAGAATCATCATCATCACATTGGAGGAGTATTCTCTTTGAAACTATGATGAAGCTTTTTTATCTTCTGCCTTTCTCCCCACTAAAACTAAGAAAAGCAGTTAGAGGCATGGGGTGTTACAAGAAACTGCATTCACCAGGGCAGAAATAATTTCCCCCCCCTCTGTAACACACGCTTTAATGTATGAGAACTCTTCTTTTGTAAGGTTTGTCTTTACATGAAATAGTTTTCAGTCCACACACAAATAACTTGGTTGCTAGGTTTGATATGGAAACACCCAGTAGTTATTTGAAGGGATGTCATATTGAGGAGGGAGCAAGCTTGTTTTCTGCTACTCCAGAGAACAGGACTCGGAACAATGGATGCAAACTATAGGAAAAGAGATTCCACCAAAATAATAGGAGGAACTTCCTAACAGTAAGGGCTGTTCGACAGTGGAACAAACTCCCTTGGAGAGTGATGGAGTCTCTTTCCTTGGAGGTCTTTAAACAGAGGCTGGATGGTCATCTGTCGGGTATGCTTTGCTTGAGAGTTCCTGCATGCCAAAATGGGGCTGGACTGGATGGCCCTTGTGGTCTCTTCCAACACTTTGATTCTATCATGGCACTGCCTGTCCATGTAATTCAAATTCCATCTTCCTATAAAGTGGGGTGGTGACTCATTAAAAACAATCTGTTGAAACAGCACAACTGAAGACAAGAAGAGCCAAAAGGAAGTGGACATAGTGTACCTCTAACTAGTGGCATCACTAGGGTTGATGTCACCTGGTGTGGTAACTCATTGTGTCACTCCTACATTGACTTCCTCCCATACCACAGCATTCAGAATCCTTAGTAATGTTTTTTGTACTCTTTTACTTATAAATCATAATTTCCACTGAATATAAAGGTAATCGCTGTGACATAAACAACTTGCAAAATTATGATATTATACACACAGAATAAATGTGTTTACATATACATAGTTTTATGTGGAAAAAGTGAAAATTTGGTAAAATGTGATTTTTTTAAAATTAAAAATTGGATTAAAAAAACAAAACCCTGTCCTTTCCCCTCCCACTGATCCCCACCCCACTCACACCATCGCTTTAGCATTTTAAAGAGATACAGGCAAATGCCACAGCCCATTTCTTGCAAAATGCAGATGTCTGAGGAGAGTGATGTCACCCCCCCTTAGTGTGACACCTGGTGCGGTCCGCACTTCCCACACACCTCTAGTGATGCCACTGCATCTAACACAAGCACAACAAAATGGGAAGTAGCTGTCTTTGGCTATTAAGGAATGAAAATGCTGAAGACACCAAGAACATTTTTGGTTGTGACTAAGCTTTCTAATTTTCCACAGAACTTCTTCAGGTTTGATATTATTCAAAAGGGGGTGATGAAAAATATAGAATCATAGAGTTGGAAGAGACCGCAAGGGCCATCCAGTCCAATACCATTCTGCCATGCAGGAACTCACAATCAAACCATCCCAGACAGATGGCCATCCAGGCTCCGTTTAAAAACCTCCAAAGAAGAAAAATCTTCTTCTTTTTGTATTTAATTTTGTATTTAATTATTGTCCTACATATAGGGCATATTATTAAAAGTTCCCAAATTTCCTCAATAAAAAAACCAAACAAAAATAAGACATAAGCCCATCACTGTCAGGAAATCAGAAACACCAGATATGAACATTAGTATAGTAGTTCTTATTTCTTCAAGAAACGTATACCTATTTGGTAAAGCAGAACTGACTCAGCAAGACTTTCCTCCTACTGAGATCAATGAATATAGAGCTCAACTAAGAATTATAGTATGTCTAATATAAGATCCTTTAGTTTTGCTGACTTAACCATATGGTAATTTCACTCATCAAGTTGCAATCCCATTCCTACTTACCTGGGAGTAAGTCTCACTGAACTCAAGATTTATTTCTCAGTAGATGTGTATAGGATTATGTTAAGAAATTTAAATGTGGTACACATAATCCAACTAACCTATTGATAGAGAAGCCTGAAAACAAGGCACAAAAAATAAAATGGAACCCATGCAGGCATATAAAGACTCCTCTCTCAGTATGATGGACTTGCTTTGGAATTGGGAGACAAGAGAATCTTAAATCATTATCAGGAATATACCTATATACTTTCAGAACAGAAACTATAGAACATATTAAGTAACAATTTTGCAAGGATTCAAATCAACACAAAATGAGTAACTATTCACCTTATAGCCATGGAAGACAAAACGAACAGTCTCTACATTTCAGCTGTTCCAGATGCAGAGTTCTAAAATTCTGAAGTTTGTATTTGTGGTAAATTAATACAATAAAGAAGATTTTAACTTCTTTGTTCCCATTTAAATCATGCATTGCAAGCAATATGTGCTTCTGTAGGACTTTGTTAAAACCTGAACTTTTCAGAAATATTTAGAATTTGCCATCTACAACAATCTTCACTACTTCCATTGCCCTGAAGGGGCTAAAGCCAATTACTAATCCCAAAGAAATTGCTGAATGGTGAGTTGATGTTAATGTAAATCATGTTGATTCAATATGTCTACTCCAGTTGAGACAAGTAACTGGATTTAGGCCCAGCTGTTTTGGATTACCAAGCAGTGCCAATAGGAAGAGACGATGATGAGTTATAGTCCTAAATAACTGGTACACCCTGGTTTGGGAAAGGTTGTTTTACATTAATTCATTATGAAGAGACTATAATCTGAAAAGGAAAAATTGAGAAGTCATTATTTATTTAAATTTAAAAATATGGTCCGTTGTAGTTAGGGGCGAATACATACATTCTACATTTAGGCACGCAGCTATCAACAAAAGCAAGCGAAGAGTGGAGAATCCTGATCATAATTAACAGGTCAGCTATAAAAGCATGTTTACTACCTACCGCTACATAAAAATTGTTTTATAAATCATATGTCAAACACTTACCATAAACATTTTTGGTAAAAATTCAGTTTTCCATTCAAATGATTACCAGAAAAAGATCTATACTTTGTCTATTAATATCTACAAGAAGCATTTATCTTAAGTTGCATATGCACTTGTCCTGACAATAGATTAGTTTTCTAGTAAACATTCCACTATCTACTTGTTGAACAGATGTACCTACAGTTAACTAGTTTTCTCAAAATAAGCTGGGGAAAATATTACCTTAGCTGCACAACTCCTAGAAATAACTGATCATGGTTAAATCATCTGAGCTGTGCAATGTGCAAGAAGACTTTTAGAAGATGGTAGGAGCTTCTTCCAACTGACCAGATGACTACATTAATGTATGTACTACCTCTATAGCCCCAAGGCACTGGATAAAATTATTGGTTAACTTTTATTTAACTTCCAACTGCCTATATATTTAATTCTATGTAGAAACCATTTATAGAGAATTTTAAACATAATCCTACTTAGGAAAAAGTATGCACATGCACACACACAAGCATTTAAAATGGTTCACACATCATCATCATCATCATCATCATCATCATCATCATCATCATCATCATTAATCCCTCCTTTCTCCAAAAATTGAAACTCAAGGCATCTCAGTGGGTGTTACAAAAGTCTATAAATTCAAGTATTATCCATGTACAAACAGAAGCAGAGACTGAGATATGACAGCATCCTTCAGAGCATCCAGTGTGTTCATAGCTGTCTGATGTAAACCATAAATACATTGAGACATAAGATGTTAATTCACAATGAATGTTTAGAAAAGTAAGATCACCAAGAAGCTAAGCCTTCTTTATATCAAATATGTAGACTAAATAAAATGAGAATTTTAAAAATGCTTGATTTTTAAAATATGGTTCATTTTTCCTAAAAAGGAACAAATAAATCTCCTTACTGGGCTAGTTTACAGTAACTGCAGTCGTAATCTTAGAGAAAATGTTTATATTAAAAAACTATGTAGAAAACTATGTAACTGGATATGTAATAAATATGAAATTTTATTTCCCCCACAAATCTTACTCACTTTAACTACAGATAGCCCTATTTTCAAAAATATCTTTGAAGTTAGTTATATATCTCATTCATGTTTATACATCCAGAGTAACAGATAATGAAATAAGAGAATTAGAAAGGATAGTGTATTTTAGGATCAGCTCATGTGACAGCTTCCACTTTATTCTCTCATGTGAAAATCTGCATGTGCAGAAGCTGACAACTCTATAGATAGCTTACAAGAAAACACCCACGAAACTCGTCCTTCATCTATTTCAATCAATCTTGAGTGATCTTCAAGTGAGCTGAACCCTTCAAGGTGAAATGAATATTCAGAAAGTCAAAGATCAAGACAGTGCTATCAGTTAATCAGATATCTTTCAGGAATGGGTCTATGCATCATATTATACAGGCTGGGTAACTCAAAAGATTTTAGTATTCTGTGGGAAACATAAATGCACCAAAAATGCCAAATTCACATTTTAAAACAGGTTCTTTCTCATAAAGATTCCATGTGCTTGTCTTTGGATGTTCTCTTTGGATGAAGCTATTATTTCCTTCTGGGATAACGTGCAGTTCTAGAACAGAATTGGATCTTAAAACACATAGCCACAAGGAACATGGGAAATCAAGTTCAAGATGAAGAACTGATACATCCTTCAAAACTTGTAACTTGACATAATGACTCTGGTAAAAAAACAAAACCTTGTTTATTTAGAATAGACATGTGCTATATTTCTTTTCCTTACCTCTTCACATCATGTGCTCAGCTTCATATTCTGATTTTTCCTGCTTTGGACATCACTGGAAATTGTGGTGTAATAAATCAATGTGGTTTCCTTGAAGCCAATTTCACAAGGTGAGCAAAGAAAGAAAGGGACTGTGTGGGTTCATAGCTTGGTCTCAGGCCATTACAGCATAGTTATTGGGCCAGGATTGCTGTCTGAATTTGGCTTCTGTGATGCAAATTGCCTCAATGATTTAAATTCAGTTAGTTATACCTAAGAATATGCAGCCATTCATTTCAGTGGTTGGTATCTAGGTATCAGTAGGCATCAGTAGAAAAAGAAGAACACATTATATTGGGATTCAGTCAGTCAAGAAAACCATGACCGAGAGCAGAGCTGCCCATAACAGAGTATCATGGAGGTCACCTTAAGTCGAAAACAAACTCTAACTGTACCTAGCTTTGAACTTAACCCATTGTCAATATACTGAGAATGATCAGAGATCTTCTAACATAAGAACAACAGAAATCAGTGGATTGGATCAATATCATTCCTACTAGAGGAATGATCCTGTGACAAACAACAATGAAATGATACTTCTGCCAGAAGACAACTAAATGACTTCTGTCAGTGGTCTCTCTCCTCACATTCACACCTGCATTCTGGAAATCTAGTCCACATAGTTGGAGGACCCTCAAGAACATCTCTTCAGAGGGCACACGTGGCCTGCAGGAGAAGGAAAGAAATGGAGAAAGTCTCCTTCCTTCTTCTTCCACCAAGATGATTCCTCTGTTGGATCAAATGTCTCGTGTGAAAAGAATGAGCCCTTCTGTTTGTTGAACACTACATCTGGATCCAACACAATTGGCTCCTTGACTATATTAAAAGATTTATCAAAATGCTTTAAAACTATGTACACAACCCCACATAATCATAAATCAGTAAGATTTGACAATTGGGGATATACTAAACATTGCTCACAAAGTAAGCATCTTTATATATACTAAACTAATACAGATACAGCATAGATACAGTAGCTGTCTTATAATGAATTAGATCATTGGCCATCTAACCCACAGCACCTGACTGACAGCAGGTTTCCAGTTTCAGGCAGGATTTGTACTTTGCTCTACCTAGAAATCACTAGATGATACTGGGTGTATTCAGGGTGATATTATGGGGAAAGCTGTGTTGTAATCTGTTATGGATTCTTTTTCCTGGAGTTTTTATATTGTAAAAATTGAAAAACTCATAGCAATGCACTGACACAAAGCAGGGGATAATTTGGGGAAAATATTTTAAAAAGAACAAAAAAACTCCAGGATGAAATATGGCAGAGAAAAGCGAATGGCAGGGTTTAGACAGAGACAACAAAAGCCCCATGAACAGAATATTAGAATGTGCTGTCAACCTTTTTACAGGAACTGAGAAAAACCACGCAAAACCAAAAAAAGGAGAACTCTCAAAAAGTTGTCATCAAGTTTTCTGTTTTATTTAAGATTTTAGTTTTAATTCTGAAGAAAGAGGTACATTTCCTTGTTTTTAGTTTTAGCGTCAGGTTATAACCATGTTTAATTTTATCTGTTTCTTTTTTCCCTGTCTTTCAATACTGCACAAACGTCCAGAAACTACAAGGTTAAGTAAAAGCTGCAGGCAGAGGTCGTCAAAGGTTGCGCTCCTGATGGTGATCATGTGCCCCAATGCAGTGCTATCCCAGAGTGCTTTAATCAGGTGAATTTTTTAAAAAAGAAAGAGAGGCTGACAAGGAGACAGAAAGACTGAAGTAAATATCACTCGTGTTTCAGCTGCTTACAATTATATCATGTATATGCTAGGTATTAAATCTGTGAATATTTTTAAAACATTAAGTTTACTTGAAATCTAAAGCCAAAATTAAAAAAAAAAATATCCCCTCTGTTAAACCACTTCTTGGCAACATGTCAGTTATCTCTATAGGCAAATTGTCCTTCAATCTACTTTGTGACAAACCTCTTACTGACAATATTGTCCCACCCTACCAAGAGAGGAAAAAAGCTATTTCCCTGGATATCAACACACAGAATGCAAAATAAAGGCTATGTCGCTGCTTCTCCCCATAACTTGAATCTCCTGTTTAAATTAGACTGCTTTTATATCTCTGTATTTGATTCTGAATCTTATATTTTCTCTACTGTCAACTTGACATTTTCTGCTAGGCTAAAGTAATTGTGTGCAAAAGATTTGTGAATATACTCTCTTTTTATGCACTTTGATTTCTCTCTCTCTCTTTTTTCTTAGAAATAGTTATTAAACAGTGTATTTCAAACACTGGCTCAGCAGAAAAACTTAACAAAAATGATATGGTTATGACCCTGTGATTGCATTGCATTTGGGGGCTGGTGGGAAGAGTTTTGATCAGGAACTGGCTTCTTCAGAAAGAAAGACATGGAGGAGGGGCCATGGGTGGATATAGGAAGTCTGAGTGGGGCAATTCCTGCAATTCTAATGTTTTTGAACTTTTCCTAATGACGATCCAGCGCTGAGCTCTGTAGTAGATCTGTGGGGGTTTTACTGGGGGGTCTGAAAGCTGTCTGAAAGCCTGGGGGAGGAGAATGGAAACTGGCAGGGTTTGAAGGAGGGGAGTAGGGATTCCAACTGGCTCTGTGCAGAGGAATCTGTGTACTGAAGGGATTACTGTGGGGGGTCTGTGTTGGGGCAGCACTAGGGCCATCCATTTCTGTGAGAGCTTGAAGAGATTTTAGCCAGTGTGGTGGATTGTCATCTTGAAGGGAGTCTAAACTGTTTCCAGCGGAGGCTGGGATACCTAGGAAGAAAAGAAAACATAGGAGGAGAAAGAGGTTAGGTCAGAGTAAGCAAGAATTTCTAATGTGAATTAGGTCAGCTTAACTTAAGCAACAGCAGTGGTAAGAAAACATTATTAGTATGCACAAAGGACTGTTGTAACAGTTTTACAAACATGTCAGAAGTCAAGTTTTCCCAAGAAGCTTTTGCACTTAGATGATCTTTCACACTCACCAAGACATTCACCCACACAGATTCATTTACAGTCTCACTCTATTAAAAAATCATATACTTTTCTTCTCTACTAATTTTCCAAATCACGCTTTCCCCTTTACAAGTGAAACACAAATAGCCTTGTAAGAGAGCTTTATAAACAAGTGGAGTATGTCCCTTTTGAATGAAAAGAAGTCCAGTTAATTGGTGCCTCAAGAAGTGTGTTGCGTAGACTGGCATGCCATCAGAGTACAAGGGAACCTATTTAAGCCTGAAGATACTCTAAGAAAGATGTGGGGCATGCAGCAGAAAAAGTGGTAGGTGACTAATGCTTGTTTATTCCAAAAGATATCTGGGCCTCTTGAAAGTGTGGTGAGTGGAAGCTGGAAGAGACCACCGCATGGAGTTGATTTTCTTTTTAAGTACCAGTCAATTTGTGCCAATTTTGCACTTGGTAATTGTCAGTGGAGCTGAATGAGTGAGAAATTGTTACCTGTGATGATTGCGGGGTCCATCCAGCTGCCAGGGCTGTCCCAATTCAGGCTGTCGGTGATGGCAGTGTTGGACGTTGGTACACTGTGGTTGGCGTTGGAGGGGGAAGAAGCATTGGGCAGTCCACCAAAGTTGATGTTAATGTTCGGTAGAAGTGCCCTTAGCCCGTCCTGCCATTCCTTCATATTTAAACTCTCTACAGAACTGTTGTTGTCTGGGAGATTTATCAACAAAAAAGAAAAAAGAAAATGAAAGATAGAAAATAAAAAGCTGAAGTTAGAAACAGATGTTGTTTTAAGTGAAAGATGGTGGTTCTCTAAGCATTTAATACTGGTTCCCTATCAAGAGAATGGGACAATGATGATAAACCAAGATGGAGCTTGAATGTTGAGCTGCCATAGAATGCAGTAATTCTTAAGCATGTTGTGGAGGAAAAAAACTAAATGTTTTCCCAGCAAATTGGAGCAGAAACCTCAGTGGTTTAGAACACAGTGACTCATCTAGAGCTAGAAAAATCACTACATTTGTCATATGAAATTTACCGCTACCCAGTGACAATTTTTTTAGCTTTCCAGGGGTGCAGGAGGTTTAACAGCTCCCTACGTAAACAAAGAAGATGCAAGATAGTGCTACAGGCCCTGAACAGAATTAGTTGAGAAAATCTTACACATCCACTGTACTTTGATAAAGTGAAAGGCAGTACATATTGACTGAAGTGTGGGTGAATCTATTTCAGCAAAGAGAATGTATGAAGAAAGGAAATTCCTGAAATATTTCAGAAGGATTTCAGTCTGCTTTAATGTGAAGGGCCACATGCCTAAACAATCACACTCATCTCTATTAACTTCAGAACAGCTACCTTTTAAGGAAAAGAAGTGGACATCTATCAATATTAAGTAGGTTTTAATCTCTCTCTCTCTCTCTCTCTCTCTGAAGTTCTTTGAATTTGGTTTTAATCCTATCAACAGATCACTCTTTAAATTATACTCAACATAAGGTTTGGAAGAATCATCATCAGATGATGTGATGATGAATAGTCAATAGCTGTTAAGTTAGACACTTAAAAGAAATTAGGCAAGATTATGGAGGATAGACCTACCAAGAAACATAAGTCATAATAAGTAAGTAAAACCTCCAGGTCTATAGACAGTATATTTCCAAGTATTTGAATCTGGGGACAATCAACAGGAAATAGACATCACATTCATTTCTGCTCCTAAGCTTCCACAGGCATCCATCTATCACTATGGACAAAAGAAGGCTCAAACTACATGAATCCTGGGCACATGCTTTATTCCAGCAATTACAAAAATAATATATATTTAGGACGGCTTAAAATTGACAGAACAGTTTAAGCATATGCTATTTATACAACAGCAGAAATGTGAGAAGTTTTGCAAAGGAAGTGTGATGATATGACTAATGGTTGTGTGATCATCCCTACAAAGTTTAAGATAAACATCCTCCATGGCTTCCCTCCCAAAATGTTTCCCTTCTTTCACTGATGTAATGCAATTCCTAAAACAATTATGCATGACTGAGATGCACTTCAGTCTGATCCAAAAAGACATACACTGGTACCCCGGGTTACGAAATTAATTCGTTCCGCCGCCGCTTTCGTAACCCGGAATACTTCGTAAGCCGAATAGCCCATAGGCGCTAATGGGGAAAAGCCGCGATTTCGTGCGAAATAGCGCCGAAAAGCACCAAAAATTTTTTCGTAACCCGAAATAACCTTCGTAACCCGGAACAATTATTTTCAATGGATTTTTTTCGTAACCCGGAAATTTCGTAACGTGAGTATTTCGTATCCTGGGGTACCAGTGTACTTAACCTAAACCAGTTTTATACAATGTCCATCAGTTTCCAAAATGAATCAGATAAACATTGTGTAGTTTTTACACTATAAAAGAAGTGTGAACTTGAATGGAAAAGTAATGTCTGTTTTACTTAACATTCATTGCCCAACAAGATACTGCTCAGTTGTTCATGCATGATTTGCCTTCTTCTGTTACTTTATTGTGATGTTGTGTGGTGTTTTTTATGATTCATATTTTTAACTGGTTTTAATTTAATAGTTTCATTACTTTTTAACTTTTGTATTGTGTGAGTTTTAAACTTTGAAAACTTTGTTGTAAGCTGCCTTGAGTCTTGAACTGGGGAAAACATGGAATATAAATAAAAATAATGTAATAACAATAATAGTTGCCTTTCATATGAGAGGAAAATCATATGAGGGGAGAAATAAAAGCATTTAAAATGCTGTCAAGATTGTTCTTAACTAAAAAGGTACTTATATATACTTTAAGAATATTGTTGTGTACATGTGGAGTACATATTGTGATAATTACAACCAAATAGAATTCATACTCTCCTTTGTTACTGTTTAAGAAGCTGAAGACCAAAGCTATTCTGTATTATTTTATACATCTGAACATTTGAAGTGATTCATCTTTCTGTAGGGACACACTAGACGAAGAGAGAAAACAGAGTTTTCCATTACAGGACAACTCCTTCTAGCGCTAGTGATCTAATGACGTTATGTTTTCTCACATATGAATATTATTTTGACTGTCCATACAATGTTCCCATAACTGACTACACCTCTTCCAGAAACTGGGATATTTATTGGATGTAATAAGACCCATTATTAATACACTTGGCCCCATGTGCGATATTAGCAATACTGAGAGGCAGAATACAGTTGACTGACAGGTGTGAATAGCAGGAGAAATCCACATGAGCAAATGTCAAGTTTCTTTTCATTTATTTTTTCACAATAAAAATATTTTTGCACCTCCATGGTATTAAGTACTGTGCACACATTATTTGGTAACAATGCCAATTAAATCAATTTTAACTCCAGGTTATACTTCTGCAGGGCACTATAAATCATCTATGTAGATGCAGTATTTACACAAATAAGACATGAGCAGTAAGGTTCTGTCCTTCTTGATCCACTCATACCTTCCGGAATATGAACTCCTTTTGAACATGAACTCCCTTCTGACCTTAAGCTATAATTTAATGTTGTATTGGCAGCAATTGCAGTTATTAACAAAAGCTGTTCAAATATGTGGCTGCAAGATCATAGTTTAGGTTCTTGAGAACCTCAACGGCACTTTTAGACTGCCAAGATAGATTGAAGTGGATATGGCACTTGTCTTGTGAAAATTCAGAAGCCACACATACAGCTGAAGATTTCCAATTATCAGGGGCCAAAGTTTGAATGCCCTTCATTTATCTGTTTCTAGCAGCGATATAATAGTAGAAGATGAACAAAATGAACAAATATTTAAACACAGGTTACAAAATTAGTACAAGTTATAAGTGGAGCAGTTGGGTTACACAGTAGAGAACGTTTAAAAAGAATAGCTGCAAAGTACACATAGCTTGACTCTTAATTATTACATCTTTTTGGAATAAATTCTCAGGCTGGCTAACTGAGGCAAAACCCTAAACTTTGTAGCAGAGAACCTTATACTGCATCTATACAAAAAAGAGCCACATAAACCTGAAAATCAGATGTCAGAGGTAAAACTCTGATTTTAGAAGAATGACAGCAGCAGGAAATTGCAGTATGTCATATAGACTTCTCTGCCCAGTACTCAAGACAGTAGGGTAACTCAATTCTGCTGCCAACCCCCAGCATGTGATAGGTAGAACCAGAGATTTACGATAAAGAGAGGATTCTGAGAGTACAGAGACTCTGCTATAACCAATAAAATGTAGAGCTAGAACCTCATGTGATGCAACTGCTGCAGATGCACAACTATGTCAAATGAAAGCATGCCGTGACAATAATTCTATTCATCCACTTGCAATATGGATCTCATCTAATAACTACATTATGCATTCTTCCCACAAAGAATATCAGACTGCTACAATGCCAACCCCTTCACAATTTCTTCCTCCACATTCTCATACCAATTTCCTTACTGAAAAACTGGGCAATGCTAGCCACAGTTCAGACTAAGCAACTGTTACTCATTGTTGGAAATGAAAAGGCTATGTTGTCTAAATAAAACAGTTTTATTTATTATATTGTACATCCAGTATCTCAAAGACAGAAAGCACACAAAGTGATTGAAATTTTGGTATCAAACAAATGTATTTTATTAGACCAGCTTCTAATTGTTCAGCCAACCAAAAAGTATTTAAATGGAAGTCAACTCTAATTTGAATAAATATTATTCTTTAATATTAATCTATCCAGTGCTTACTACTTCTCATCCCCTAAGATCATGACTGGATAAGGGTCAATATTAAAACTTGTATAAAAGTTGTGTTCCTTCATTGTTGTCTTTACAATCCAGGAAAGTTTGAAACGCTTATGTTCCAGGAATTCATGCTATAATGCTGCGTTGTCAGTTTTGTAACTGCTAAGTAAGCACTTAAAAAAAAAGGGGGGGGGTGTATAAGAAGCCAAAACAAAAGATGATAGCAGGTGACACTGAAACATTTTCTGGACAATTTGTAACTCTTCAGAACTCACTGTGTTACAGGAATATTGTATGTTATTTGCGAAGTAGCACATCATCCAATTTAAAGCAATTATACTGATAAATGTGTATATATTGATAAACAGTGGGAATGTTAAGGGCTGGCTAAAAGAATTAATCAGCTTCCTCATGCTCATTGTCAGAATGGCTGTGGAATGGCTTTGCCTATTAGAAAGAAGCTGATGACACCCAAGGGTGCACCAAATCCCAAAGTCATAAATATGTCCAACTGTCAGCTTCATGTGGCTTCTTTTTTCAGTCAGTTTAAACTTGTTTTATTAATCCACTATTTTCAAGTGATGTTTACTTATTTAGCATTCCATCTAAATAAAATTCTATTAAAATATTTGAAAGCAAGTCGATTACAGCACCAAGTCAGTAGATTATTTATTAGAACATTACTGAAGACATACTGCAGTTCTTTTTGTTACGTCTACAAGTAATTTGTTTACTTCACCAAAAACAGGGGAAAAAACCGATGAATAACTGTTTTGCTGGATTTTAAATGGAATATACAGGATTTAGTGAATAAGAAATAAACATGCTACATTATGATTGTGTAACAATCTTTTCCTCATCAATAAATTATTTTAAAACAGTTCTGGTTCTAAAACACATTCAAGAATTTAACTGATTCAATATACTGTACAGTATTTCTCTTAACTGAAAGTCACTAACATATTTTTTTAAAATCTCTTAAAACAGGGCTGGGAATCATGGAGCTCCCCAGGTGTTGTTGGACTGCACTTCGCAACATTCTTTTCCATTAAGCTATGCTGGCCAGCACTGCTGGGAGGTGCCATCCAACAACATCTGGAGGACTACATGACTGCCAGCCCTTGCCTTAAAAGAACACACTCTACTGTTCTTTTTGTTAATAATAAGTTCTTGAAATGAAAAGTATGTTTAGAACATTCTGATTTCCTACTTTTTCCCCAATTGATTTTCTTCAAACCACACTGAATGACCTTCACTGAGATATCAAATACTCCAGTCTTAACAGTCAGAAATGGCCCAGCTTTATTCAAATTTAATCAGAGGCTTCACTGTATTCAATGGGGCTTGTGTCCAAGCATGCACAGAATTATAGCTTTAATAATCTATGAACACAATGGAAAAAAAATTGTCTGCTGATTAGTTTAAGTGAAGAGGCAGTAAAAGAGGCAAGCAAATGAATTCACATGTTACATTACTCCCAGTTTATTTTACAGGATGATTTTTGTAAACAGTTTAACATTTGCCATGTTTAAGTGGAAACGGTGTGATAGCAATGCCTTCTAACTCAATGCAGTAATACAGCAGAGATGCAATGAGAACATTCGGATCTCAAAGATCTACAGTTTTCTCAGCGGTTACCTGCACATGTTAAATGGGAATTCTGACCTTTACCACCAAAAGGTGGGGCAGACAGTTCATGCTTATCTGAATATGGCCAAAGCTGTTTATGAGATGGTGTGAGTACATAATTCAAACTGTTGATTGAAAAGTCAAAAGTTTTTTCTTCTCACCTATGGTTTGTAAAAGTAAAAGAGAAAAAAAAAAAATCTGAAAGTTGTCAATTGAGCCAAGCTCTCTACCCCCTAAATCAGCAGGAATTCATACTGAAAAGCTACCACTGCACTGGAGCTTTTTAAACTGTAACTTTAGCATCTGCATGATCAGAAGATTAGGCAAAGTGCCATATTAGAAACTGATACTCCTAATAAAAGTTTTCACAGCTTGAACTGCCACAAAGTTTTAACCTTCACAGCTTTAACGAACGACCTTCAGGTTCCTATCCCAACTAACAGTTTCTTACTTTTTCACCACTAGAGGGAGATGAAAACCAGTATTTTGAGTAAATATTGTACCAAACACACCTAAACCCAAAGTCACACAGTGCAAACACACAGATTCACATTGGATGGATTCTGGTTAATCCACTCTATGTGTCAATAAATTCTGATTATACTGCAGATGATTCCAGATTGCATTAATTTTCTTCTTGGAAACTCTGCCCTACCCTGGGCATTATATAATACGTAACCTGATGGTGGGATGTTATTATCCTGACATACTGAAGGCATAATTCAAAAAGGGCTCTGCACTCAAGTCTTTGTCAGGATAGCTTTCTATACATCTGAATTTCTAGTGGAAGAACGTTTCATCATCAGATTTCCAGTCCTTGAGTCTTCAGTCTGAAGTGATACAGCCCAGACACTTCATTACCACTGACTGCTTAAAACTGTATGCTGCCATCCAGGAACAGATTTGGGTTTGACAGGGCCCTGAGCAAAAAAATGCCTCCAGTGGCATATGGATGGGCATGCTCTTCACATGATTTATTAAGGAACAGGGCAGGCAGCAACAGGAAAATTCTTAAATAGGTCCACTTGACCCACTGCAGGCAGCTGAAATGAATGGGCCCTTGTAAGAATCTCTCCCTTGCAACTTGGTACTGAGAGCCATGCTGAATGACTGCAGAAATAACCGGCTGCTCTTCGATCCCTCCTCTAACATAGTCACTCTGGAGAGATGCTACAGTGGAAAATGGTATGGGATTAAGATTTTGGCTCTGTCATTCAGCACTCCTTGAAGTTCTGAGCAGCAATATTTTGAAAGGCTCCACCCGAGTCAGTGTGGAAGAAAGTGTCAGCAGCCGAGAAGATGCCATTTATAGAAGTTAGGTACTACTGTTCATGTGTATTCAGTACTTATACACTAGATGAGGGACTAAATTGCCTTGGTTTGTTTCTAGAAAGGCAGGATTAGACCAAGTATTGGCATGCTACATGATCGGATAAAATCTGAGATTCTCTTTTATGATGCAGAAGTTTTTCTAACCATGGGGGGAATTATAGAATTCCTTTCTGCTCAACATGTACTTGGCAAGCAGCTGACTGGCATGAATAGAATTTTCTATGTTATGTTAACCACACGTATGAACAGACTCATGTCTCATGTAAAATCTGTCGAGAACTGTACTGAGATTGTAAAACATGGGCAAAGCTTATTGTTAGAATAAGCAAGGGGCTGAATGAAGGCCAGTAAACTGTAGCTGCATCCTGGTGAGATGGGGTTATTCCTCTCCTGAAGAAACAACTGTATATATGGGTGGTGTTTTACATTTCAACTCTATTACACAAAACTGGCGGGATGGAGCCACAGCAACCAGGAGCATCATTTCCCAGTTCCAGCTAGTTCATAAGATACCAATAAATGCCTCAAAAGCTGCCACAAAGAGGAGGGTGCAGGCTTGTTTTCTGCTGCCTCAGAGGACAGAACTAGGTCTAATAGTTTTAAAGTTGCAAGAGGGTAGATTTTAAATGAATAATAGAGCGAACATCTTGGTAGTGAGAGATGTTTGTCAATGGAACCAATTGCCTAGAGAGGTAGTGGGGTCTCCTTCTCTGGATGTCTTCAAAAACAGTCCGGACAACTATCTTCTGGGGATCCTTAATGAGCAGAGGGTTGGACCTGATAGCCTGTATGTTCCCTTCCAATTCTATGATATAAATATAAAGCAGTGATCATGATAATAATGGCAATAATTTACCACTTAAAATGCTTAAAATTGTATAAGTACAAACTAAGCAGAAAGGAGCTATGACAATGCAGTCGCACACTGGTGCCATAAAGCAGAGTAGCTGTGCACTTATTCTGGTTTTATACTTATTCTTCCTGACTCATTTCTTTAATGCTTGTGTTAACAATGCTTAATTCCAGCGGGCCTCTCAAATAACAATAGAATAGAAACAATAGCGCCAGTACATAAATGAAAAAATATAAATGATCACAACTACTCTGGTTTACCAGCATACTTCTATCAATATCTCTTCATCATGTATGCTGGCCAGCCATCAATTTCTGTAGTGGTGAAAATATTTTATTTCAGACTTATGGTCAGAACAGATGCTACTTTGTGATTGCATAATGATAGTTATTATATATCTTATTATCAACAATACTGGCATCTAATGATCTCAAAGAAGTAATTACCTGTCCACTCACACAGAATATCCAATATTTAAAGGAACAGGCACAATTACCAAGGCCTGAAAAACACATTTACAAGATAGGGAAACTATACATTCCTTTAAAAAAAACCCTATATTCGGAGAAGAGGAAACAGAAAATCTTGATTAGAACTCAAATGTGTAGAAACTGAAAGGGGGGGGGGAGAGAAATTTTACAGTGTCATCACAGCTACCCCTTCAACCCTGGGGGTGGGAAAACTGTTGCTGCTCCCAGGCCTAGTAAGACCCACCAATTGTAAGGAATGTTAAGAGTTGTTGTCAATCAAAACCTGGAAAGCCACACACACACTGTTTACCCCTACCTTAGATCAAGGCCTGGCACCCAAATGGATAGTGATATAGTGAAACAAGTAGAAACAAAATAGGGAAGAATGAAAGTAAATGATATTCTGGACTGATATTCTGATGATAGTTTATGAAGTTCATCACATAAAACACTGAAACTAAATCCATGGAGAAAAATCTTCTGGAAAGCTACTAAGACCTTCTGCTTAGTTATCTGAATGTACAGTCGTCCATCCCAATTTGAGGTCTTGCCATTCGCATCCCTCGGGCTTTCGAGGACAGCAGGCTGGGAGGGACATAATGGCGTGTTTGGCCGCGGTGCACGCACAGCACTGTGCACATGAGCCCCCCCCCCCAATTGGGGCTCCAATATTAGTAATATTCCTGATTTGCTGGGGGGAGTCCGGAACAGATCCCCCACAAATCAGAAGGGACGGCTGTACTTCCTTTTGAAAATTTGATCACAATCATCAGTTTCACTTTTAGCATAACAAAAATGGGGTGGTGGAAGATATATCTAAATACAATTAATATTTATCTGTAACAATTTAGGCATCACCCTCACTCTGAACTACCTACAGTACTTGATCTCCACTGCTTATTCTTCCAATGACAACTCAATCAAGGAACACTGTTTTATATTAATAACTGCTGTTATTCAGATACTAACTGTAAACATAGGATAAAATGCAAACACCAAACATGGCCATGTGGACCACTTTAACGACATATAATGCAGTAACAGTCAAATTCTTGTTCTGTCATCTAGATTCACAGAATCACAGACCTGGAATAAACCGTAAGGGTCATTCAGTCCCTGCCATGTAGAAATACACAGCTAAAGCTCGCTTGAGAAATTGTAATTACCCTGTGTTTAAAGACCACCTGTTAAGAAAAATACGTACCTAAATCTGTTGGAAAAGAAGAAAACTGATTACTAAATCTATAGATTTTGATGGACTGTCTTTAATGATATACTAAAGCGGCTTAGGACGCTAAGTATGCTTAGCCTGGGGAAGAGAAGGTTAAGAGGCAACATGATAGCCATATGTAAATATTAGAAGGGATATCAAATCGAGGATGGAGCAATCTTGTTTTCTGCTGCTCCAGAGACTAGGACATGGAGCATTGGCAGAGATTCCACCTAAACATTAGGGAGAACTTCCTGACAGTAACAGCTGTTCAACAGTGCAATACACTGCCTCAGAATGTGGTGGTGTCACGCTCTGCATGGAGGCTGAGGACTCTGAAGAGGAGAGGGATGCAGAGAAGCCCAACCCTGAGCCTGGCCCCAATTCCTCAGTACCTGTACCAGCAGGGAATGCTGTCAATGAGGACAGTCCGGAACCTGGCACCAGTGCAGCAGAGGCTCCTGCCACCTTGGGCATTGAGGAGACTGAGGAGGCAAATTTACCCATGCCTTCATTCAGCCAGTGAAGGTCAGAAAGGAAGATCCTGCATTAAAATAAACTCTGGATACCAGTTTAAAAATCCAACTTCCAACTAACAGGTTCAGAAGATGGCTCATTAAATTCACTAGAAATTGTTTTAAACCAGCATTTTTAGTTCCTTCTTTAGAAGTCAAACCAAATATTGTTCCAGTCCTCCTTCCAACTGTTTAGAAGAGGAGGGGAATGAAAGCCCAATGTTTTGCTTGACCGGGCATGTCCACATTCAAGTTTATAGAGCCATCCTCCCAGCTAGTGGAGGCCTCAGCATACCAATATATTGTGGCTACAAGCTGTCCCCTTGTCTTCTACAAATAGTCCATACTGCACCCAGCTAACAGCCTGATGAACAAATACTAAACTCAGTATTAGCTAACACATTACAGAGACTATATGATTTCCCCAATTTACATAGCTTTTGTGTGGCACGGACACAGGCTATTATTGCTGCTCTTCAAGGTTCCTAGGTCATCATATCTGATGCACATCACTGAGCGGGTGTTCACCCCCAGTAGACTAAATGATAGGATATTCCCACCTCCTTGGCTCTCTAGAAATCAAGAATTGTATGGCAGAGATTATATCTGATCTTTTTGTGAACTCAGCCCAGTCAGAACTTCCTGTTGGATCTTGGCCTCAATGCCAAAAATCATCCTGATAAGACATTACCAGAAGTCTATGGCAAGCCTAAAAAGCCACCTTTGCAAGTGAATTCTAGGATAACTGGAAGCAGAAAATAGTAAGGAAGGAGCTGTGTTCCTTAAACTCTGTCACAGTGAAGCAGCAGCTCCAAACCCCACTGAAAAAGTTTCAAGCTCCTTTTACTAAACATCTTGGAAGTTGGAAATATGCATATTAGCAAGTCATACTTTCATCAAATCTATTTACAGGTGGGAGGGACTTCCCCTCTAGTGAGCTGTTCTATCTATTCATTTATATGCACCAGTGTTACCAAGTAATAACAATCTTACCATTACATAGCAAAACCATGGACGATATACTGTGGCAAGAGATCTTCTGGAAAACATGGGACTATTCAGAGAATTGAACAGCACTTAGAAGTCAAAACTTACAGACAAAAGTTTTGATATTAGAAAGGATGAAAGAAAAATTGTAAATCTCAAGTCGGCTGGGGGATGAAGTCAAAATGGCAAATTTAGAATCAGTTGAAGGTTAATTTTTAAAGGCATAGAAATCGTTCAAAATGGTTAAGGAGTGTCATTTTAACTAAGGCGCAGTATAGACCGCCCAAAAACAGCGGACTGCAGGTGCCCATTTTTACTCCGGAGGGACGCCACAGCCACTAGACCGCACGATGTCCCTCCGAAGTAAAAAAAAAAAAAAAAAAAAAAAAAAAAAAAAGATTTTTTCAGGTTCTTTTACTGGTGCCTGGGTTACTTTGTAAGTGCGCCAATGGCGCACTCATGACATAATGGATGTGCCGCAATGTGCGGATGCTATGCGTCCATTACGTGAAAATGGCAGTGGCTGTGCGGTTGCTGTGCAGTCCAGAACCCTAGTATCGCCACCGCCACACCCCTTTCAGTCCTTCTGTCTCGGGCCTAAGACATCTTACAATAAAGCATCAGGGCAGAATCTGGAAAAATGTGGACACAGAAAATGTTTACAATGATTCTAGATACATTTCAGTCAGTAGGAAGGAGGTTCAACTCTTTAATTGTTCCTCAAACAACCACTCTACCTGAGGTTACTCAAGTACAGCAATGCTTGCTCACGTTAGTAAACATAAAATATGTATTATTTTGTTTCATCTTGACAAACTGCTTGGAGACCTGATTTACTAGAAAATGGCTAGTAAAGGTAGAACTATAAACCACACTATGTATGCACACACCCAATAAAAATTAATAATACAAAACCACAGTATTGTGAATTATTTATTTGCCTTCATTAAGTGCACTCAAGATATATAATGATATCAAATCATATTTCAAGTGGGCAGTTTCACAATGGGTAGGTGCTACTTAATTGACCAGGTGCTATTTAACAGCTTGTACTCTAGAAGCCTTATATATTTAGTAAAATCCAGGAATAATACAGAACTGGTAAGGCTTAATAACATGGTGAGGTGAAGCAGTAACAAAATGAAAAATTGGCTGCCTGTATTAGCCAACAGAAAATCCAACAGAAAATTTGTATTTACCATTCCACACACTAATGTGAATCACTAGGTCAAAATCCTCACAAGTACGATAAATTCAACTATCCAACTGGAAACAATAGCTATGAAATATTTCAAACTGATAAAAATACAGTGATTTGTATAGTTTTCCCCACAAGCTTCTATTCCCATGCATCTAAAAGTCGGATGTTTTTGGTCTAAAAGGGAAACCTCAAATGTCATTACCTCCAGTTGCTTGGGACATGCCAGTGCAGCCCACTAGCAGGCACACAGACAAAAAAATAGCTCCTACTACAGTTGTCCTTGTCCACCCCTGCTGTGTACTAACTTCACCAGTTTTGTGAAGTCGAAGGCTTTCATGGCCGGCATCCATGGTTTTTTGTGGGTTTTTCGGCTATGTGGCCATGTTCACCAGTTTTAAGAGACAATGGCGGGGTACAAACTGCCGCTTTGCGGCGCTCCCCCGCCGCCGCCATTTGCTTCGTGCGGGAGCCGCAGCAGCCAAACCACGCGACTCCCGCGCGGAGCAAAAAAGAAGCTCCATTTTGGAGCTTCTTCTTGCGGCGCCTCTATGAAGTCGCGAGGCGCCTGGCGCGGACTCGCGACGTCATAGGTGCCGTGACACGTCTGGACGCTATGCGTCCAGTACGTAAAGATGGTGGCGCCCATGTAGAAGGTGCGCCGCCATCTTGTCCGTATAGCATACGTACTAGGGTTAGGGGGATGCGGAAGCACCGCCCCTTCCTAACCCTAGTACGTATCCTATACGTACTAAATGGCGGTTTGTATCCTGCCAATGTTGTGTGATATTAAAGATGTGGTGTTGAAGAAGAGTGTTAAGAATACTGTGGACAGCCCAAAAGACAAACAAAAGTGTCTTTGAACAGATCAAGTCTGAGATCTCCCTGGAAGCCAAAATGATTAAATTGAGACTGTTGTAAACTGGTCACATCATGAGAAGGCACGATTCATTAGAAAAGACAATAATACTAAGAAAGGGAGAGGGAAGTAGAAAGAGAGAAAGACCACAAGATAAATGGATAGACACAATTATGGAGGTTACAAGTATAAATTTGCAGGACCTAAGCAATGCAGTGGAGGACTGGGGCAGGGGGGCTTGGAGATGTCTCATCCACAGGGTTGAGTCGAGGTTGACTGGAGGGCAATTAACAGCAACATTAAAGGATGTCTGTTTTCCCTCAAAGCAAGCAGTATAAATGAGAAAGCATTTCAGAAAGCCATGAAATTTTCTTCATGTAGTCAAGGGGAATGTTGTTGTATCAGACAGTAGGTGAACACATTAAAGCTGTACAGAATGACTTTGGTAAATTATCTTAATACAAGAATCCTAAACATTGTACTAAGCCACAATCTTCAAAGACCACTGAAAGTTTGCTCAGTAATCAGACTACAGATGAGGAACTATACCTACTCTGTATGACTTTCTTATTCAGCTCTGAAAGTTTTAACAGTTGGCTATGTTAAGGAAAATGCAACATGGGATATACAGTGATGAAAATAAAACATGTATGTGAGAGTCACTATGACTAAGCAAAAGCAATTAAGAAGCCACACAGGTGTAAAAGGTAATGTAATTAGCAAGTCCTAAATGCCAAGGACAGAAATGCAGAGTGTATAATTGAAAGCACCTGAGAATTGTTAAGTGTACAAGGTGAAATTATGAAATCATCAATTATGGGTTGAACTATGAGAACCAATCAAAATGGATATACACGCCCACTGGGTGGAAACTGACAGAGTGGGTGGTGTTTTACTATGGCTATAATAATTGCTATGATTTCCAATGTATTTTGTGGGTAGTTTGGAGATTGTAGAGATTGTGACTTGTGAGGGCATTAGTATTTTGTATATAGTAGAATAAAGTAGATCTTTTATATAAGACTACTGAGTTGTCTGGTGTCTTGAGGAAGATACAAGAGACAGCAGGATCCTGGAGAAGTGTGAAGACTTCTGAGGAAGAAGAGTGAGAAGGCTTGGAGAGTTTGTCAGGGTCTTCAGCCTATTCTCTGAAACTCTGATGCTTTGGAGAAAAGCATTAACCACTGGCCAAAACTGGTCAGCGCCGGTGCATAACAAGGTGGTGAGTTAGAGCCAGAGGTGAAGAGCTACAACTCCCATCATCCCTGACAGGCTACCCCTTGCCCCATGTCATGCCCACTTTGATCTGTGTCATTTGGAAACTTTGTCCTCTTCCTGATTTATTATTATTATTATTATTTCCTAAGTCTTCATCACAATCTGGCCTAAACCAGAGTCCCAAATTACCATTTTCTTCTTCAAAATTTCTATATTATAGCGCTTTATAAATAAAGGATAATAATAATAATAATAATAATAATAATAATAATAATAATAATACAAGATGAAGCAGGAAAATGCTGTTCTGTGCATGCCTATGTGTCAAACAGCCAACATTCAGTAAAACTTACAAAGCAGCTGAATATAATTCTACGGTAAACTGCCCCCAATAATGCTTTTCTAGTCAACCGCTTTATTTTGTATTGAAAATTTGGATCTGGACTGACTATACATCCTAAATCTAAACGTGCAAATGAATACATGTTATGTAATTGAAGTAAAGTACATTGCTGAGATCGGATGTAACCCAATTCTCCCACATCCAATCTTCTCATATGTTTACAAATTTTCGCACTGCCACTCAACTGTATTTCAGAGTTCTACTTTAAGATGTTGCACAAGTATTCAGAATTAATTCCTTTGCCACTTTCGGATTGTTGTTCTTCTTTAACCAAATGTTATGGAAAATTGCAAATTCTCAGAGTATTACCTTCTCCTAATATTAATATAACATTCATTAAGAGAAAGGTGACGTCACCAGTTGCTAAAAATGTATGCAAAAACTGAAAAACCAAGACTTGGTACAGTAGTCAGAGAGATAAAAATATAGGAGAAATAATTTATACCCTTTAAAAATGCCATTGCTAAGCCATAATGTCCAAGAAGTTCAAGATCTATAACCTCAAAACATCTGAAGAATAGAAGCACTGCAACTTATAACAGAAGGAAAGGAATTTGAGGTTTGCTTCAAACTCCGAAATGTATGATCATTTTGTCTCTTTTCTAGATCAGACTATCTGACATTATTCTCTGTCATGTAATAAAGTGTAGATGAAAACAGAAGACTAAGATCTGTGTTTTTATTACAGATAAAGAGAACAATATGGGTAATAGGTAGCTCATTACACTGGATCATAAAGAATTTTTTCACTACCTGCACTTTAATTCAGTAGTTGTAACCAGCTCATCAACACTACATTTCAGACACCATTAGAAGATCCTAGAGTACAAAGAGCAAGGGGGAAGAAAGATATGGCATTACTCAGCCTCTTTCTGCCTTGAACGTGTTAATCTTTATGAATTGAGGCCAAGGTTTTTTTTTAAAGTGTCAAAATGTAACTGACTTTTTGGAATAGGTAAACTGAAAATCAAAATTAAATTTACAGCATACTCAAGACTGATGATGAAGCAAATTATAACATCATTATTGAGGTATGTATTACTGGACATAAGATACTCCACCTTCCTTATAAAGCTCATTATTACAAGGCTAGAAGTCAAATTAAAAGTTTGATTTTCTAAAAGATACAAGGCCATACTTCCAGCACAAGTGTTATTACCTTATCATTCTAGTACCAAACATCATCTAACCATTCTTCCTACTCTGGTTAGAGAAGCTGGAGACATCACCAAAATTCATTTGTTGTTTCAGTGTACTTACCTGCTATAGGGATCCCTCCTAGACCTGTGCCGTGTTGTGGTGGGAGGTTCAAGTCCAAGAAATTACTATTTGAAGGGGGATTTGCTGTGTGGTTCAAGTGCATGATGTTATTGCGTGGGAAGGCCATCCACGGATAGCGAGCTGCTTGGCCTGGAAAACTGAAGGAGTTGTAAACTGCTCGATGCTGTTGAAACTGTGGGAACCTCTGTGGCAAAACTGAAAATGTGCTATTGAGAGAGTTGGCATTTGTGGGTGCAGCAGGATGCAGAAATCCAGAGCCTGACCCTTTGGCTGTTGTAGTGTGGGGGGAAGGGTTCTGGAGAGACGTGGGCGAGAGGGAGGGCTGGTCTTGAACTGACAGTTCCTTCTCGATCAGGTCTGCTAAGGCTTTGCGGGTGATATCAAAGGGATCAAACCCCAAGTCATCTTCTTGCTGTTTGGAAGAACCAAATCCAAATGCCGCTTGCCAGTCTGTAGAGGAGGATACTGGGATGGTTTCTGTGGGATAACAAAATGAAAACAATGTTAAATGCATAAATGTTTTCCTTTTTTAACTGATTTTTCTAGTGAACCTGGGTCAATAGAACAACCTATTAGTTGTAATGTCATACTGTCTTAAGCAATGACAATAAGAATGTCAAACTATATAAGCAAGAAGATGGGACTCCTGTGGACCTTCCACACATTACAGAGCAGGATGGCAACAGTTAAAAAAAAAAAGACAGTATATAACAGTAAATTACTATAATTACTTTAATTATTAGACATGTACTCATGAGTTTATTCGTTTTTAAATTTAAATATTTTTAAAAATTAATTTAATTTAAATTTTAAGGCAAGCCTTATTTTTAATTAATTTAATAGAAAAGAATCAATGCAATTAAAAGTATAGGCTAAAAACCTGATATTCCTTAGGTTCTATTATTATTGTTGTTATTATTGTTATTATGTTTATTTATATCCCGCCTTCTTCCCAGTACAGGGACACAAGGCGGCTTTAGTTTATTCTATTAGTTTATGTTTAACAAGGAAGTCGTTTAGACCCTATATTAAGACAGCTACATCTTAACATTTACCTGTAATACATCTCAAAAACAAACTGTTCATTTTGTTTGGAAGAAAGCTCACAGAAATGTTTCACACTTTCATGACAAAATACTACATGCAGAAATTTGCACCAAGCAATTTTCTTTAGTACCATTTAATATTCTCCTTTCATAAAAATTGTGTTCCAAATGCATGTATAACCACATATACAGTACCTGTGCAGGTCTTAGGTCCAAAACACACTGCAGACATCATCCAATTTGACACAGCTTTAATTGCCATGGCTCAGTGTTAGGGAATCCTGGGAACTATAGTTTATTGTGACACCAGAGCTCTCTGACAGAGAAGGCTAAATGTTTCACAAAACTACGGATCCAGAATTCCATAGCATTGAGCCAGGGCAATTAAAGCCATCTCAAATTGGATGATTTCTGCAGTGTGATTTGGACCTTAGTTTTACTTTCTACACCTAGAATTGTTCTTCTGTGTCTTTCATAGTCCTCCTTTCCTACTGTAGCTCAGCTTTACCCACTGAAAATTGGCTCCAGAGAGTCATAAGATTTTCCAGAACAGTGGAATGTAGAAAATTGCCCCCAAAAGCCAGCAGAGGCACTCTGCATTGCTAAATATGTAATCTTTTAAATTTCCTTTCATATTCTGCAACATATACAGTAATTTTTTTATTGTTCATGTAGCTGTTTTGACGCACATATCACATGCTAGAGGCCATACAAAAAATAATAATTTTATTCTGGTACTATTCTATTTTCAAGGGAGAGCTATACTGTATACAACTTAAATACAGTGTTTTGAAGAAATATTCAACCCTGCACTTTGGCATCACTTTGGTGTTACAACCTGGAACAGAAATGGATGCAACTGGTATTGGCACCACAAGATACTTAACATTGTGAAAATGCAAAATATTTTTGTTGTGGCAAAAAAGTAAACAAAAACAGGCTCTTATTGGTTGTAAAAGCATTTACCCTCTTACTGTTGCATGAATAAATAAGCAGTAGTGCAACCCACTGCCTCTAGAAGTCACACAGATAGCTGAATAGATACCACCTGTATGCAATATCCATGCCACATGATCTCATACCAAATACACATGGCCCCTGGAAGGCCCCAGAATTTGTTGGAGAGATTTCTAAACAAACAGACATATGAACACCAAAGAATGTTCAGGACAAAGTTGTGCAGAAGCATTAATCAGGGCTGGAGTATTTTTAAAAAACACCAAACTATGAGCATCACCAACTGCACCCTTGAATCCACTACTGCAAAATCAAAAGATTATGTTAGGCCATCCAGCAAAACTCAAAAACTGGGTAAGAACAATAACAGTTAGAAAAACAACCAACAGGACAGGGGTAACTCTGAAGAAGATGGGGTGATCTTCAGTTGAGATGGGAGAAACCATCCATAAGATACCTGTTATTATGATACTCTATAAAGGAAAGCTATTAGTGAAACAAACATTATTAAAGTCCAATTGGAATTTGTAAAAATGCATTTAGGAGACACAGCAAACATGTGGGAAAGGGTTCCCTGGTCTGATGAGTCCCAAACAGATTTTTTTTTTTTTACCCTTGCTACAAAACACTCAGTGTTCAGGTGGTGGTGGTGGTGACAGCAACATGTTGACCATTTTTCTTCAATTACGATTGAAGACAAGATGGATGGATCCCAATTCTAGAGGGGAAAAATCATTTCATTCTACAAAGGACCTGGGACTGTGGCAAAGGTTCACCTTTCAGAATGACAGTGACCCTAATTACACAGCCAAAATAACAGTGGAGAAGTTTGAACACAAGAATCTGATCGAATTAGAAGGGTCCAGTCAAAGCGTGGACTTCAGTTTGATTGAGAATCTGTAGCAAGACCAAAAGGTGCTATTTGCCAGGTCCCATGTGTGTCTGCGTGTACAAACACATGTGCCTGTGAATATTTAGTGGCAGTTTATTTTTGTTTCCTTAACGTTTTAGTATTTCCTCTTTAAAATTGTTGCATATCTTGAGTATCAATTAATAAAAAAGTGTTTTGACTAATCTTAATACTCATTAGAATCAATATCCCTTTACATTCAAGCACAAAAATTAGTCATTTTTGTCTTGGTTAACATCATTACATACAGTTTATTCTGAACATCAAACTATATTGTTTAATTCTACCTACAGAAATGTAACAGCTCACAAAAAGCTTTTGTAAAGGAATGACCAAGACCATTAACAAGTAACTGTGATGCCATATTTACATGTTTTTTGAGGAACCAGTAGGTCAAAATAATTGTTCAAATATACAATTTCAAGTTATAATGTGCAAAGGGTAAGTAATTGCCACTATGTTCTACATACCTGACGTGAAGAGGCTCTGTGGCTCTGGTGCCATAGGCCAATCATTAGAAGTCTGTGGGGAACTGGGAAATGGGGGAAGTCCACTTGGAATTGGATTGGGGTGCCGGAAGTTGTCAGAAAAAAGGGACTGCGATTCTGTTATAGCCCCTTCAAAGGGAGATCGTGCACTGTGATTAGACGAACTGATGGGGATGACTGAATTAGACTTTGATAAGCCGGGCGGTGGTGAAGGCGTGTCACTATTTGATATCTAAAATGAATAGAGCAAGACAATATGACATATTCCTTTCCTGAACTGTACTTCAGTAGGCTTAAAACAGAACTGTTTCATGATCATACAGACAACACAACATTTCATTTTTCTTTTCATTTATTTGGCAAAAATACTTTATGCTTTATGACAGCAAGTATAAAGTATGAATTCATTAATTATCCTATGTGTTCAAAAAAACACACAGGTGTATGTCAAGTTTACGGTACAATAAATACAAATGCAAATATGAGAGTAAGTGGTTGAAAGAGTTAAGAAATACTAGTTCTCAAAATCTTACCTGTTGTGAGTTGTCACAGTTTCCTATACTGAGAGAATCTGAAGGTTTGTCGACAGGGCTAAAGAAAAAGAAAAACACTTAGGCAAACAGAGAATACAGATCAACAATCTGTCTGATGTAGGAATTAAAATTAAAATATCTATTATCATTATCATAATTATTCTGTTTATTTATATCCCGCCTTCCTCCCAGTATAAAGGACTCAAGATGGCTAATAAATCTAAAACAGTCCAAGTTTAAGACAGTCGACAGTTTTTACTGACTATTCACCCCTTGTTCATTCTATGTAGGGAGCCAGTGTGGTATAGTGGTTTTAGCATTAGATAATGACTCTGGAGATCAGGGTTCAAAACCCAGCTCAGCCATGAGTGACCTCTGGGAAGTCACACTCTCAGAGGAAGACAATGGCAAACCTCCTCTGAACATATCTTGCTGAGAAAACCCCATGATAGATTCACTTTAGTGTCACAATATATCCAAAATGCACATAACAACATTTTATATAATGGCTACTCAATGGAACTAAATCAGATTTTAAACAGCTTGCCCCTAACTGTATGAAACTATCTATACTCCACCAACTTTTTTATACATAATTAGGACTTTTATTTATTTCAAACATTTTTATTTCATTATTCAGCAAAAAAGGCTCTCCAGATCACCTTTAAAAAAACCTAATATAGCACCTGCACTTATGATTACAACCTTTGCACTTGAGATCGATGAAACCCAGAATACTCCAATACACAGATTTAACTATACTGAGTTTTGGGGTGAGGAAGAAAATAAGGAGAACCAGGGAGAGAAAAGGTAAAAGAGCAAGTGTGTGCACCCCTGAATAATCCACTGTAGCAAAAGTTTAATTTGTCTTTCGTGTAATGTCTATTTTTAGCCCATAGAATAATTTCTGGGATGTGAATGGAACAGGAAACAAAAGTGAAACTCCCACATCCACTCACCTGTGAAATAAAATTAAGATAGAAGCACAAAAGAAAGAGCCAGGATAAGACAAGACAAGAGCCTAGATAAGACCATAAATCACAGAAAAACAGGAGTCGAAAGGGTTGAGCACGGAATAATGATAGTAGAACAGAGATCAAATGCTGTCAAAAGGTAAGTGGGCAAAGGAGATAATGCTAGGCATGCATGCAGGAATGTGTGGTTCTAGCTGCATTTAAGCTGAAAATGTAAATATACCTGTGATTTTAAGTAAATCTTCCATTTGAGTCACTAAGAGAAATTAAAATGCCAGGACAGAATTGGCTGACATGGCAGTTTGAGTTAAGAATGGTCTACTCTTGGCCTCTTGTTGACATCTCAAGTAGTAGGTGATGCAATTAAGTTATCAGACATCCAGAAATGAAAGAAACATGCAAATATCCAGAAAACATTACACTGTTTACTTTGTGACTTGAAGACTGAATGCATCTCAAAGTTAGTAATGTTGTACTTTGTTCATAGAGTTGTGCAATGCTTCCCAACATTCCTTTGTTCTCCAAGCAAATTCAGTGACAAACAAGTTTAGTAGTAGCTCAATTATTATGAGAAAAAAAAAAGATCTGGCTTCTATGGCCTATTTGGAATCTACCTATCTTAACAATAATAATGTAATTACTCGAATTGAGAAATGCTTCTCTCATAGGGATGAATATGTGGCTATCCAAACAGTAACAATATTCTAAAAATACTTTACTATTACCTTTAGTAGAGCCATAATAAAAGAAAGTGAGTACTGTACTATCCTGACTTGTTCACAGTAAGACCTGCTTTAGGTGAAAATCTGCAGTCCTCACCCAGAGTTCAAACAAGACTCAATAATGTTAACTTTATCAAAGCCTACTTTGAAACAGGAGTTAAAGAAGCTTACAAGAGATGTAAATATCTTCAGAAATTGGGATGTCAACCATCTAGAACAACTATAAATGACAACTGTTTAACAAGAGTCAGATAGTGCTTGAAACAGAATTAAGGGAAAGACTCTAGAAGAATATGCAATTGGCAGTACATTTTTACAGCTAAAATGAACTGGTATCTATTTTCTTAGACTGCGAGAAGGGAATGGTTTTCAGTGTGCTGTTCAGCTACTATATACACTGGGCCCTTCTCTTATGTGGGGGATCCATTCTGGACACCCCTGCATAAGAGAAGAAACGCATAAGCTCAAGCCCCATAAGAGATAATTGGGCTCGTGCCCGCGGCATACCGTGGGGCACACACCACTGGCGCACACCGAATTACTCCTTCCAAGGCGTGGGAGGCTTTTTTCTGGCATGGCTCCCAGCATATGCTGGAAGCTGCATATGGCACACCTGCATATGACGTGGGCGCAAGGTATTTACACATGTACTTGTTTTGGTTTAATTTTTTAGTAAAGCAGGGAAGATATAGAGAAGCTAATCAATATCTATAAGAAAGCTAATTCTTTGTGCTTATCAAGCACAAATTTAGACACAATAATAATATAATATATCTTCATATAAAAGTGGCAGCAAGACCTGCAGTGCTGCATCAGATTCAATAGCAACTGAACACCAGCCTTTACAGAAATTATGTTAAAAGCACACACAGCTTCTCCCCACTTGGGAGTTCACATCTGCCACATCACATCACACATGCACATCAAATGACACCAGTTCATGTTCAATGAAAACTACAGAAGGAAGAATAAAATTGTGCTTGTATCAACACACAGCTTAATTGACATCACATGGAGTAGAACTAATTTTTAACCAGATGAATTCTCATTCTCTAACCAATTCTCTTTTCTTTTCAAGAATGGAGTTGGCCATTTTGATAGAGATTTGGATACATTTAGTCATTACTTGGCCTCCAAGATGTCACTCTCAGTAAGTGGGTCTCAGATTCTCTTGAGTCCTCTCCCTACAGGTAGGTAGAGATGTGACTAAATCCATGATTTTTCAAAGAAAACATAGTAAGATATAATGAGTGAGTATGAGATAAGAAAGGTATCCAAGAATCAAATGTCAGCATCCACATCTGATCTCCTAAGCTCCACTAGCTTGGGATATTGTATGTATGTATTTATTTATTTAGGGTCATTTCAGGATGTCAAATCCACCAACCTATTTTCAATTTCCTTCAATTAGTAGGAAATCCTCACATTCTTTTTTTTTTATCATATTCAGTGTGTATGGGGGGGGGGGGGGGGGCTGTGATAGTTTTTATTTTTCTGATCTTTATTACAAAACTGATTCAAAGAACTATTTTGTGCCTTTCCTTATGTAGTTAGATGCCGCTTTCAAATAAATAAAGAAAAATTACCATATATAGTTGACTGTAAGTCCACCTCATGTATAAGTTGAGGTCAGGATTTGGGGCCAAAATTATGGATTTTGATATGACCCGTGGATAAGTAGAGGGTAAAACATAGGGGCAAGTAATAAAAGATGTAAAGGATGATGCAAAGGAAAATGATGCCAAAGAACTTATAAAATTCTGGCAGGCATAACTGCTTGTGTTCATCCTAAAGGCTGGATGGATGAGAGAGCAGAGGGGATCCATTCTTCTTTTTGGTGCTCCCAGGATGGACTAACCTCTCGCATTTTACCATTATATTCTAGACTTATACATGTAAACTCAAGAATAACTGAAAGTGCTACATGAGAAGTTAGATGATTTTGTCCCTATTACTGAACGTAAATGAGAATTACTTTCTGGTTCAGACTACACAGCAGAAATAATCCAGTTTGAGACTGCTTTAATTGCCCTGGCTCAATGCTAGGGAATTCTGGGAACTGTAGGTGTGTGAGACATTTAGCCTTTTCTATCAGAGAGTTCTGGTGCCACAAGAAATTACAATTCCCAGCATTCCCTAGCACTGAGTCAAGACAGTTAAAGCAATTTCAAACTGGAATATTTCTGCAGGGTGTTTTGGATCTCTCTTTTCAACACTGAAAAATCTACAATGTGACAGTGAATCTAGAGACTCATTCAATGCTATGTTAGGCATTAATAAATTCTTTATGCCCCAAGTTTAATTTTAAGAGCTATTGTCCCTGTTCACAATTAAAAAGCATACTGATTGCATACGAATGGTCAACCCAAATTACATGGTGTGCATTTGTGGAGTGATCTAATAGGAAAAAAAATCAGAAATCAATTAACTCCTCCACTACAACTGCAGCCTAAGGTTGATAGATTTTGAAAGAGCTCCGCTATTTCAGGCTCTGCTGATAAAGCAAAAAGAAAGAGACAGCCCAAAGTACACTTCTAGAATTACTATAAGCCTAATGGCTGGAAAAGATATAAAAATATATACTGTTGTTTTTGTTTTTTGTAACTTCAAAAGTATATATTAAAAAGATGTACAAAACTAGATCAGGCAGAATTATTTTACTTTACTTGTTTAAAGTTCTTTATTTGTAGTTTCTTTACTACATCGCTTAATCAAATGTATATTAAATATTCAAACAGAATATTTAAGCTTTTAAAACCTTTTCCCCTTCATTTATTAGATGTCCTACAGTCTTCAGTTTTATACAGAGGACAAATCATTAAATAGTGGCCAAATGTTTAAACGCTCACTATAAATAAGTATGAACTCAAATATGACAGATTAGCGACACATTTCCACAAATATGGATTTACAGCTATAACCCACATAGAAGATGATTTGAGGAACAATCATGCTAGGCCATCTCATGAATTAAATAACAATATGAAAGGCTGGAATTTAAAGACTCTCGTGTGAAGGAGGAATGTGCATCTATCCCAAAGGAGAGGTTGTCTAAGTTTTTTCCCCAACTGTAGCCATTTCATGCTATGCTGAACCTTGGTCTGACAGAATTTTTGATCTTCAGAACAATGGCAATGGTGGTAGAAAACATAAGAGAACACAACAGTTACAGGTGAGAAAGCCTTATTCTAAGTGGGAACCTTCAGATCCTAGAAACATAGAACATTTCTAAAGCCTCTAAGTGAATCACAAACAAGAATTAAATGTTCAGATGGAGAAAGGAGCACCAGAGTGTTTTAATAATGTAAGAACCTATAATAGAAAACATAAAGTAGATCACTTGTTTCTGAGGAAAACTATATTAAAACCTAGAGTAAATGTTCATAGAATAGATGTTGTCAAACGAGCAAAAGATCTGTCAGAAGTTTTCAGAGTTTTTCAGTAGTGATTATGGCACAAGACGTATAAATTCAATGAAAAAGAAAGAAAGAAAGGTCCTTAGTTGTTCTACTGTACTGCTTCTTTAGGCTCAGATCATTTTTAATGAGTTGGCACAGGTGCAATCTCTACATAATCATGGTTCCTCACCACACTATAAATATTTGAACTGTACATCAGTTCCCCACTCTCCCTCACTTCATAACAGGTATACTGTGGGACTAGATCCTATGAAAGTAGTCTCCACACATATTAAATAAGATTTAAGTATTTCCCAAATCAGAATCGTAACAGATGTTATGAGAAGTACTATTCAGCATACTCTGGATCCAACATGTAAATGCTTCACAATGATTCTAGTGACTTCCAGAGGTGTTAAAGAAAATTTTTTATAAAGTCCTAGGAAGGTGAAAAAGCTGATGTAATTCAACCTAGTACCACATCTGGGTAATATACTGGGTGAAAAGCAGAAAGTATTCAGATCTGCCAATCTAGTTCAAAGCTTTCAAACCAGTCAACTGAAGGCCTCCTGTAAGATGAGAGAGTTCCTACCATACAGTATTTTCTCAAGGAACACTCCAAGCTATGTGTTGAACTTTGCTAGAACACTGACCCAGAAGGCAACTGTTCAAAAATGTCATGTCATGTTCACATCCCTTACCTTTCATGTTAACCTGCTTGCCCAGACAGAGGCATTTCCTATTGCAGAACAATGGGCAGTTTGTCCCACATTAGGTTCATGCCAACCGTTTTTATTTCTTCACTTTATCAGAATTTCAATGCAGCTCTTCTGACAGAGCCTAGAGAATCATCCCTCCACATCAGTGAGAGAGAGAGAAAGCTAACTAAAATATAAAAGGCAGCACAATTACCCGAAATCTGAATCTGGACCATCTGGAGTCATGTGTTCTGGGTCTGTGCCATTTTCTAAAATAGGAGGCGTTTTCCTGTGTTCCATTGTTAAGCCGTTGACTGATTTACTTGAACTCTGTAATGATGGCCAGGCATCTTTGTTATTACTGTTGGGTCTGGAAAGAGGTGAAAGTAAAAGAGAGTTCAAATTATGGAGAAAGTCTGAAAACTGAAACACTGGGGAAATTATTCCTTACACCATCAGTGGTGGAGAGAAATAAGGAAGTCTTCAACATATATTCTGTGTCGCTAGTTAGAGTGTAGGAGTGAATTGTTATGGATCAGGCCAACTGTTCACCCTTACATCTGTAAGATTTTAGGTGAATTCGACTGCCAAGATAGAGAGGTTTCAAAGTCTTCATTTCATGCCGGGGGTTTTCAGTTTCATACATACAGTTACCCATATCTTCCAGTTGATGTGTTATATGCTTGCAGTGTCCTTAAGAATTTCTCTGTGCTGATCTGTATGGATTGCAAGAATGTACCACTGCTAGAGTGTACCACTGCATCAGTTCCAGTAAATCTACACTCACCTACATTACTTTATCCCCTCAAATTAAATCATTTACCCCAGAAGTCAACTTTTTAAAAAACCACATTAGTATAAGCCCTGCTCAATGAAAAAGGTATGAAAATTTAAAAGCCTGAATAAAAATGTACAATACAGGCATTATTAAGTATATATTCCTGCTGGCTGATCCCTCTCTACACATACATCCTACATTCTTAAATCAAATTTGAACATAATTTAAAAAGGCATTTTATGCTCACTGGTTCCTGAGTTTCTCCCTGTTAGATTAAGAAGGTACCATCCCTAAAAGGGATTTAGGATATTTAGCACTTCCAGTAATCTTGGATGGGTTGGTGACAAATCCTTGTGAAAGCCCTAATATTCTTTTTCTTTCCAATGCAAAGACTGGTCTGAAGAATGATACTGAACACATCATCTTTTAAAAACAAGACAGCCAGTGAAATTACTTTAAAAAAACCTTAATTGCATTTTTAATTTAGAATTCTTCCTTGTCTATTCATGGTGTTTCTAGATATCTTCTTACATAAATTCATGAACTAAGGTAAATATGTCAGTCCCATTTATCAAGGCAAGAATGAAGTTCTCTTGTGTCATTCGTATATGCTTCCCTACTCTTTGTTTCGAAGACCACAATGATGCAGAATATGCCACAAAGATATGCTGCCAATCTTTGTTTCTCTTCAGGATTTATAGCTAATACCTCATGAGTGAACCATAAGCAGTGTGTAAAATCAATATGTAATGAGAATTTGCCTTGGCCTAAGGACATAAGAATATGGCTTCTGAAGATACTTTTTTGTAAATTTTTAAGCATGAAAAAGATGGGTATGATGAAGTATTCTTTTGCAGCATTTCTATGTTCAGTTTTGAGTGGAGATCTATCTTTATGCCAATGTTGCTGTCACTTGTTTAAGGAAGAAAGCTGAACTTTGAGCTTAAGAAATAAAGTCAGTCTTGCTGAAAGAGTGGCAAACTGAAAAATCAAGATAGATGACAAGAGAGTAGCAAGAACCTAGCATTTTTGCAATTGCATCAATTTTTTATGTGGAATCTTATAAAGTATTTTAATAGAAATGTTAAAGACGGTTGAGATAACACAATATAGTAACATGAATAAGTAAGCAATGGGAAAGTCCCACTTTGTTTCAAAAGTAAGATAAAATTATGGATGCCCAAATACATTTCAGTCAACAAAAACTTGCCCCAAATCCTTCCGAAATTATGTTCATTAAATCTTATATAAATTCCTACTGCAGAGACTGACAAGTGTCAAACATGATTCCATTTCAGAATACACAGCTATCCTAATGTTTCTTAGGATCAGACTTCATCATCACTTGGACCACTTGGACCTTCAATCTTGTTTGATATGCAGTGTTTCTCTCTCTTGATGATACTAAAGTAATAAGAATGGATTATTATTAAAAAGAGATGCTCAAATGACCAATGAAGATGATGTCCTGCCCACTCAAGATTCAACTGTATCTGCAAGAGTATAAGAAAAAGAAGAATCTACACTTTCTTTAATTCAAATTCTGCTTTTGAAAAATCTGCTTTTACAAATATTTCATCAACTCTCTGAAAGGAAACGAAGAATAGTGAATTTGAAAACACTGATCTACTAAGCACTGGACAAAATGGCGTTAACAGTTTAAGATTCCAAGTAAACATTGACAGCTCATCTGAAAAATAATTTCTAATAAGGAAGCTTATTTACAAAGACCTAATTCTTGTCTATCATTCATTTGCTAAGGCCATGAAGTACTGATGTTTATTTGCAAACAGATTTCCCCATTCATTCAGTTCAGTTTTGCTTATAAGACCTAGTTGAAGGCATTTAGACAATCATTTTAACGCAAGAAATATTCTGCAAGCACAAAATTGCTTCAGTTTCTAAACATTAACAGCTATACTATCAGCCAATTAAGGTTTCACAGAAACAGACCACCAAGCCTTTGTTAAACTGTCTCTGCACCCTACACATCAGCTCCCAACATACTGGAGCACAAATGGCATGTGTACAAGATTTAATAAGGTACTAGTAGTCAGAATGTTTGCATTAACATTATCTTTGCACTTTTGATGAAACCTTTATGGCAGTCTCACTTTTCAACTAGGCTAAACTAATCTATTCACAGCAATGTGGTGTTGTACTTAAATGAGTACATTTCATATGTTGTATTTCCAACCAGAAAACCCTGCTCATATTACAATAGTAGATGCTGTACTAATGCAATTATCTGTTGAACCTCCAGGCCTCCATTGTACATATACAATGTGTGTATATGTACTGAGATGTTGTATTTCATCACATACAAATATGTGGTAGAAAAAGAAGCTTCCACTGAACTAAATATACACACAGGTATTTTCAGGTGTACATACATTTGTATGTAAAGGAAGTAATGCAAAGAAAGCAAGATGCTCTATGCAACGGCTTATGCAGTAACATGGTGAAGCAGAAAGTTGACAGAAAGGAAAAACAGGGTTTTAATACCAGTTAAAAAGGACTGGCAGCAAGCTTGTACTTAAGCATCATACCTCTGTAGTGAAGTTACTTTGTTTTTGTTCTTGTCAACTGCATTTGTAGACAGCTGGAGGAAGTTGGGATTTAATTTATATAATTCTTGGAGTAACTTCTGTTCATATTCTTGATGTTTGCCAGCCTGGGGTAAAAACATGTAATATTCTAGTGTGACCTAGTAATTCAAGATAAATGCTTAATTCCATAACTAATTAGTTTATCATGATCAAATAATACAAGCTTAAACAGAAAGATCCATCTATTTAATCAAAAAAGTTTTTTAAAGTAACCTAATTTCTTCTGCTCACCTGAAAGAAAACACCTGAATCTGAAAACTATACTAGTCTCTTATAAGAGTCACATCCCCCCCCCTTTTTTTTTTTTGCTTCCAGGATCACAAATTAGGGTTGTTATAAACTGTATTTCAATTACTACAGTATGTATCGACTACTAAGTAACTTGTTAAAGCTACTTTTAGACCTAATTCTGTTATCATTCAGATTTTCCTAACTTGGTCACCTACATATTTGCTTGTCTACACTGATCCCCAAGCGAAAGAGCAATATTAGAAGGTATCAAGTTGAGGAAGATGGTTGCAATAGTAACAGTAGATCACTGGAACTGATTTTGATTTGTAAAAGGAGCTAATCACACAAATTGCCTGGGATGAATTCTGAACTTTTCTATAAAGATCCTGACATGATCATTTTCCTTAGTGTGTTCAATCCAAACAAATGTTTGGAGATAAAATCATTAAATACCAATTCTATTTAACTTTGATATATAACATTTTGATTAACGTTTTTGGGTTTGTTAAGGAACTACAAATACATAAAGTTGTATCCAGTAATATCTAAGCTTCAGATCTTAGGGGTGCCTACCCCTACTTGGCATTGCAGTACATAAACTACCACTTAATGATGATTATCAATGATGATAATTTGAACATACACTGCAGTAGAGCAGTCTTTTCACTTTAGTGGGCTCTGTACTATTTCACAATTGGGATACTGATTTCATTTGTGGAAGCTGGTACTACAAATATCCCAGAGAACTGCTAGAACATAGCTCTTCCATAACACTGCAATTAGGCTTGGAGAAAAACAGTAACATTAACCTCTACTTATCCAGCTCAAAACACTGATCTATTTTTAAATTGGAAAAATGCTTTACAGTCTTTATTGTGTTTTCTCTCAACCCAGGCCTGAGAAGCAAGTCATCATTATCCCCATTTTAAAAATAAAGAACAGGCTAAGATAAAGAGACAGTATGGAAATGGCCATCGTGCCTTAACAAAGTACAAGGCCTATGTATTCACTCCTCCTTCGCCAGCCTGAAAGTTTCCATCATGGTTAGTTTAAACTATAGTTTTCCATTAGGAGTGTAGTTGAATGTCATTCACTAACCAAGATCTGAAACTGTAAGATCTGAAATATTAAAAAATTATGAGAAAATGCTTCTTATAGTTTCTCACAAACTTACCTGCATCTCTTCTTTTGTAAAACTGGCAGCTTCGTCCCCTAATTCATGTAGATACATACAGTCTGGTTTTGGACACTGCATGTTCTTCAGGAAGTAACTGCAGTATTTTGTGGTACCTAAAGATGCCTGATAGAAAACAAAACATGTTAGAAACAATAAAGATAAGAAAACTATATACTGTGAAAGTGAATCTGCTTTCACAAATGTCTTAAAATTCAGCTTTAGACGTTTAGATAAAATTCAGCTATAAAATGGGAGGGCATTAACCATCAATAGTTAAAACAGCCAGTTCCAAGAAAATAGTATCAGTATTATACCATTCCAGAGGATTTCAGAGCAGTAATAAAAAATCTATATAAAATTAAGGAAATCAGCCATAAAAAGTGGACTAAAACCACAGAAGAACTCACACATGATTAGGACAGTAAGGTCCCAGGACCAGGTTATACCTCAATAGTGAGAATGATCATATATACATTTTTTAAACTAAAACTCAGCAATGTGGGACCAACTCAACAACCTGAATAAACACATTATTTTTGTTATCTAAAATTAAACAAGGTGGGATCAACTGAACTTTTTCAGGGAGGTATCGCATAACTGTGGAGTTGTTGAGAAGGCTCTATCACTAGTCACCAAATGACAGTCCATACTCATTGCTGTGAGCGCCATCAAGGCCTCACCAGCCAATTTTACGACATGGTTTGGTCAGTACTGTGAGAAGTGCTCTCTCAGGTAAAGTTATATTGTTTAGGACTTTGTACACAAGTACCAACATTGTGAATTGAGTCTGAGAGATCACAGGCAACCAATGTTGTTATGGTATACATTATGATATGAGACTATTATTCAATGAAACTTACTTATGATTACTACAGACTTATTCTTATAGAACTGCAAATACTTACAAAACATAGATTAAGAAACATTACCTTAAGTGTTCTTCCATCTACCACTACATTATTGACACACTGTATGGCTCTGAGTGCATCTTCTGACCGGATGTAGGTTACATACGCACTTGCACTTGGCCCCTAGATTTGTTTCAAAAAGGTTTAAGTTTACAGATTAGTTCCTTAAGTACTTTAGAATTTTGTGAAGTTCACTGTTACATTATTTGTTCAGTAAATAAAGAATTGATTTTAAATGCTGTGAGAAAACATCTTGTGTCTCATTTACTTTAGGTAAATGATATTAGAAAAGCAATTAATCAGACACAGTCAACAGATTATAAAAGTACTCCTAATTAACTGATTACCAGCAAAATTTTCATTTTAAAAAATCCTCTAAAACGCAAGTATGTATGATTAACCTCATGTAGTAAGTACTATCTTAAGAGAGGTTTCTTGATCTCGGCATACCCTATGATATGTTAAGTGCAAAGTTTACAAACAAGTATGTTTTGTACTTCAGAACCATTGTGTTTGCCATATGTACACTTAAAAAATTAAATCAACAAAATGTTATGTAAATATGGAGGCACACTGACTTTCTGA
>NC_056526.1:41879221-41963322 GCF_019175285.1 Sceloporus undulatus
AGCCCATCTAAAACTCTGTGGATGATGTAAGATTTGAATTTGAAATTTCCCAACTCAGGTGACAGTTACAAACAACAGGATTTACTATATAATTTGATAAGGCATTTATGAAAGTGTGAATGTCATGATTAATTATGCAAACCCCTTACCTTAAATTTAGATTTCCTTGTTCCCTTACAATTTTGTTTATTTTTTACATATCTCCCTTTTTGGAAGCCAATTACTTAAAATAACACATCTCTTTCTTACTAACACATCTGGAGGCCAACTCCAGGACAAATGAAAGATGCCAGTATCTTACCTGTGAGCCTGCATATGATGTGCTGTTGTTGATTACAACTTTGTGTATTTTACCAAATTTCCCAAAATATTCTGGCCTTTTCAAAACCTGTATAGAATATTAATATAATGAATGTAAATGTCATATTGATAAGCAGCTAAAAATCCTGTTTAAACAGACCTGTTATACATTTTAGCAGCCGGGGAGGGGAGCTAAAAAACGGAGGGAATTATGTGAAAAGATTTTTTTTAATTCACAAATAACTGAAATATGCAAGACTGTGGCAACTAGCAAATATCAACAGTAAACATCTGAGTACTTAAAATCAGTTCTGTATCTGGGAAAGGAGCTTATATTTTCAGTTAATTTTCAATTAATTTATTTAAAAGTACTGGGTGCTTATGTCTTCTCAATGTGGAAAGTCAGTACTTCCTCATGCTGAACCCTGACAATACAATGTATCTTCTATTTAAGTATCTTGGTCCCTGAAACAGAACAGTGTCAGAAATCATGGGGCCAAATGGATTAAGACGGTTGTACTCATTTCATCATCCACATTTCAGTGGGCAGAGCTGTAGCAGTCCTAGAACAGGACTGCACATGATGAATAGAGACAGTAAGGAGTCCTTTATAGGAGACATTAACACCCTCAGGCATTTAGAAATGTGACATGCCTAAGCCCCCCTCAAATATTCTGCAACTGAGTGGGCTTAAACAATCATCCGGTGGCAAGTTCTTGAAGGTTTTTTAAAGGGCAGCTCCATATAAAAGCATAGTGATCCATGCTTTTTCAGTCTGTATAGAGATTACCACAGCTCAGATAGCCTTCACCAGGAAAACTAACAGGTGGTATGCCAGATGAAATTTATAAAAGTATTTTTAGTCATCACCACCACCCAATAATTCAGGAAAAGCACCCCAAATCTGAGAATATCCCTCTTCAATGTGACTGCACTGGCAAGCTATAAATGTAGCCCCAGAGCAACTGGTCCCACTAACTAGCAGTATTTCTGCCCTGTCTTCACAGTGAGACCAAGATGTAATTACTAGGTTCTTCTGCCTCTCTGTGGTGTAATGGTGGATTAAGATTCTGGAGACCAGGGCCTCATTCCCACTTACAAATAAATCGATTTGTGATCCGAATCGATGGATCAATTCAAGAGCAGAGTGTGGTTCACACTATATTTGCCCCGATTGCATTTTTTTTCCTGTAAAATGAGCCACTTGTGGTTCACATTCACGAATGAATCGATTCAAAATGGACCCACTCCAGCTGGTTGAAGGGCAGATTTAAATCGATTCTAGTTCATACTTGTGCGGAATTGATTTATCCAAAAAGACACGCAGAAAATCAGCATAAAAAATACGTGGGTTAAATGGGCCTAGCACATGCCCCCCTCTCTGTTCAAGTGGGAACCAGGGTCATTTGAACCGGTTCAAACCGATTTGCAATCTGGGTTTAAAAGGTAGTGGGAATCAGGCTCAGGGTTCAAATCCCCATTAAAGAAATGGAAACTTGCTGGGTGACCTTAGGCATGTCACACCATCTTAGCCTCTCAGAGGAAGGCAATGGCAAGCCTCTGCACAACAAATCTTGCCAAGAAAACTCCATTTCCACCATAAGTCGGAAATGACCTTGAGGTATACAGTATCCTATAAGCTAATGGCAATGGAGTAAAGTGATATTTCACGGGCACCCCCTTAGTGAAGCTAGCCTCCAGAAAAAAGAAAAGTGATCTAACAGCTGTACATCCAGCGATACAAAAGGCTCTCGTTCAGCACTGCACACTGCTCAAAGGTCCAAGAGAGTCAATAAGTCTGAACAAGAGCTTATTTGCAATCATAATAACCACAACAAACATTCAGAACACATTTGCTGGATATAAGGAATACCAGCTTGGCAACTGCTTACCTCTGGATCTGCTAGGCGTTGGGATAAGCCTACTACGAAGACAAGATTTTTCTGTACAACCCGCACGCTTGCCAGATGTTTACGATTCTCTGATATCTTTTGTTTTCTCTCATTTTGCTTCTGTTTCTTTTCATTTTTTATCCTTTGCAGCTCTTCTTGGGAGAGTGGTTTATACACTGCTGGATCTTCTGGATATGGCTAATGAGAAAAATAAGTGGATAAGTCTCAAAGATCCAGAAGAAGAATTGACCTTACCAAGAAAACCATTTGGTTGGATCCGGGTTTAGGTCCGTTCAAGTGAGAGGAGGTCCCATGCTCCCACATTTCTCCAGAAGTGATATACAGAAAGCTGGGAAACTGTATTGAAAAGGACAGGGTGCTTACCTGTAACTGAAGTTCTTCGAGTGGTCATCTGCGAATCCACACAAATGGGTTATTCTGCACCTCTGCAGCATTTTCAGATCCTACTGGAATCGCTAGGGAAGACTTTTTGGTGGTAGTTCCGCCCACCCTCTATATAGGCAGGATGTCTTCCCGCCTTTTCTCAGTTCCAAAAGGTCTGCCGTGAGAGCAGACAAGGAAGAGAGAAGGACACAAGAGAGGGAAGGATGGGCAGGATTTGTGTAGATTCGCAGATGACCACTCGAACTACAGTTACAGGTAAGCAACCTGTCCTTCTTCTTCATGGTCTCTGCAAAGCACACAAATGGGTTAGACTGGCAAGCTTGTTCCTCTGTGGAGAAGGGAGTGTCCTGGCAATAAATAAATTATTAAACCAGAAAAACAGTGTAATTTGTTAGTATTTGACAGGTGCCAACTAACCTTAGTGCATTCCGGAAAAGAGAACAGCTCTGCCAAAGGCTGCTTCACGTCAGTGTCTGGTATCAAGTCTGTAGTGCTTGATAAAGGTCAGAGGTTGTGACCATACTGCAGTCTTGCAAATGTCCTCCAAGGGAATTCCGGAGAGGAAGGCTGAAGATGAAGCTACCGCCCTGGTGGAATGGGCTCTAATTTGAGCAGGCGGAGTCTTCTCAAAAATCTCATAGGAGAGGAGGATTGTGGAAGTCACCCATTTGGAGAAATGTTGAGGTGTGACTGGAAACACCATTTTGGGGTTGAAATAGCAGACGAAGAGTCTGGGGGGAAAATGAGAGGGCAAATTCCTGTTGACGTAGAAGGCTAGCGCCCACCTGACATCAAAACAGTGGAGCCAGCGCTCGGTGTCGGTGGTTGGTTCGGGGCTAGCGTTGGGAGAATGATGTCTTGATTGAGATGAAAGGTGGGCATTACCTTTGGTAGAAAGGAAATGTCTGGATGGAGGACAACCTTGTCCTTAAAAAATTTCATGTACGGTGAGTCTGTACAGAGGGCACCAAGTTCACTGGCCTGGCGTGCTGAGGTGATGGCTACCAAGAAGGCTGTCTTCCAGGTGAGGAGCCTGAGGTCACAAGAACCCAGAGGTTCAAAGGGTGAGGCAGCGAGTGCTGCCAAGACGAGCTGGAAGTCCCAAGCGGGAATAGGGATCACTGCTGGCGGTCTCAGGTTGGCAAGGACCCTGAAGAATTTCTTCATGAGTGAGCCGGTGAAGAAAGATGGGCGGCCGAAGAATTGGTAGCGGGCACAAATGGCCACAAGATAGCATTTTAAGGACAAAATGGAAAATCCAGATGCTGAGAGGTGGTGGAGGAAGTCCAAAACAACAGAGACATGGACTTCCGAAGGGGTGTCCCATCGAGGACAGAAAAGTAAAAAAAAATTAGACCACTTAAGGGCATAGGAACGCTGGGTGGAAGCCTTTCGAGAAGCCAGGATGATCTCTTGGACTGGTACCAAGAGCTGAGTCAAGGCCAAATCCTTCACGCTACGAGACGAAGAGTGTCCACGTCGGGGTGGCGAACCCAACCGTAGTGAAGGGTCAGGAGGTCGGGATGGAGTGGCAGAGGCTGGAATTGGTTGTTGGAGAGATGAAGGGGGGGGAGCCACGGCTGTCTCGGCCACCAAGGGGTGATCAGGATCACATCCGATCTGTCTGTGCATAGCTTTGCTACCACTCAGGTGATCAGAGGAAATGGGGGGAAGGCATAGAACTTTTTGCCAGACCACTGGAAGAGGAAGTAATCCCCTCGGGACCGAGGTGAAGGGATCCTGGAACAGAAGTGGTCGCAGTGAGTGTTGAGATGAGAGGCAAAAAGGTCGGCGTCCGGCATTCCCCACAGAGAGAAGAGGTGGAGGGCAACCTGAGGATTCAGTTGCCACTTGTGACAAGAATCTGGAGTCCTGCTCAGCTTGTCTGTAAGCTCGTTCTCCTTCCCAGGGAAGTGTATGGCTTGCAAGGTGATCCGCTTTCAGAGGAACCAGTTCCAAATTTGAAGGATGAGGCCAAGAAGAGTGGCTGACCTGGTACTGCCCTGCTTGTTGATGTTATACATCACAGTCATGTTGTCCGTGAGGAGGAGAATGACCTGGTTTCGCAGGGAGGGTTTGAAGGCCTTCAGTGCCTTCTGTACCGCTAACATCTCGAGAGCATTGTTGTGGAATTGGCATTCCCTGGGGGCCCATCTCCCGTTGACAGAGAGGTTGTCAAAATGGGCTCCCCAGTCCATGTTTGAGGTATCGGTGGTCAGTGAGGTCTGTGGTTATGGAGGCACAAAGGGAATGTCCACCAAGACATTGTGTGGGTTGAGCCACCAGTGGAGAGAGTGGGCGACAGGCTTTGGAACGGTGTTCCATTTCTGTGGATCGTTGAAGGCAGGGTTGAAGACTGAGATTGAGCCATGACTGGAAGGGACGCATGGATGCCATATGGCCAAGGGCGACCTGAGCTGTTTGTGCGGTGATGCACCAGAAGGCAAGGCAGCTACGAATTGCAGGCCTGAGGTTGAGGAACCTGTCGTGAGGAAGGTATGCTCTGCAGGTGGTGGAGTCCAAGGCGGCCTCTATGAAGCGCATCTGCTGGTTTGGACAGAAGGTGGACTTCTCTCTGTTGATCATGAGTCCAAAGTGGTGAAGGAGAGAGAGTGCCAACTTGAGATGGGAGATGAGCATCCGTCTGGACGGGGCCATGAACAACCAATCGTTGAGGTAAGGAAAGACAATGTTTTGTTGGCAGAGGTAGGCAGCTACGACTGCCATGCACTTTGTGAAAATTCTCGGTGCAGTGGAAAGTCCAAAAGTAGTACAGCGTGCCCGCATCATATGCTGGCGCGCTTTACGCGGACTTGAGCTTCCGCGCTCAAGCCGCGGGGCGCGCATGGGGTTGAATGGGTGCGCGCTCCCGTTGAGCCCCGCGTGCCACCGTGCCGCCATGCACGAATCCCATTGTTTCCAATGGGGCTTGAGCATAGGTGGAATTCGCCTTACACGGAGGGATCCGGAACGGATCCCCGCGTAAGGTGAGGGCCGACTGTACTCGGTACCGAAAACAGTTGGGACCGACAGAGAAGGCGAAGAGGTCCTGGTGGTCCTCTCGGATGCTGATGTGAAAATAAGCATATCGAAGATCCAAGGTGGCGGACCAGTCTGACTCCTGCAGGAGAGGCAAGATGGAGGCCAAGGTTACCATGCAGAAATGCTTATAGGTAATGAAAGATTTGAGAAAATGCAAGTCCAGGATGGGACGGAGGCTGCCTGTGGCTTTCGAGACAATGAAGTACCTGGGAAAAAGGCAATGTCGGGTCCGGGATGGAGGAATGGGCTCGATGCCCCCCTTTTGAAGCAAAGAGTGCACTTCGTCAAGAAGGGTGTCGTGGTGAGAATGATGCCCCTTGGGGGAAAGTATTGCAGTTCTAGGGCATAACCCCTACAGATGATGGAAACCACCCAGGAGTCAGATGTTATGGAGGCCAGGGCGCCCAAGAGCTGTCGGGAAGCGCAGTCAGCCGAGTGTCGGGCCGCTGAGATCTCGTGCAAGGCCAGTGCATGAGCTTCTGTATGGATGGCCATGGCCATCCGTTTCTTGTCCTCAGGGAGGTCTTCATACCAGGGAAGAGCTTTTCCCCAAAGCTGCTGTTGGTAGGCAGCCATATACGCTGAGTAGTTCTGGATTTTGAGGTCCAGGATCACAGAGGCGTAGGATTTCCGTGCCATGGTGTCAAACTTACGACCCTCTTTGTCATCAGGGGTCAAAGCTGTCTTCAGGGCCAAGCAAATCTGTGAGGCTTCCACAATTAACAAATTCGGGCGAGGGTATTCAAAGAGCCAAATCTCTTCTGAGAGTGTAATACGTTAGAGATTGTCAAGTTTCTTGGTGGAAGGTTGGGCCATGGACAGAGTGGGCCAAGAACTCTTTGCAATCCTGGACATCAATGGTAGGAATGCAATAAAGGTCAGAGTTGGGACCTTGTCCCAAACCATCTCATCAATGGGATCAAGAGTTTGAGAGTCTGCATGGAGGACTTCAATGTTTAGGGCTTTGCCCATTCGGATAATTTGTTACGAAAAAGAAAAAATGTCATCTGAAGGAGAGGGGGCCTCGAGAAAGGCGAGAGCCTGCAACTGTTGAGCCGGAGCATAGTCAGAGACGTAGTAGTGGTCTGCGGACTCAGCAGAAGCTGAACTGGTCCTGGTGTGGGCTGAGAGGGCCTGAGTGGTTACCATTACCAGGAACGAGGGATGCACTTGCAGGGAGACAGCAGAGGCCAACTGTATGAGTCAGACTGGTTCTGCTTGGGAAGCTGAGGAGAGGTAAGATCAAAGTGGAATGGACGTGGTAGATTACCTTGGAGGAGGCAAGAGAGGTTCAACAGGTTGAAACAAAACGGCCTCCGCAGACTTCAGAAGGATCAAGAGGCAAAAAATATGTGCCTGTGGCTTGATCAAAAACAACATCCCCTCTGGGGTGTTCAGCAAGAACAGAGGATGCATCATAGTCCTGTTCGTCCTCAAAAGAAATGACCTCCAAAGTCTGGGAGAGTCGGTCCAGTATCACCACTTGGGTGAAAGGGGAAGGTTCCTTTTCACCCTCCAAGAGTTGGTAGGGTTTAGACAAGGAATGCAGAAAAGTGTCTGGTCGGCCCAGGAGTCGGGATGAGGAGACATCTGAGGTTGAGGCGCTGGTTGCGCGCATGGTACCGAGTCCAGTTCAATGTCAGCGGGCTGGGCAGGAGCGTTGGTACGGGACCAGCGGTCGGAGTCCGGACAGGCACAGGACTTCTTTCCAGAGTGATGGGATGAGTCCTTGGACTTGTCTGGTGACTTGTGTTTTCTCTTCTCTGGTTTGGAGTCTGAGGACTTTTTCCTCTTTGGAAAAACCACATCCTGGTCCGTAGACCTCTGTTTTTCTGGGGTTGGTGACCCAGAAACTTCAAAAGAGGGTTTGCCCTCGGCAGCAGTAGCCTTGGCAGGGAGCCCTGAGGCCAGAGATGGGAGCTTGCCCTTTGCGGCCGCAGCCTTGGCAGAGGCTCTAGAGGTGGAGGGGGGCTTCAAGATTTGCACGTAGAGCATGGATCTAAGGTGCATCTCTCTATTCTTCCTGGCCTGCAGAGTGAAGGCCATGCAGTGAGGGCAGGAAGCAGGGACGGGGCCGTCACCCAGGCAAAGGAGGCACAAGGAGTGTCCGTCGAGTGCCAGGATATTTGTCCCACATTCAGTGCACTTTTTAAAAGAGTGCACAGACATCTTTAGACCAAAGTCAAGGGACGAAGAAAGAGAATTGTCAAGAAGTCTGAGTGTTGCCGGTTAATCAGTCCAAAACCAAGTCCAAATCACAATCCAAAGAGTAGTAAGAGTCAAACGAAGTCAGAGCAAACGCAAGTGAAAGCTAAGGAAAGAGCACTTCTAAGCCAGGTTCCTAAGCTGCTCACACGGCGGACAAAAGGAACTGAGAAAGGGCGTAGCTACCACCAAAAAGTCTTCCCTAGCGATTCCAGTAGGATCCAGAAATGCTGCACAGGCGCAGAATAACCCATTTGTGTGCTTTGCAGAGACCACGAAGAAGAAGGATTAGCTACAAAGTAGAATCTTGAAAATCAACCAGAGGATCTATCCATGAGGAAATACTGGGGTAGAAGCACCTTCTGCGAGCAAAGTTCAGCTCATGATCAGTGCCTCTGTCCACTTTCCAGGAATCTCTTCTCTCTTGCCCTCATCTCACCTTTTTCAGATAGGTCCCCATAACTTGGCATGGGGTGAGGTTGAAAGGGGTGTTGAGGAGATGATGAGGCAGAGCTGCCCAGTTATATATTCCTGAAGCTGTATTAAATCTATAATTTCAGCTACTAGGGAAAAATTAATTAGTCCTAACTTAATGTATTAATAACTTCAATTATTATCTGTTCTTTAAACCAAATTGTGTTTATTGAAATACGTCTTCAGCACTCAGTTATAAACAATCCCATCAAATAACACTGTAGGTAAGATAATTTATCCTTGTTTCTATGGATATACAAGTGATATATTACAGTTCAGCAAAGGCAGGAACACATGATGCCCACAGTTACAGCACAGATCACATTTGTTTTGAATTTTCTCCAGAACCAGCACCAATAAATTCTAATTCTTACTTTACCAAAAAAATTTTAAAAAATTAAAAAAAATTCTGAAGCTTGTGTTATGTGTATCAGGCTCAGTCGGAAGCTCAATTCTGTTATCAGCATAGCAATCACAGCCCTGCTTTCTAATTTTCAGGGCTATTTCCCGTAGTGAATTATTTCTACTTCATTCTTTTCTACAGAATCTTTACTCCCTGCAGCGACTACTTCACATTTCATATAAACCTGTCAATAAATATGGCGATTTCAAAAGACACACAAACAGATACATGGCGTTTCTGACAGTGAGCCTTGTTAAACTTTGCTGACACCCTTTGCATCATGTCCAACATTTTTTCTGCCACGGCACAGTTCAAGGGAAGACAGGTAACAGCAGACAAGCTGCCATTACTAATCTTCTCGTTATAGGAAGCTTGAAATGTTTCTGCTGGGAATAAAGCATATAGAACATGGACTGATGATTGCCCTGAGCAGTTTGCTATAAGCTGGTTTTGTGACATTCAGCTAAGCCTAACAAGAAGGAAAATTTACTTTATATAGCCTCTACTCATGGATTTAAAACAGTATTAGAGAATTACACATAAGCATTTAACGTGAACAATGAAGACACTCACTTTGTAAGGGTATAAAGAAAGTAGCTACATATATTTATTGTAGCTATATGAATAATATGTCAAATTCCTATTATTTCAGACAGTCAACATAAACCTCTTTAAATCAGAACTCTGTAACATACTCAGAAAATGAGCATATGTGTTTCTTGAATCTTGAACAGAAGTAGAAAAATCAACTGATTACTTACTTGTTGGGGGCAATTAGCTTACAGACTGTAAACCGCTTAGACTGAGTGCTGAGTTTACTGATAAGCAGTATAGAAATGTACATCCTATTGCTATTCTAGCATTGGGACAGATACTTAACGTGTGGTTTCATAAGAGAAATGCAAACTGGTAATAAAAGAAACAGAAACATTAAATGCATCACCCATCCCAAATGCCCAATGTCTGTCTATCTGAATTAATATAGAGGCTTCCCCCACTTTTGACACTTCATTTTCCGACAACTCACTCTTTCAACGCTTGCAAATTACAGACACATTCCATTAATTTGACAGAAATTCTGCTCTTCCACCAGTTCTTCTTCCTACAAAGCTCACCTGGGATTGGTCACGCGTGTGTGTGTGTGTGTGTGTGTGTGTGTGTGGTAGTCATTTAGCTTTTCTATGTATTCAAAAGTAGCATATTGTGTGTTATGTAAATTTTCAGTGGCCAAAATGCATTTGTAAGCTAAAAAAACCCCTGAGTTCCACGTTTCAGAGGGCAGGGATCCGTCCAATTAAAAAGATTGTATGTACAGCTCTGTGTAAATTTACAGCGCTTTATAAATAAAGGCTAATAATAATAACCAAATAGACTTTCTCATAGCCCTCCAGTCCCTAACCCATGAGGTAAGTGTGGACTTCCTATGTGTATCTAAGCATCGCAGAAGATTATCTTCACTTTGTGCAAAGCAATCAACAAATACTTTTAATAAGTTATGCAACATTCAGTCTTCTCAAACACTTCTCTTGAAATGTTACTGCTGCATTAAATGTGATCCATTTAACTGGTCAACTAGTTCAAACAGCTGGATCACAAGAAAGACTCAAAAGAAGTGTCTTTATGGGGACATATGTGTGCCAAGTTATAACAAAAACAATTTAAAAAGTACTCTTGAAGTTGGTGTTGGAATCGTGTCAGCTTGTTATGCTGGGGGATTTCAATATTCATGCTGAGGATGAATACTGAAATCAAAATGGCAATCTTGGACAAGAGAAAGTTTCTGTTGTTGTAGACAATCACTACCTGATCAAGTTAAAATGTGCTAGGCCTCTGCGATTTTGTGTGTTTGTGTGATTAAGGAAAATTAATCAGGATGGTTCCCTGGCAGCTTTTGGAATTTCCTAATCTGGAATGGAGAAATAGCCTGGGTTTTGGACACAATTACTCCTGAGCATAGCTTCTTGAACTATGTAACTATGCAGCCCCTTAGTTTTCTATGCAGTGGATTGAGATAACTGAAAACTAGACTGGCATTGGTAGAAAACGCAGAATAAGTCCAACCTAGAACTGCCATACTCCAGCCCCTTGCTTTGAGCATCTAATTTGCATATTATGCAATTTAATACACTTATGCATACTATCAATTTCCATTCTAATTATGTAAATTTGACACATTAATAATTGCATTTTTGTACTATTATTTTTCAGCCTCAATATTTTTATAATAGCTACTCTACTGAACCAATATAATGTCCTAAAGTGCCAAACTGGGAACAGGGAGACCCAATTTCAAATCCCTGCTTGCACATGGAATTTGTCATATGACCAGAGCCATCATTATTTTTCAGCAAATATACCTTACAAAGTTTTTGTGGGGATTAATAGCAAGACAGGAGCCACGTCAAGCAACTGTGTACATTCCTGCTGATTATAATACAGTCATCGTCTATATCCATGGATTCAACTATGCGGGGGGGGGGGGGGGTGTTAAAAGAAAGCTTAGATCTTGTCATTTTATATAAGAGATACAATTTTACTACCTCACTGCATATAATACGACTTGAGCATCCTCAGATTTTGGTATCCATGGGCGAACGTCCTGGAATCACAACCCAATGGATACCAAAGGCCCAATGTAATGACATTATGTCATACGCAGACACTTCTGAAGCTACTATATTCTTGTAAAATCAGTAAAATATTTTTTTCTATCCACTTTTAAAAGTATAGATCCAGGAAATTCAGAGGAAGCCCCTGAATGACTGGCATCTCACCATGGAGGAAAACGAAGAGGAAAGTAAGAGCAAACTTACAAACCTCACCTCCATCCCCTGTATTCATATTACCTACTTCTTCTGCACCTTGCACCCTCCCACTGTACATCTTACCACTCTTCCCTCAGTTCATTCCTTTATAATGCCCTTAGTCCACAGCTGCACTTCTCAATCTTCCTTATATCACCTCTCACCTTTGCTCCCTTCCCATGGTTCTTGCATTCTACCACTTCCATCTCTCACCTTCCCTAACCCCATCTCCCACCTTTACCATGCCTCCCTCCCTTGCTCTTGCACCCCACCATCTCCATGTCTCACCTTTCCTTCCCCTGTCTCATGGTGCCACATATCCCTTCTTTTGCATCTTGCACCCATCTGTTACACCTTCACCCCCCTTTCCCCCCACACCTTGCTTCACGCTGCCTCTGTGCCATGTCTTCTTGCACACAACTGCACTTTCAACCAATTCCTCCACTGCCACTGCTGCTGAAGGCAGTAGTGCTACAAGTGCTGTAAGGTAAGGGGGGGGGGAGGGCAGAATTAAAAGATATAAAAGCAAGGTGACATGAGAGGGGACATGGTTAGCAAGGGCAGTGGAGATGGAGGGGAAAGATAGGGCTGAGAGAAGACTGGGGGGAAAAACTCCTACTATACCACACCAGGTAGAGGAACCATAACTACCCTGAAAAACATAACTTCGTTTTTTCTGGGCATCTAGCGTGGGTTAGTGGTTTGAGCACTGGACTATGACTCTGGAGAACGGGGTTCGAAATATTCATTAAAAAAGCAAGAAATAAACAAAACAGAAATTCAAGTTCAGCTTTCGCATTATGCAGTGATACAGAGCAGTGTTATTTTTTTCTGCAGAAAACTTTTCATTTCTAAAAATAATTGATTCACAAAATTCATTAGAAACAATGAGTCAATGCCAATATAATATCAAGCAAGCTTGGCAGTTTCAAAGTTGTCTGAGCCAAGAAAGTCATTTCTCTATTCTCAAAGTGGATTTAAATTAAAACTCAGATTTGATCTGCTTAGCACTCATTCTATCTTGATGCAACAGAAGTGTTATGAAATTAATATTTTTATATAGTTATTCCTAGAAAGTGTTTGTGAATACACATATGTTTTACAAATACATGCAGAAATAAAACCAAAAATACACACCATAACCCAAACCAGTATCAAGTTACTGAATGCCTCTTTCAGCTGTGCAGATTAAATCACAATTGAATATAAAACTAACTTTTATTTCACTTTGAGCAAACGGCGTAGAACAATGTTTCATCTTTCAGCATGGGAATCTTGTATCCTCTCAACAGCTCTCTGAATGCCAGTATGCAAGATACATGCAAGAACGCATATATGCATATACAGGTGGCCCTCCATATTTGCAACTTTGACTTTTGTGGCTTTGATTATTTGCTGTTTTGATTAATATGTTCTCTTTAGGAATTTCTAAGTCCTCCAAGGCAATTCTGCTTGAAGTTGACCATAGAGTTGTGCTGGAGAACCTAGAAGTTCATAAAGAAAAACTAGGCATTTGTATCTTGTTCACACGCTCTGCTCTCCACTCTTTTCTTCTGTATCTATCAGGAGATTAAAACTGGAAGCAAAAAACCTCTAAAGTGAAAACATAACTGCCAGATCATTCTTATTTGTTAGAACACTATGGCTTAAAATATGAAGCCAGCACCAGAAACCACAGTTTAATCTCAGCTTGTTCTCATTAACTACTTCTTTTTATTTATTTATTTTATATACTTTATTTTTTATTATATATCAAATTATAAAACAAACCATTCTTCAGACACAAAAAAAGTTATTATTATTACATCCAATAAGCCTATACTAAGCTAACACATAACATTACTTCCATAAGCTGTCTCAATAACTGGTCCTATAACAACATATCATCTTCTCGTCTTAGGTTTCCCCCATATATGAAAAGAAAAGAAAAAAAAAACCACACACATACATAAACAAGAAAAATAAAAATAATAATTTATCTTTCCAAAAGATCTCCTGGAGCAAATAAATTCAATTAATCTCTACACTACACTTTAATTCCATCTTAATGTACAAAATTTAATTATTGGCGACCATTCTTCCTCAATTTGCTTTACATCTTTATTATTCAAGAGACTCATTAACTACATCTTAAACAAACTATATTTCTCTAAGGTGGCATGCTGAAGGAAACTAGTTTGTCTAACACAAGAAGCAAATGCTTTCTATCTCAGTGTAAACAAAATATACTTTTTTTACAGTTACATATGTAGAAAGTTATAAGATCCCACAGTTGCACTGCCAAAGAAATCTGCTCACATTATCATTTGGCCTCTGAAAAGATTAATCAGAAGTTAAGGCTGGACCTACTGGCCTTACAGCATCTTTTACAAGACACTTGGTTCTTCTTTGTTTATCAAGTAAAATGTGTCCAGTCCTGATCTGCTGAAAACCAAATGCAGCCCTGCAAATGCTGCTGTATAGCAACTTCTAGCATTCCTTACCACTAGCTATGTTGGATGAGGCTTGTGGATGCTTAAGTCCAACAATGCTTGAAGGACTGTAATTTGTCCACATCTGATTTACTGCAAATATTAACTGCACAAAACCTCATTTTCTATCTGCATCCCTGGACGTTAAAGAAGAATAAAAACTTTAAACAAAAGGAAGTGCTAGCAACTGTAGAAAAGTTGAAAACCCAACTCAGGAATCTACTGCCTAGGTGAGAACATGGAAAACTAAAGGGTTTAAAAAAAGAAAAAGAAATCAAGTTTCTGCACATATTGAATGTTGGTAAGCAGGAAGGAGCATGAGGATAATAGCAAAACCAGTACTAGCTTCACGCTGAATTCCTCTCTCATTCTGACCCATGTATTTGATTTATCCTCTATTCCTGTACTATGGTCTATATACACACTCATTCTATCTTGCTGCAACAGAAAGAATAATGAGGAGACAGGGATAATTTCACTGGCTTGGTGGGGGAAAACCCCAGCTACTATTTGGTTCCTTCTCTTCTGTGTCTAGTCCAGCTGGGCTCTATAAGAATGGGAGTCAATATCTTGTCAATTCAATGAAAGTCACTCGAAGATCAATTAAGAATTCCCAAATGCTTTATGCCCTGCCATGATTCACATTATATAACAGGATTTGGCAACTACATACACACAGTCAGATTACAATATTCTCAACTGCCCACTCTATAAATGCTTAAAATGCTACTATAAAAGAAAACTGTTCCACAATACCATAAATTCCATCAACTTTAATTTCAGCAATATGGAGGTTCATTTTTTGAGATCTGACAGTTAAAAAAAAGAAGAGGACCATCTTATCATCTCCCTGTACAGAAATCTCACTGATGCCAAACACCTATCTCAGATTTGACATCTCAGAGCAATGAGGCACAACCTCCCCTATAGCCAATTCCTCAGATTAAAATGCAACTATTTTAATGAGGAAAGAGTTAAAAATGAGTTCTACATGTTCTCAAAGCAACGCACTGGAAGAGGGTGCCTACAACATGTGATTTCAAAGGGATTTACCAAGGTAGCTGACAAAGCCCATTTAGAATTGTTAGAAAAACAGCACAGACCACAGACCAACCATCTCAATTGCTCCCTCACCTTTAATCATATTATAAAAAACATACAAGGGTTCATAAAAAAAACAAACATTGATTTATAATAGAAAATATCTCAGGGTTTAAGAAAAAGTCACAGATCACCTTCCAAAGAACAAGAAACATCAGAGATTTAAATACTGCTCTCAGGAAATCTAAACAAGCATTTAAAAAACACTATAATGGAAGCAGCTAGTCTCACAGGACACCACCCCTGTAGCCACTGCATATACTGCAAATATACATCCCAAATGATTCAATGTATAAATCGTAATGATCAACAGAGATATACTTTCACCCAATTTAGCATTTGTGATAGCAGTTTTGTAGTATATGCCATTCAGTCCTTGTGTGTGTGTGTGTAAGGGGGTGGATGGGTGGTGAGGACATCAAGACCTCTGAAAAAATAGTAATAGGGGAACATCCTTCCAATTTAAGAAACAGAAGAATAGGTGCTCATTTTATCAATCATTTTCAGGAACTACAATACTCTGCATCATATTTCAGGTTTTGGGTACTGGAAGGGACAGTTAACAATGATGAAAAAGTTTAGATTGGAAAGGAAGGAGAATGGATTTTAAACCAGAAACCTCTTGACCCCCAATGGTGTCAATGAAGATTTGGATCTCCTTTCATTAATGTAAGGCCACCCCACACAACTAAAACAATATTTTTTAAAAAAACATGATAAAGTTTTCAGTTAGATTGCATCAGATGTCCTTAAAACTGATTAGACCACACTCTCTCCGCTCAATCTTATTTCTAATCATTTTTAAAAATCTTAAGGTTCTTTACTTCTATTACTTTTTAGTCCAGCTACTAGCAAGATGGTATGTGTAATTCCAGAAAATACTGCTGGTGATTGAATTAATGGTATGTATGTAATCTAATACTAAAACAATATTTATTAGTATTTATATTTATGTGTTGTCCTTTTGTAAAAGATTTTAATCTAATATGTGTATTTGTGTTTATTTTTAATGTAGCCCCTGAAGAAGGACAGCCAGTTTATGTACAGACAAAACTGCATTGCACTTTTAAAGAATAAATTCAGACCATCGATAAGTACGTGGAAACCAGACTCCTTTTCTGCTGCTTCATAATATGTGCTTTTCAGTATCTACTGTTGCTCCTTTTAGTTTAAGAACCTACACAAGAGAATACAGGAGCTATCAAATGAGACACTATGCTGATGGAAGTCATCAATTAGTGTACTGGGAGAAAGAAAAGTTTAATCTATTCCTCCTCCCCCTGCAGCCCCTCCACCCCAGCTCCCAGAACAAAACAGAAAGGACTGAAGCTGGAGGTTGATAGCTAAAAATGACCCCATTCTGTACATGAATGCCTTCCCTCAACATAGGCACGTTAACTAGATCTCTCCACTAGATATATGAACTCAGGAGAGTAGTCATAAGAAAACTATATAATGGTCAAATCTGTAGAAGATTTGTCAATTCCTGATCTAAGTACAGGACAATACATTACTCAGAACAACTTCTTAAGTCATGGAAAACTTTTAACAGCAATAGTAACAGATGTCTACAGCAGTACTAGACGTGTGACAATTTACAAGTCCTGAAGAGCATTCTGGGATGCAAAAAACATTGAAAAGTTGAATCAACACCAGTTAGTCACTTAACTGCACATTCCTTTTTGATTTTGCAGTGTGCCCCAGCATAAAACTTTAGAAGGCAACAGAAGCTAGGTATACCATATTTCAAACAAACTTTCATTTTGGGTAACCTTACTGTTATAATAAAACACCTCATGATTTTAAAACAAGTACCTTTCTACAAGCAGGACAAAGCCCATTCTCATCTGTGCGAATACGATGCCAACAGAAGCGACAGATCTGGTAACCACAGGTGCAAGGGAAGAAGTTTATGTCATCAATCTCCAGAGGCTCCATGCAAAGGGGGCATTCCACAGGGTCTTCCTTCGCATCTGGGCTGCGAGACATCTCTGTTTTCACACAGCAGCAAAAATATATATATAATAACTTAAGGGAGGAGTAAGGTCTGCAGAGAAAACTGTAGAGACACTTGAAGATCTGAAAAACAGAGAGAGAGAGAGAGAGAGAGAGAGAGAGAGAGAGAGAGAGATTAGTATTTAAATTTTCCTAGAAATATAATCACTTTCAATTCCTGAACTGAAAGACAGTTTATAAATTTGAGAATGTTTTGGATCAGGACAGCTTTCCTTTTCCCATTGCTTTTGCTCAATTACATTCCACCACTCTTGTTCAAGAGGCACCCAGCCTTGCATCTTTCACATTAAATCCATCCTCATGAAGTCTGTAGGAGAAATTATCCACATAGGCTTGTGAGAAAGGGAACTGTGCTGTGCCACTTAATTTCCAAACTGAACTATTTCATATCACTTTGTTTTGGAGGAGAAAGACCAAACCTTCTAAGTATTTGGGAAACAGCCAGAGGGAACATCTCTATTCAGACCTTGACTGTTTTTATCTGATAATGAAGAACACTTCAAAAGGCAACAGCTTTTTGATTTATTGTCTTCTTTCCAACCACGAAATGTGGTAAATCTATTACCACATATAAAGATGAACAAAATAACCAGGATCCAGTTGAGAAATGGAAATCCACGGTAGAGATCAGTCACTTAGAAAAACCTTAAGTGTATCTTATTTCTCCATCCAGTGCATGGTGTATAGTTGAGTATATTCTGTATCTTTAGGATCACAATGGATTGTTGTACGTATGATCTCATGTATATCTACTATGAAAAAAGCTTCCTCATCACAGTTAGGTCACTGACAGATTACATTACTGGAAGAAAAAATGTTATTGCAAGTTGATAACCACACCAGATCCAAACAGCCTGGCAACATTGGTATCAGCCCTGCAGTAGTGGAAAGATGTGGCCGAATCCTCCTAGGTTTACAGTCTATATAGTGAAGTGACAGTACAGTACTCAGTTTTTGGTGCAAGATCATTTACTGATCAGTGAAAGACAAAAAAAATCTATTGTGCAATTTGCCATGTATTTTGGCTATATGATATAATAAAAGAAACTTTTAGTTGTCAAAGAACCTACAAACTCAAGTGGTTCTTGAGAAAGTGGACCTTTGAACGGATGGGGAACTCCATTCCCATTCTGCAACTCAGTCTGATTACAAAATGTGAACATTGCTGAACCACAGTCATTGCTAACATGAAATCAACATAATTATCAGTCTGCCCCCAGTTAACAGCAGAACAAACAGTTCTGGTTGTGCTTTCCACTGGAGCCTATGAAAGACAAAAGAATATTTACAGCTCTGCCACCACAGCTGAGTCAACATTAAGAAGTACAATATAAAAAGTATTTCCCAAAATCGACACATACTTTCTAGTTTCCTAGTCACTGCAGCCCCCCCCCCCCAATTTCAGAGGACCCCATCTTGCAAAGTGAGAGAAGGGGAATAAGGGAATAAGGGAGTGAGTTAATGACTTAGTGAGCTTCATAGATCAGAAGAGATGAGAATACCAGTTTCCCTGGTCCAAATCCAATACAGTCACCAACAAGATTAGCTCTCAAATGAACCTGATCTGAAACTGGATTTCTTTTTCTGGTTCAATCTGAAAATGGCAACCAAGGCTTTTTTGTGTTGATGTGCCTTCAAGTCACCTGTGCAATTATGTCAAACTCATGAATTTCATAGGATTCTGTCAGGAAAGGAATACTCAGAGGTGGTTTGCCAGTTCCTTCCTCCAAGTACCAACCAGGACTGACCCTACTTAGTTTCCAAGATTAGACAGGATCTAGTACCAAGGCTTCTATCTAGGCATTACTGCAATGTGTATGCTTAAAATATAACATCCCTGAACACACTACGCAGACCCATAACCAGCTCTAGCTTTGAATAGGTTCATTCAGAAGTGTCTCATTCTGAATGAAACTGGACATTTCAGCAAGACTTCCTTTAGTTACTTGACAGATATTATTTTTGGACCTAGTTAAATAACTGCATTCCATACAGCAGCCATCTGCTATTACCAGTTTCACTGACTCAGCACTCACATGAAGTGTAAATAAGCGAAATAGTTGCATCTTCATTAAATAAAAAATATCCCTGAAGACTGATTCTGATCCAAAGTGTATCAAATTAAATGACATGTTACGACATGAATGTCTTATTAGGGAGGTTGCAACCTTGAATAATGTGAACAGAGTTTTTCAGCCACTCAGAACAGACTTGCCATCAGCATTTGTGCATACTGCTGCTATTCCTTGCCACTACCAACACTTGATCTCTAAGTGCTTCCCTGCCTACAATGTGTTTCACTCACATGGGAAAGCCCCCCCCCCTACATAATAGCATACATGTGGACAGCTTTTCCAGGTAAGAGTAAACGTGCCTTAATCACAATTCCCATAAAACTTATGTGGACACGGTCTCTATGCATAAAGCAATATGCATGGAGACCATTCTGTCGTGCCATATGGATAGTGAGGAAGTTGTTTCCAATACAGATGCTGAGAAGCGTGGTCACAGTGTGCATCAATGGTAAGGCCAGCCCACTTGAACACTACCCCTAAATGCTAGGGACATTGACAGGATCCTCCCTAGTCACCCAGTTCATTACTGAATCAAGACAGTAGTTCAGTACCCTCACAGCCTCACCTGAATCTGATAACAGAGAGAAACAGAGCTGGGTGTAAGCAGCACACTGATGACATCTCAACTCTAAATCCCAAGACAACCTTACCTAGCAGTTTCTTATAGATATTCTACAACATGGAATGTAAGACAGAATTGTACAACTCAAATGCCAATCCCTCAATGCTACTTTCTGAAATTGATCCTGCAGATATGAGTGGAACCACTGTATCAATGGGACAGTAAATTTAAAGAATCTGCCTATAACAAAACCATGGGCAACGGTATCACAAGCCACTGAGAGACGGAGGAAAATCAAAAGACAATTTCATAATATTTGAGGTCTATGGAAAGGGTTTTTCAATTTAGACAGAAACTAAAAGCAATTGGAGAAATTAATAAGTAAACCTTGTAGGCTGGTTAAATTGTATGTTGTTGTTTTTAAAAATCTAAAGTACAGCCACTGAAAACTATTAGCGAGAACATGCCTTTTCTTCCTCTTATAGATGAAGCCCCACATGGTACAAACTGCTGTGTGCTAAAGTTTTCTGCTTTGTAAAATTGACTGAAGTGGTTAGTCACTCAAGTTGAAGAACTGCTACTTACTTTTGTCCTTTTAAATTTTTTTAACTGATGTTAGAATTTGTTTTAATGTTACTGACTGCTTGTTGTCGCTGTGCTTTCAAGTCATTTCCGACTTAGGACAACCCCCAGGCAAACCTATCACAGGATTTTCTTGGCAAGTTTCTTCAGAGAAGGTTTGACATTGCCATCCTCTGAGGCTGAGAGTATGTGACTTTGTCCATGGTCACCTAATGGGTTTCATGACTGAGCAGGCACTGACTGCTTAATTATACTTTTATTGGGGGAAAATGCTTGTTTTTATTAATACTGCATATATGTATGTATACAGATACAGTAGATAGATAGATAGATAGATAGATAGATGATAGATAGATAGTTTCAGTACAGAAAGATTTCTAAAACAGAACCTTTTCCAATGTTGTATTTTTCTGTGAAACTTTTTTCACACATCACACACTTACCCATGGATGTCTGTGCTGTTGGACAGCAATCAATCATGTTATATGGGCTAAATACAGTATATGGAGTTCTATTTATTCCTCTCAGGCAGGCCTCCACAACATATGGCTGGTAGGCCGCTTGTGGGCTGCCAAGGGATTTCAGGAGACCCGTGAGGATGTTAATGGCTGTGACCCAGGTAACAACTGCTGGAGCCGCTTCTGCCACTGCTACCACCATTATCACAATGGCCACCCCGTCAGTTCACAAGGCATGGCCGTTTTCTTCCCTCCCTCTGAACTGAGGCAGCATCAAAGGAGAGAACTGGCACAAGGAAGTGGGACAGCCCGCTGCCTCAGTACTGTACTCCATTAGCCAGCGAGGGCTATTAAAACATGGGAATGGTGGAAGGAGTGGCATCCCTCATGTGGTGCGGGAGGGGAACTGCCTTGCCCTCACCCCTCATCAAGCCAGACCACTGCAGCCCCCTCTGCAGGCCTTCCTACTGCAATGTGGGACTCCGAAAACACCTCTGACTTAGGTTGCCATAAGTGAGGACCTCCAAACCGGGACAAATGTAGGACAAATGTAGGGCAACATTTTCAAATGTAGGACACGTTTTTTTATATATAAAAATGGAGGACACGCAAAAAAATGAGGTTTTTAAAAAAAATGTTAATATAAATGCATGTTTTTAGGCATGATCAAAATGGAGGACATTTTGGCATTATTCTTAGACAGATGGCAGAAATGTATTTGCCCTCGGATTCAACTGTACTTCTCAGAAGTGTTTACTTGGGCAAGGGACTGTGGTTTTTCTTCACTGCGCATGAGTTAGTAAAAATCATAACAAGTTACATTGGCCGTGCCTCAGAGGCTTGTTGATATCAATATCACCATCATCATCATCATCACCACCACCACTATAATTGGCCAAGAAAGGCAGACTTGTTAGCATTCAAAGCACCATAAATACACAAAAAATGCACTTGCATATATTTAATAATAAAAAATAATGAAAAAATAAATAAAAAACAAGGCAGGGGTGTATATATTTGATAATAAAAATTAATGTAATAAAATAAAAAACAAGCAATAATAAAAATTAATAAAATAAAATAAAAACAAGCAATAATGAAAATTAATAAAATAAAACAAAAACAAGCAATAATAAAATTAATGAAATAAAATAAAAACAAGCAATAATAAAAATTAATAAAATAAAACAAAAACAAGCAATAATAAAAATTAATAAAATAAAAACAAGCAATAATAAAATTAATGAAATGAAATAAAAACAAGCAATAATAAAATTAATAAAATAAAATAAAAACAAGCAATAATAAAAATTAATAAAATAAAAAATAAAAAGCAATAATAAAAATTACAAAAATTAAATAAATAAGTATTTTATATTTTTAAATAATTTACAAACACCCAAAAAAAAAACAAGGCAGACCTATGGCCCTGACTCAGCTTTCCTCCTCCTCCTCCTCCTCCCTCCTCCTCCTCTGGCCCACTTCTGCCTGGCCTAAGTTCATGCACCTTCCTCCGGCTCCTTCCTCCTCCTCCTCTCCCCCCTCCTCCTCCTTATGAAGGCTGACGCGGGAGGAAGGGAAGCAGAGCAGGCACGCGCGCGGAGGGAGGCAGGGAAGGCAGGCGCGCGCGTGCGCAGAGGGAAGTGGGGAAGGCGCGCACGCTGCCCCTGGCCCCTGCTGGGGCCTGGGCAGTGCGCAAGCCCTCCCAGTGGGGCGTGGGGGCGGCGGCGCTTCTGCCGCCCGCCGAGGAAGAGGAGGAAGGCGGAGCCGGAGGTGGGTTGGCGCCGCAGCAGCCGCGTTAGCGGCAGCGGCAATGGCTGGAGCAGGCCCCCAAACCAGGAACAAGGCACGGGTGGGGGCCCAAACCGGACCGGGACCAGGAGGGGCCCCCCGAAACCGTGAATGGCACGGGGGCCGCCGGGTTATGGCAACCCTACTCTGACTCATCAAGTTGTACTGAATCAGGATGTGTGTTTTTTCTCAGTTTGAAATGGAAGTGTTAAGTAGTTTAAAATGCGAGTGAGTGAAACAGAAGGTAATATTGTGCCTGAACAGACAGGCCAAAATAAAGCTGCTTCAAGTCACTTTGGAGGTATGTTGTTTAAATGATGCATGCATCCTAAGGGGCCAGAAGCCGCACCAAAGCCACACTGCAGTCCTAAGGACTGGAACACAGCTTTGGCGCAGCTTCTGGCCTCTTAAGATGCATGTGTCATTTAAACAGCATACCTCCAAAATGACCCGAAGCAGCTTTATTTTGGCCTGTCTGTTCAGGCCCCTAGTTAAACCTTAGCAAAACGAAAATTAAACTGTTGATATGAAATACATCAAATACAACTCTCTTTAGAATGTATGTACCTAAAAATAGCATTCTTTCAAGTATAGTCTTTTTGTTAAATATAAGGGACATATATTGTATTTTCTTTACATTAATACAAACATTCCATTAAAATAATTTCCCACATAAAGCTTAGAAACTGTTTGAATATAATGCTTATGCCAAATGCACTAAATCAAATAACATTACAGTATTTTCTGAACAACCTTCCAGTTCTACAGTTTCTCGGGAAAACCACGATTGATTTAGTCAGTTTTAGGAAAATACAGTTGTCCCTCTGTTTTCAAGGGGGATCTCTTCCAGACATACACACCTCATGAAAACTGAGGCGCGCGTGTATTCAAGCCCCCTAGACTTGAATGGGGTGCGCGCGCCAGGCACACACCCCATTGAAAATAGTGAAGGTCGCCCCTCTGCGGATTTTCAAGGGCGTGGATCTAAGATCCGCAAATTAGGAGGGGTGACTGTAGTTGATTTCATATAAAATGAATAAATAAACACTGGTAAAGGGTTACTCTATAAATAATAATAATAAATAATAAAAATTTTATTTATATGCCGCCCTTCCTACGATCAGGGCGGCTTACAACAGATTAAAACACAATAAACAGTCTATTTAAAATACACAAATTAAATCAAATAAACAAGCAAAAAAGCCCCATAGCCCAACCTCTTGGCCACGGAAGAGGAGGGAGGCCCACAGGATATTTATTCGGGGAATGCCTGTTGGAATAGGAAGGTTTTAAGATCCTTCCTAAATTGGGCCAGGGTAGTAGATGAGCGGAGCTCTGTGGGCAGCGCGTTCCAAAGGGCTGGGGCAGCTATGGAAAATGTCCTCCGAGTGGTGGAGGCTAACCTAGCCCCAGGCACCTTCAGTAGCTGCTGCCCAGACGTTCTGAGGGTGCGAGGCGGAATGTACGGGGAGAGGCGGTCCTTTAGGTATCCTGGGCCCATATACAATAATATCTACAAATTATCTTGGTTCAAGGGGTATGTGTATGAGTGCCTTCACGCTGCCTATCAATTTAGGGCAGCCCCATTAATTTCAAAGAGGGTTTTCTTAGGCAAGGAATGCTCAGAGGTAGTTTTACCAGTTTCTTCCTCTGAAAAACAGCCTATAGCACCTGGCATTAATTCCTCATCACCCTCATCCAAGTACTAACCAGGGCTAATCCTATTTAGTTTCCAAGATCAAGCAGAATCTGGTGCCTTTTCCAATATACTGTAGTAATCTACAGACATCTGATATTCAGTATTTAGCAATTAGAATGCTCAATAAACGACATCTAGTGTCACCATCTATTCCATATCATAATGCTATTGGTAATTTCAAAAACTGTGTAGTACTCAAAAGGCTAGACCATATGTATTTAATTCTATATTTCATAAAATGATTAATTTTCTTATACGCTTTGTTAATACTTTATTATTCATATCTTCAAACCTTACAACTGTAATTTCAATAGCACTTTCTGCTTAACCTTTAACTATTAAGCTCCCCATCTCACTTGTCTATCTCCAAAGTACAACTCTGCTGAACAACAGGATAGCTTTCTTAAAGCTTGCTTTCCTTTGGTCACATCTTTTGAGGTAGTAGCTGGACATCTGAGAGAACACTAAAATAATTAAAGTTTTAAAACCTTGTTGTACTTTGGAGATAGAGAAGTGAGATAGGGAGCTAAATAGTTAAAGTAAACAAGAAGCAAAGCCTGGCCTAATCTCAGTGGAAAACAGATTGTTTATCCTGTAATTACCCCTTGAGGACACACCTAACACATGAACAATTCTGGCAGGCTTTCCCAAATGTCTCTCATACCAATAGGCAAATTTTCCCTAAGAGAATCCAAAATATGCAACTCCAGGGTATGTGTGTTCAAATTAAATGCTCTCCACAAATCTGCTCCAGAACAGTCATAGCTGAATCTGCACAGGAATGGAATACAAATTATATCTCTGTATGTCTTGGGCCAAGTTTCTCAGATAAGGTTTCTCATCAGAATACCTGTTCCAAGAAACAGTGGCATATCCACTAAATATTTTCTTCAAAAGGTTGCCTGTAAGAAACTATACATAGGGGGAAGCAATTGACCAAAGTATTTCTGTGTATGCCTTTATAAGTGAAAGTGGATTATTTTATGGTAAGTGTAAATAAATATAGCCAAGTTCTCTATCATGAGCAGTTCTATAATCTAGCCTGGATAAGTCAATACACAGGATGAAAGAAGAAGCTGGTAGGTTATGAATCACCTTTTAAAATACTACAAGGATATTAAACTACAGTACATTATATAAATTTGAAACAAAACCTTTAAAGGCAAGTTCGAGGGAAAGGTCCAGAGAGAAAGCAATCTCTCATGCAGATAATCAACAGTAATATCTCAAACTAGTAAAGGTCTGCAAGTAGTTTTTCATTCTTGACACGCATGGAAACTTCTTATGTCATAATTGTTAATTATGAAGAATATTTTTATTAGAATTTCGAAAGTACTAGTTTCCTTGAGGAGCAAAGAGTGCTCTAGAAAGATTTCATATAACATACTTGCCATATAATTTGTGGCCAACAAATCCATGCAGATTATGCGTTGAAAACGCATGTTGAAAAAGAGAAAATTGTTCTTTTATTTCAATTGATAAATAACCTCAAGCAAGACAAATTGATCAGATCTGGTCGTTCTTCAAAAAAAAATAATGCTAATATTAACAGACAAGTAAAATGTTTTCTGCATTCTCTTTTGGCATGACATTGCTTTTACCCAAACATATAAATGGCATACAGTACTACATACTTGCCAACAAAGGCAAAAAACACTTAACCCAAAGAAAAGAACTAAAATCTTAACCAAGCTGCAAAAATGGCTAATGGTACTTTATTAGTTTAAATGGCAGAGAAAAAGTGACCTATTCAAGAGTATAACTTTAGTCATTTCTAGGCATGTGAAAACCTAAAAAAACCAGCAGGAAATAAAATAGTTTTGCTTACACAGAACAAAATTGTTTATATTTTTAAATATTATAAATACAACAGCTTATACAATTTTATATGTGGAGTTCTACTATTTTATATGGCTACATTATACAGATAAGTTTAGTTCTGATATGAAAATATTGCATATATTCCACTTTCTTAAACTTTCTATCCCCCTACTTCCAAAATGGAAAACTTAATTTCTTCCATGGCTTCAAAATTTCTATTTTTATATTTCTAGCCACTACTGAACTAGATTATATAACTTTATCTGTTCAAAATACAAAGCTGCACAAAAGCCCACATATATACTTTCCACTGCAAGAATACTATATATACTTGACTATAAATTAATCTCATGTGTAAATAGAGGGCAGGTTTTTGGGCTGAAATTGTTGATTTTGAAATGACTCAAGGATAAATTGAGGGTAAAATTTAAGGGCATGTAACAAAGGATCTAGAGGATTAAGTAAAAGAAAACAATGCCAAAGTATTTACAGTACGCTCGCGTTGTATGCGGGTGCACTATACGTGGCTTCAAGCTTACGCTGAAGCCACATGACAATAAAATATATGGTGCACGCACAGCACCACAAGCATATGCCCCTTTGTTTTCAATGGGGCGCAAGCAAACATGGAATTCCCCTTACACGAGGGGATCTGGAACAGATCCACCACATAAGGGAAGAGCTCACTGTAAAACATTCCAGCAGGCATAACTGTTTCTGCTCATACTAAAGGCAGGATGGATAAGATAATGGGGTGGGTGGGGGTCAGTGCTTTCAGATTCCCCTCTTGCCTTTCTCCAGGAAATGATTCCTTTCTTATAAGAATAAAGTACAGTGCTTACATTGACCCATAGATAAGCTGAGTCAATTTTGTACTTAAATTTCTAGACTTTTACATGAGTATATATAGTATGATAAACTGGATGTGTCTATGAGTGAATTCCTAAGTACTACATTTCAGTAATCTAGTTTCTCTTGATCTGTAACAAGGGTAGATATATTCCAAAAGGAAAAAGAATGCCTACTCCAAACCTACGGTTACACTTGATTTCAATATTTTAAGTGTATGCAAATATACACTTATTTGAATAAATGTGTATTATTCAAATATACACCTGATTTTATGCTATACAGTAGAACAGAAAATGCTAGCTTTACCAGGTCAGAAGTTGCCAGGTCCAACCATCTGGCTCTATATTGTCTACCTGGACTGAGAGCACCTCTTCAAGGTCTCAGGCCGAGGTTTGTTCCTTCAGCTGCTAGGCTCTTTTAAATGGCAACAACAAGGATTAAACCTGAGGCCTTCTGCATGCAGAGCATGTGCTTTATCCATTGAGCTATGGTCCCACCTTCTAGGAAGGAAGAATTATGAACACTTCCTGAGGAGATTACTGGTAGCCTGAGAAAATTATGTTTTATTGTTTATATTTTTAGTTATAAATTGTTTTAACACTTTAAACTGTAAATCAACTGTAATGCCTTGGTATAAAAGTAGTATGTCAATGCAACACAACAAATATGTATCATGGCACAAGCGAAACCTGTAACATCGATATTGTGGGCATCAAATCCCAAAATAATACAGCAGCACACTGACAGATAGATGGTATTCAGGCATTCAGACATACAACTAGATTAGTGTAGCGAAATGCATTATTCTAAAAGATTGTTTTTGAGCACAAATAAGTAGTTTTTGCCAATAACCCTAGAAGAGGTTAAAGTAACTGCACATGCAATCTATGCATAAGCACTGCTAAGCCACCAGCTGTAACATAAACCAATTGCTGAACAAGAATTATTCAGATAATGCTTACATTAGAATTCCTCATCCCTAAATAGAGGATTCTTTCTTCACAGTGGGCCCTTGATATCCATGGGTTTAAGCAACCTCGGATTGAGGATGGATGAATAAAGAATTTTCAAGTGACCTAAGTTTTAAATGGAACATGTATAAGAAATGGAAAAGGGGGGATATCACAAAAAAGGAATTCAAAGAAATAGCAGGCATGTGTAGGGGTAAAGTCAGAAAAGCTAAAGTGCAGAATGAACTCAGGCTTGCTAGAGAGGTTAAAAAGAACAAAAAGGGCCTTTTTGGATAAGTCCGCAGCAAAAGGAAGAAGAAGAAAATGGTAGGGCCACTGCGTGGAGAAGATGGCAAAATGCTAACAGGGGACAGAGAAAAGGCAGAATTACTCAACACCTTCTTTGCCTCAGTCTTCTCAGAAAAGGCAAAGGGTGCTCAACCTGAGGAAAATGGAGCAGAGGACAGAATAGGGGAATTTCAGCACAGAATAAGTAAAGAGAATAGTACAGGAATACCTTGTTAATCTAAATGAATTTAAGTCTACAGGACTAGATGAACTACATCCAAGGGTATTAAAAGAACTGGCAAATGTAATATCGGAGCCGTTGGCAATAATCTTTGAAAACTCCTGGAGAACAGGAGAAGTCCCAGCAGATTGGAGGAGGGCAAACGTTGTCCCCATCTTCAAAAAGGGGAAAAAAGAGGACCCCAACAATTATCGTCCAGTTAGTGTGACATCAATAACAGGAAAGATTCTAGAGGAGATCATTAAACAGAGAGTCTGTGAACATCTAGATGGCAATTCCATAATCACAAAAAGACAACACGGGTTTCAGAGAAACAAGTCATGCCAGACAAATCTGTTCTCTTTCTTTGATAAAATTACCAGCTTGGTAGATGAAGGGAATGCTGTGGATATAGTATATCTTGATTTCAGAAAGGCCTTTGACAAAGTTCCCCATGACATTCTTGAAATCAGGCTTGTAGAATGTGGGCTAGACAAAGTAACTGTTACATGGATTTGTAACTGGTTGACCGGCCGAACCCAAAGGGTGATCAATAATGGCACCTTTTCATCCTGGAGAGAAGTGACCAATGGGGTCCCACGGGGCTCTGTCCTGGGGCCAGTGCTATTCAACATCTTTATCAGTGACTTGGATGATAGAATTGGGGGCATATTCATCAGATTTGCAGATGACACCAAACTAGGAGGAGTAGCTAATAACCCAGAGGGTAGGATCAAAATTCAAAATGACCTGAATAGACTAGAAATCTGGGCCAAAGCTAACAAAATGAAATTCAACACGGAGAAATGTAAGGTACTGCACTTAGGGCGGAAAAATAAAATGCACAGATATAGGATGGGGGACATCTGGCTGAACGAGACTACATGTGAAAGGGATCTGGGAGTCCAAGTAGACCACAAGTTGAACATGAGTCAACAGTGCGATGCAGCAGCTAAAAAGGCCAATGCGATTTTAGGTTGCATCAAAAAAAGTAGTGTCTAGATCAAGAGAAGTAATAGTGCCACTCTATTCTGCTTTGATCAGGCCCCACCTGGAATACTGTTTCCAGTTCTGGGCACCACAATTCAAAAAGGACATGGAGAAACTGCAGCATGTCCAAAGGAGGGCGAATAAAATGGTGAAGGGTCTGGAAACCATGTACTCCGAGGAATGACTTAGGGAGCTGGGGATGTTTAGCCTGGAGAAGAGAAGGGTAAGAGGTGATATGATAGCCCTGTTTAAATATTGGAAGGGCTGTCATATTAAGGAGGGAGCAAGCTTGTTTTCTGCAGCTCCAGAGAACTGGACCCGGAACAATGGACACAAGCTGCAGGAAAAGAGATTCCACCTCAACATTAAGAGGAACTTCCTGACAGCAAGGCCTGTTTGACAGTGGAACAAACTCCCTCGGAGTGTGGTGGAGTCTCCTTCTTTGGAGGTCTTTAAGCAGAGGCTGGATGGCCATCTGTCGAGTATGCTTTGACTGAGATTTCCTGCATGGCAGAGGGTTGGACTGGATGCCCCTTGTGGTCTCTTCCAACTCTACGATTCTATGATTCTATGAAATAAAGAAATGTTTAACTTTTTTTTAAACCTGTGATGGCCAGGCTGAGTAGTGATGAATAGCAGAGGCAGCTGCTACAAGACCTGGAAAAGCCAATGTCTCCCTCTCCCACAGAAGTCAATCCCACCACAAAGCCACAACTAGAATTTAAACCTCTGCCTCACTCTCTTTCCCACCTTCTCACAAAGAAACTACTCCCAGAATTTAAACTGCCTCATTCAGTTCCCCATTTTCACACAAGGAAGCCTCTCCCAGAATTTAAACTCTTGCTGTCCCACTTTCTCACATGGAAGCATCTCCCAAAATTTAAACTTCTGCTTTCCCACAAGGCCACTCTTCCAGAATTTCAACTCTTGCTTCCTTACTTTTTTGCATGGAAGCCTCTCCCAGAATTTACACCCCTGCCTCACTCTGTTTCCCACCTTCACACAAGAAGCGTCTGACAGAATTAAACCCCCTTTCTTTCCGTCTTCTTGCCCACTCCTTCTGTTGTCCCTCACTGAAGTGGATTGGTGGCAGAGGGTTTTAAAATCTGGCAAAGGCTTTGTGATGGGAAGGTTGAGAAGGTGGGAAACAGAGTCATGAAAAGATTTCAATTCTGGCAGATCCTTTGTGATGGGAAGGTGGGAAATAGTTCAGGAAGAATGCCTTCCTTTTGCCCAGGCTTTACTAGCTAGATAATTTTAAATGTTAAATACTGACCTGGGCATCTATGGTTTTTGGTATCCGCAGGAGGTTCTGGAACCAAATCTGCATGGATACCGAGGGTTCACTGTATTTACTTTATTATATTGTTCACCACTGCTACTGGTGCTTAATGTCTTACATGCAAAACAAAGCATACTGGTACAACATTTGCTGCTCCACTAAAACAAAAAACAAAATGGTATCAATAATGGTTTGGATCACCAACACAGAAATAGTTACTGTAGCTGCAGTACCATGGACAGGGTGTAACAAGAATCCAAATTTTTTGCTTCTGACTTCAACATTAAAGTCTGGGTTTGATGTTTAAGAAAGCTTCTAGGATAGGTTCCAACCCACCTTAGGTTTTCATAATACAGCTGAAATAGAGCTAGAAGGAGCTGAAAATCATAATTTCTACTCCTTCTCCACTTTCTATTTCGTCTCTGATCAGCTATTTGATCTAGTGGGTTTCTCAGTGTTTTAGCTTCTGAACTCACTCCCATAACATGAATATATATATAATTTAATATTTTAATCTGCTGAAAATCTTAATGACAAAACAATAATCTGTATTCAGAACAAAGAATTAGCTTTTGGGGTTAGTTGTTTTTTGGAAGACACTCAACCACAAAAGCCCTTTTATAACTTCTGCAGGAACAGCTATTTCTATGATTAGCCTAGTTATTAAGCACGTCCTGCGCTTCTACACAAACCAAATTGATCTTTTTTCAAGTGTCTTCTTAAATACTGTTTGTTTTTTAATTTGTCAGTTTCCTTGTAATTTTCTCCAAACTCTAGGGAGAAGGGGTATTTACCCCTTCCAGGACAAGCACACAGAGATAAAATATTTAATGTTAATATCCTAACAAAGAGACTGATTTATTTCAAAAATGTATTCCATCTTACCTCAAAGAGGAACTCAAAATAGCTGAGAGAACATGAACCATCACATACCTTATATAGCATTCCCCGTTTTCAATAGAAAGAATAAAACCACAACACAGAATTTTTCCAATCTGTTACATCAAGGAACTAGAGACAAAACTAGGGAACATCAAAAGTAAATAATGAAAAAAAGGTTATGCAAGACATCTCTAAGGGTGCTTGACAAGTTTCTATTGGGCATCCACTCCATGGGCTAAGCAATACTACAGATAGATAGATTATAGAGAGACAAACTTTCCCATGGTAACTTCCCACATTTCACACAGCAGAAGGCTCTAACAACAGAATCTCTGATAATGACTGAATCACATAAAATAGTATATACAGTATATAGTAATTAATTCATAAGGTTACCAGTCCCAAGCTGTTTAGGACTTTAACAATTAATGTCACCCTGAATCAAACTGGCACCTAGAGCAGAACAAAGCACATGGCTACACCTTCATACGTTTCCATCTGTAATTTCTGAATGCATGGCAGCACAACCAACAGCACATTATGACAACTTCATATGGGAGTAATCAGGACAAGAATTAATATGGCAAGATCCAAAACCATCAGGAATGGCTGCAATTCATGAACCAGCCAAAGCTAGAAAAAGTTAATGATCATGGTATCTCCCCCTCCAGGTAAGTATTACAAAAAGTCAATGTGGGATCAACGAGTACCACCAGTCATTATTTATAATCCAATACATTTAATAAGTACTAAATATCACAACATATTAATTAGTAAAACACTAGTTAATAAGCATCCATTACCTTTACTTACTATAATGTCATAACTTTTTCATTATATTGAAGTTTTCAATTAAACCACTATGGATGTATCTTGAATAAAAAGTCAACAATTCACTTGAAGAAATAAAGCTTTACTACAAAAGTCCTGTCTCAGGGACAGATCTTTTTTCAGCCCTACTTCCTAAAAGCCTTCTAAATGAAACCATTAGGGATTTAACCTAGGGCATGCATTGTTGAAAACATGTGCTCTACCCCTTAGGTATAGCCTTTCCACAAAGACACAAATCCCCAGGTCAAAAACAAAGCCTAAATTACTTGTATAATGATTGCAGTGACAGTATTCCTTAACCAGAATTTGTCAGCATGAGATTAGCAGGATAGCATTTCTAAGAAACAGTATTCTCATTGAGTCATGTAAGAATTTAAAACCATACTGAGCCTTGGCTGGCAACTTATCTTCAATAAGGACTATATTTTGAGCTATGTGGGGATCAGAGGGCCTGTATCAATAATACACCGCAAGTGAAGACAGGGGATGATAACACAATCTGCAGTAGGTGAAGAAAAAACATTTTGGCATAGTTCTTCCACCTCACGATTGTCTCCTGTGGAAAAGCCATGTAAAAGACCAAATAGTTAATAGCCATAAGAAGTCTGCTTCAAAACTCCTCTTGATCATACAGAAGTAGGATGCAAGTCTCCCATACCACAAGAACTGTACACATACGGGTCAGAGAGACTTTGCTTTTGTATGTAGTCATAAAGAACAATCTGTAGAGATGCACAAGGAGAGGGCTGGCTTGAAATGAGCACCTATATGTACTGTGGGCAAATGTGAAGTTACTTTGAGTAGCTGGACTGATATACCTCAATATCAGTATCAATCAGCCACTCATGACAGACAAGTTCTATTTAAAATAGATATGGGAATTGTATAGCCCTTCAGTTGTTTTACTGTGACTCCCAGCATTCTTCAGAATTGGCTAGAGCTGGATAGAGTTGTGGAAGTTGCACTCCAAATATTTCTGAAAGTCCACACAATTTCCACTTCTGATTTAAAAAAAAATTAATCACAAGATGTTATGTTATATCTTCTGATTACTGAGCTGTCAAAATAGAATTACTCCTAGTACTACAAAACGATACTCTGTTTTTCTCTCTTCAAGCATCACCACCACCAGCCATTCCAGCAATGCAGGCCAGTTCTCCCAGCTACACCTGCAACTGTAACCATTAGCAGTCATTCCAGCAGGCAGCAGCAGAGGAAGCCATGAAGAGATGCAGGACTATTCCACCAGCACTCCCAAATGACTGTTTGCTGTTCTTGATTCCCTCCCTCCCCATCATATTGTCCTTTTGTTTCACATCATTTTAAACTGTAAGCTTGCAGGGACTGTCTTGTTCTTATTGATAGCAAGCAAGCTATTCCAGTACTTTTTGGGTTGAAGAGATGAATAAAAATACTTTATCATAACTGCATTACAATCCCTGATGAAAACAACAAATAGTCTGAAATAATACTCATAAACCATGATTCTAGCTGAGTTGTCTAAAACAATTTGAAGAATGAGTGTCTTTGATTGCCTGAATTGGCACATCAGAGCACCAACATGAGAGATTTTAGGGCATCTACGCAACTGTATTTTTTAAAATTCAGTCATAACAGTCCACAAATTAAGACACATCTTGAAAAGACTAAATGGTCTTGAGACACCATTGCATGTCTATACATTTTATTGTGAGACACTCATTATTACCTACAAAATTTGTTAGTATGACTCAAATGGTGTTCTTTGTTTTCTTGAAATTTAACATAAAATTACGTCTACACCTCAGAGGAATGAGTAATCCATGGATCTAATGCACTAACTCCACCACAAATTGGCATTTTGCTATAACATCAATTTTGAAAATATCTCCCATACCTATAGCAGAGCGATAAATCTCTGATAAGTCTCTTTTTTCAGAACTGTGTGTCATTTCCCCCACTGAGTCAAATGGGATAACCACATATCATTGTTTGAGAAGACCACTTAGAATGCAAACTTCTTTTTCCAACTGTGAAGTACTAGAAGAAAAAAATCCACAGAAGTGAAATGGTGACTACTTGCTTTTCTCACCTGAATGAAAACATTCAAGTAAGAGGTCTGAGAAAGATGTATGAACTGATGAGCATACATACAATCTGTAAACCACTGCTTCATTTCCAAATATATATTACACTTTTCTAAATGGAACAAAAATCATCCATATCACTCTCCATTACAAGAATGTCAACCAGTACCTGACTCTGAAGATACTCTCCAGCAACTCTGGATCAGCTATTCATACTCCTGCTGCTTATGAACTGTACCTCATATGAAAACAATCATGGATACAGACCTTCTGAATGTGTATGTTTTGACTTCTGGAGTCAATTATTTTTTAAAAAACAGAATAATGTGCTGTAAAATAAAATGATGGGTGAACCCAATTTTTAAAAAGTTAGTGACGAATACAATCAAAGGATAGGTTAGCTATCTGGCCAAAACAGAAAACAAAACATGAGCTATCTGTTCATTATGAAGGAATGGCATATATTTATTCTTACAGCAAAACAAATCCATGATTTATATTTTGAAATTAACCTAATTAACAGTCTGGCCTCTTTCAAGGCATTTCCATGAGATGAGGATTGCCTCTAAGATCCAAGTCAAGAATTCTGGGATATAAAAAAGTATGTTAGTGCCTAAAATTTTCTCTCAAAATGGTCAAGAATCAAACAGTGGCCTTGCTTCAGTTGTTGTGGCCCCATACCATACAAAGGCAATTCTCTCCTAGAACAAACTTTGTTTTTATTCCTGACAAGTCAGCTTGCCAAGCATTTCTAAACAGATACATCTGTTATTTATGCTTGGGGATTCAGAACAAACTACTTCAGAAAGATTCCCAGGGTATATGGCATTTTACTATCAGGGCCATAATAGTAACAGTTAAGTCCATACAAACACTGAATTTATGGTTTCTTCATATGGGCAACTATGTGTTTCGATAATAACGACTTAATATTATTATTATCTGTGATAATACCATAAGCTCATAAGGGAAATAATACAACCTGAATATACATTTTGCTAAAAAGTCCACATATAGTTCAGCATTCCTATCACCACACTGACCTAAAGCCATTTAACAGAAGTCATAAGCAGATGTCCAAAGTTTGAAATATTAATAGATTTAAAGCCGATAAGCCAGTTAATTACAGCTTTTAAAGAACACCACCTGAACTCAGTCACTTTTCTGTTTACATCAGATACAACATATGATTTACCCTACATGAAATTCCACACCTAAAGCATCTTGTTTACCTCAATCTTATCGAAGTGGGAGCTCTAGCATTACCAGTGAGAAAAAAAGGTGAGGGTGAGAAATGAAGACAAATAGAATCAAAGCCGCTTTGAGTCCCATTTTGCAAGAAAGGCAGGATATAAATCCTATTAATAATAAATCAATCTCATTTTAGAAAGAGAAAGTACAACACAAGGTATTCAGGATGAATGCCTCTCACACAACTCTTCAACTAGAGATTCCCACCAGGCACGCAGCATTGTGGTAACTGCCTTCCAGTTGATCCCGACTCATGGTGACTCTGTGGATGAGACATCTCCAAGACGACCTATCCTCCACTGTTCTGCTTAGGTCTTGCACATTCCTGCCCATGATCTCCTTCACAGAGTCCATCCATTTAGCACAGTGGTTCCCAAACTGTGTCTTTTAAGAGATTTTGGATTTCAGCTCCCAGAAGCCTCAGCCATGTTGGCCAATAATCTGGGATTCTGGAAGCTCAAGTCCAAAATCCCTTAAAGAGCACAGGTTGAAGACCACTGATAGCATATGGTTTCCTCTCTTTCTACTTCCCTCCCAGCATTCATGTCTTTTCCAGTGAGCCTTCTCAAAATGAGGCCAAATTATGACAACCTCAACTTTATCATCTTGGATTCCAGGGAAATTTCAGGCTTGTTCTGTTCAAGGACCCATTTGTCTTTTTGGCCATCCACAGTATGCTCAGCACTCTTCTCCAGCACCACATCTCAAATAGGTTGATTTCCTTCTCATCTGCTTTCTTTACTATCCAGCTTTCTTATCCCTACATAGAGATGGCAAATACAATAAATAATAAAACTTATTTATATCCTGCCTCTCTGTCAATGACAATACAATGACTTGTACAGTTCTGACATTAGTGTTCACCTGCATATCTTTACTCTTTAGGATCTTGTCTAATTTTTTCATTGCTGCCCTTACCATTCCTAGTCATCTTCTTATTTCCTGGCTGCTGTCTCTGTTCTGATCAGTTTTCCCTTATCTGCTTTCTTTACTATCCAGCTCTCACATCCCACAGTCTCCTCCTGACCTCTCAACTACAATCCCTATTCTGATCAATTTCTTTCTTTTGGTGAGTCTCAAATGTGCTACAAGATCTATGTAGAACCATGGAGTTGGAAGAGACCCCAAGGACCATCCTGTCCAAATCTATTCTGCCATGCAGGAAATCACAATCAAAGCATCCCCAACAGATGGCCACCCAACCTCTGTTTATAAAACCACTAAGAATGGAGATTCTACTACATTCTGAGGGAGTTTGTTCCACTGTCAAGTTCCTCCTAATGTTGAGGTGCAATCTCTTTTCCTGTAGTGTGCATCCATTATTTGGTGTCCTGTTCTCTGGAGCAGCAAAAAACAAGCTTGCTCCCTCCTCAAAATGACATCCCTTCAAATATTTAAACAGGGCTATCATATCACCTCTTAATCATCTGTTCTCCAGGCTAAGCATACCCAGCTCCCTAAGTCTCTCCTCATAAAGCATGGTTTCCAGACCCTTCACCATCTTGGTTGCCCTCCTTTGGGCTGATTCCACAGGCACCACAATTCAAAAAAGACGTTGCCAAACTGGAGCGTGTTCAAAGGAGGGTCACCAAAATGGTGAAGGGCCTGGAAACCATGCCTTATGAGGAAAGACTTGGGGAGCTGGAAAAAAGTTGGTTGAGGGCGATATGATAGCCTTGTTTAGGTATTTGAAGAGGTGTCACATTGAGGATGGAGAAAGCTTATGTTCTGCTGTTCTAGAGAATAGGCCACGGAGCAATGGATGCAAACTGCAGGAAAAGAGATTCCCCCTTTAAGAGAAACTTCCTGACAGTGAGAGCTGTTCCAGAGTGAAACCCATTCCCTCAGAGTGTAGTGGAGTCTCATTCTTTGGAGGTCTTTGGATGGCCATCTGTCAGTGGTGCTATGATGGTGTATTCCTGGATGGCAGGAGGTTGGACTGGATGGCCCTTGGGGTCTCTTCCAACTCTATGATATGATAGCCCTGTTTAAATATTTGAAGGGACGGCACACTGAGGATGGAACAAGCAACAGATGCAAACTGCAGGAAAAGAGATTCCACCTCAACATTAGGAGGAACAGCCTGACAGCAAGGGCTGTTACTCCCTCAGAGATTGCTGGAGTCTCTCCCCTTTTTACTCCTTGCCTGCATGGCAAAATGGGGTTGGATGGATGGCCCTTGAGGTCTCTCCCAACCCTGTGAGTCTACAAATGTATTCTATGGAACAGCTTTGCATAAAATGGAGTCTCCTCCTTTGGAGGTCTTTAAGCAGAGGCTGGATGGCCATCTGTCACAGGGATGCTTTGATTGAGAGTTCCTGCATGGCAGAATGGGCCTGGAGGGGATGGCCCTTGAGGTCTAGGAAAGGCCTTTGCATAAAACGGGGGTTTTGAGGCGAGGCTGGATGGCAGTCTGTCTCTGGGGAGCTTCATGGCAGGATGGGGCTGGACTGGATGGCCCTTGTGCTCCCTTCCAACTCCATGACACAATTACTAACAGGGCTAGCTAGGTCTTGCTTTTCCAAAGGCCCTCCCCGCCTGGGCTGGGGCTGGGGCTGGGAGCAGCCCTTGCCCAATTCATTCCTCGCCCCCTTCAGGCCCAGAGGGAGGGACATAACGGGGGAAGGAGCCCAGCCCTGCTGCCCGGCCACGAAGGTCCATGGAGCCAGGGCCAAGGAGGGGACACAACCCATCCACCCAGGAGGACCCACACGTGCCTCCCAGGCTTCTCCTCCCTTCTTCCTCTCGAGGCTCGGGAGCGCGAAGAGGGCCCTGGCCGCCCATGGAGAGGCTGTTTCCTGGGCCTCAGTCAGCGGGGATGCCCTCCCCGGCCTCAGCCGCCCTCCCCTGTCCCTTCCCCGGCCTGAGGGCCCAAGCGAGGCCGAGGCTTCAAGGCCTAGAGTGGCCCCTGCTGCACTTACCCGGCGAACGGCGGAGGAACAACCGTCAATGCTGGGCTGTTGTGTCCCTGGGCGCCTGGCCTCCTCCTCCTCCTCCTTCTTCTTCTCCTGCGAGGACCTTTAGGCCGAGAGAGCCGGGGAAGGGGAAGCTCTGCCAGGCTCTGCCCCCTCAGCCTCAGCCAGACCGGCCACCATCTTACATTCGGGAGAGACGGCGCTCTGCCTGCCTACTTGCCCCGGACGCGGCTCCCGAGTGAGGCGCATGCGCAACAGCCGCCCCGCTGCTCCCGAGGCCAGAGCGGAGGCGGCAGGCAGAGAGCATCACGGGAAGTGTAGGCACCCGTCGCCTAGGAGACTGAGGAGGAAGGAAGAGGCTGCAGTGTGGAATTATGGGGGGTGTCTCTGGAGAGCTCAGGGGCAGCTGAGTCTCAGAGGTGCTACAACAGTGATTCCCAACCTTTGGTCCTCCAGGTGTTTTGGACTTCAGCTCCCAGAAGCCCCAGATAGCTTGACAAACAGCATGGAATTCTGGGAGCTGAAGTCCAAAACATCTGGAGGACCAAAGGTTGGGAACCACTGTGCTACAAGATCTCTATATCTTTGGATTCCATTATGATGATGATGATGATGATGATGATGATGATGATTATTAACCGAGTAAAGTCTACTAAAGTCTACTTCTTCAGATGCATTTTAGTCCCAAAGGTGCTGCAAGAGCTCTATACTGTATCTTTGAATTCTATTATTATTATTATTATTATTATTATTATTAATACCTGGAAGAAAGGAGCTGGGGGCACGAACTTTCCTAGGCTGAAGTCTACTTCCTCAGGCGCATTTGGGAATTGTAGTTTGTTGTGGCACCATGGTTCAGTGCTATGGAATTATGGGACTTGTCATTTCCTGTGGCACCATAATTCAGTGCCATGGAATTCTGGGAATTGGAGTTTGCTGTGGCACTATGGTGCTGTGGATTTGTCATTTCCTGTGGCACCATAGCTCAGTGCTGTGGAGTTCTGGGAATTGTAGTTTGCTGTAGTACGTAACAAACTACACATCCCAGAATTTCATACCACTGCGTCATGGCAGTTAAAGTGGTGTCAAACTGGATTATTTCTGCAGCGCAGATGTAGCCTATGATACTATGAGCAGAAGTAAGCCCCCTGTGACCCTTTATGGCTGTATCCAGTTTGACAGCACTTTAGTTGCCTTGGCTCAAGGCTGTGGAATTCTGGGAACTGTTTGGTGAGACATTAAGCCAGTGGTTTCCAAACTTTGTTCCTCCAGGTATTTTGGACTTTGGTTCCCAGAAGCCCCAGCCATCTTGGCCAAAAATAAGGAATTCTGGGAGCTGAAGTTCAAAACACCTAGAAGAGCAAAGATTGGTACCGCTGCATTAAGGCTTCTCTGGTAGAGAGGTCTGGGGCACAACAGATTACCATTCCCAGGATCCCATAACTTTGAACCCTGGCAATTAAAGCAGTGTCAGACTAGATTATTTCTACAATGTGGATGCAGCCCAGGTGTTGTTGGATTGCAGCTCCCATCATTCACCGCTGTTGACAGTGCTGGGTTGGGGAAGGTAGCGGTCCAACAACATCTGTAGGGCCATATCCTATCATTTTTCTATATGTTCAAAACATTTTGGTTGGGCAGGTTCTTTCCAGCAAAGGAGATCTGCTAAGGGGACTAAATGTACTAAGATTTACTCTCAATGGAACCAATGGCAATTAAGTAGCTTAGTGTCGAGTTTTGTTTGAAACAGAGCTTGGAAAAGTTGTTGTTTTTTTACAGTGGCCATTCTGGCTAGAGCAATGCTATTCAAAGTGGTGCTCCCTGGACCAGACCCCATCTCCAAGCTCTTGGCTGCCAGTCTGCAGAGAATTTCCAGGAAAGAAAGAAACATTAATAACAATTGACACAAATATGGTACCAGTCCCTGGCCTGGTAGGGAGAAAAACAGCCCCATCTCCTCACATCAAATAGCCTGAGAAACACTGGACTGGAGGGTCCACAAAATTAACCTTTCCAAGCTCTGGCTTCTGAGGCACCTTAGTCACCTTGTTAGAAGACAGTTGATAACAAACAACATGCTGAAACCTGTGTTTTCCACTTACTCAGATATGTTATTGCTGTTGCTGTGAGCTTTCAAGTTGTTTCTGGCTGGTAAACTAGACAAGATCATAAAGTGTAAAGACATACAACTGAGCACTAATGTTGAATCATCCAGGTCATGGTATTCCCCATCACCGTGTATGGATGCAAGAGCTGGGCAATGAAGAAAGTGTACAGTTTGAAATTCAACTCATTTGAGCTGTGGTGCTGAAGAAGAGTGCTAAGGATACCATGGACAGCCAAAAAGACAAACAAATGGGTCTTAAAACAGATCAAACCTGATCTCTCCCTGGAAACCAAGATGACCAAACTGACACTGCAGTACTTTGGCCATATCATCAGATGCCGTGACTCACTAGTAATGCTAGGAAAGGTAGTAGAAAGACAGGAAGACAGCACACCAGATGGTTGGACTCAGTCAAGGAGGTTATATTTATTTGTATCCCATCCTTTCCCCAAAACAGGGATTCAGAGCAGCTAAGCAGAGCAGTAGAGAATAGCGAGTCTTGGAATGTCTCATTCACAGGATCGCCATGGGTCTACTTGAGGGCAGTTAACCACAGCAACAATACTCCTGGAAAAATGGAGCATTTATACAACAAACCTCAAAATGATGCAACAGATCTCACTGATGGCTATGGAAGAGAAGAGAAGATGGTACCCAGGGACAGAGATGAACAGTGAACGAGTGACTCATATAAGGCACGTATCAATGAGATTCTCTTTCTGTGCATGTCTGCTCTGAACAGAGTGGTGGCATACTCTACATTACAGTTGATATCTCCAGTTTGAAAAGCAATCAGAGGATAGTGATCTGCTTGAAAGTCTCAAATAAAGCAAAGTGTGCAGTGTCAAATGGAACAAGCTTGTTTGCTGCTGCTCCAGAGACTAGGACATGGAGCAGTGGATTACAAGAAAAGAGATTTCACATAAACATTAGGAAGAACTGTGTGAGAGTACGAGCTGTTCAGCAGAGGAACACACTGTTTTATAGTGTGGTTTTTAAGCAGAAGTTACATAGCCATCTGTCCAGAGTGCTTTCATTGTATATTCCTGCATGACGAGATTGGACTGGATGGCCCTTTTGGGCTCTTCCAACTCTGATTCTAGGTGTCATTTCTACCAGTTTGGACACTTTCCTGCCATGCACAGCTCAGTTCTACACATATCTACTTATGAGCAAGTTTTCATACTCAAAGAGCATAGTTGACTTCAAATTCACAACTGGTCTTTATGACCTTTGGAACATTGGGAAGTTTCCAACAGGAAAGGCACATTGATCCAAAGACATGTAGAGGATCAATATCAGAAAAAAGGATAAATGGGTTTGCTGATCATTGCATTCTACTTCCTGGCAGTGGTGCCACTCGACAGGTACAGTGGGAAGGGCAGACCATACCAGGTGATACCCCAGTTAAAGCCATCAGTTGTTCTGGAATCCCATTGTCGATTCCCAGGGAAGACCATCAGGTCTTTAGAACACTGCAGGATGGTACCAAGTACCCCTTGAAGCTAAGAAATCAGATACAAATATGTGTCCCAGCTCTAGCTTTGTGTATGCACAGAGGGTCTTCTTCACTTACTGTGTCACCCTCAAATGGTATATGAGCCATACCCCGCTTTTCATGGATTCCTCTGCAGGACTGGTAAATATCATTCCTCTACAACCCTATGTCTCTGGTAGCTGATTTCCATACTTCTGTTTTGGGTAGCCTTGTATGGTGTCTTAGACTGAATAGCTGCTGTGTGTTTGTGTGCTCTCTTGTATATTTCTAATAAAACCTTCTTTATCCATTAAACTTGAAGTCTTGCAGTTAGCCAACTTCTCACAAGCCTCCTGCTGAGCTAATGAATTTCCCCAGATATGCTACCATTGTTGGCCAGGACCCCAGGTCCTCAACCTTTTTGGGTAACACTCCTATGTGGTTCAAAACTTTTACAATTCCTGAAACAGATGCAAAATGAAAGCTCTACTCCCGCAGTAACTTCATGAACAGGATTGCAGGTAAAACAGAATCTCCTCTGAAAAGTCTTCAGAGGCAACAGTAATTAACTTTAGGAGTGTTTTTCCTTGTAGGAGTCTAGCAGGTTTTGTGCTCGGTAATACCCTAAAAACACCAGTACTAATAAGCATTAGGTTTGGCGCCACTGCCATTGCCTCTGAGAGATCTGCCAGTGTCAAACCGCCTTCCCCAACTGATGTTGCTCAGTAGCTGTTTGGCACATTTAGTCTGGCTCCTCAGCAAAAGCTTGCTCGACATGGGAGACCATACCAGCAGCACTGCTAGCATCAGCATAGCCTCTTGACTCACAGAAGCGTGCAATCCCACCATCACAGAAAAGTATTTTAACACAACCCACAATGAATACATGATGCTAGTGCAAAGTGGCTGTTGATTAAATGCTATGAATTTCATTGTTAGTATTACGTTAAGGGCACTTTATTTGAAACTATTGCTTACTTTCACCTCTATAATAATTACTGTTATACTTTGAGGCTAAATATAATATTTCTGTTGAACCACCTCTATGTGTTTGCAATTAAAATGTCAACAATGGCAGAGAGAGATCTTTTCAGATTGTTAGAAATGGTATATACACCATTCTACTCTAACAGAATGTAGTATGAAAATTCTTTCAATTCCTTTGGAATGAAGTAAGCATAATGGCTTTTCTCTACATTCTTCCTGGCCTTTGTCTTCCTTTCTCCTTCTCTGTTGTTTTCCCCACTATTCTAGACTGCAGTCTATTTTTGCCTGTGTCCCCTGGGCACCTTGTGTACTAACAGTATAATAAAATTTTGCTTTAAATACAGTATACAGTGAATTTATTAGCTGGAGTCTCTTTAAAATAAAATGGTACTTACAAGTGGCTAGAAGGAATTAAGGCTACAAAATTCACTTATTGTGTCTACCAATTAAAAACAAAGCATCTAATAGAATAATAGAATCATAGGGTTGGAAGAGACCTCAAGGGCCATCAAGTCCAATCCCATGTTAGGTCTATTAGCTCCTCTTCTTGGCGCTAATTTAGAGCTTCTGCTCCAGGTTTACTTCCAGACCTAAGTAGGTGGGTTGGAGATTTTGCCCAACAGGTTTCCATGTGCCACCTCTCCAGTACTGGCATAAAGACCTCTAATAGTTGTAGAAGTAGTGGTAGTAGTAGTAATAATAATTTCTTTCCCACTGCTCCTCAAGGTGGGGTACAGCATGTTAAAATACAAAACACAATTAAAAACACATAAGCCCACTATTAAAATATATGCATAAGAACACATATACAATTTATTGGTGTTTATTTTAGAGATGCTCAGCAAAAATAGCAAAGCCAAGATGAGAACAGAAGGGCAGAACTTCCATCAGCCTGAAAATCTTTCCCTGTTTCTCTAGCACACCCTCTCCTGGTGCCTGGATCATGCTCAACAACACCATGGAGTGCAAGTAACCTTAATGTACAAGCCAGTACATTTCTCTGAACATTTCAGTGCCTGAAATGACACTGTGAGAAGAGTCACTCTTGTCAGCCACTTGCCAGCTGACAATTTCTGAGCCACTACACCAAGGTATCTCATATTGTACTTTGGGTTTGTGTTACTGGGAAGAAGTCTCAGTGCATAAGCTGATGCAGGAGCTTCCTGCCCATAGCAACACAACTCCATGTACGGCAAAGGTTCATAATAGAATCAGTTGGCTGGTGTTGTTGCCAGTGACAGCACACTCATGAGTTACACTGGATCCTGCAATGAAGTGTAAGAGAAAAGCAAGGAGGAAGCTGGTCTTCTGAAGAAGGCTCTGCCTACATGTTCAGAGCTGGTTGCATGAAGAACTGTCCACCAGAGCAACAACAGTAGCTAAGGGAGGTGGGAATACAGCAGAAATTTATTCCTTCCATACATTTCACTAACTCCCTACCAGCTGCTAGACCTAGGGCAAAGCTGACGTAGATGTTTTATGATTGGCATTACAGTGGGTCCTTGTTATCTGCTGAGGTTTGGTTTCGGGACACCCCTGTGGATAACAAATACGGTGATGTCAAGTCCCATTAAATACAATGGCATAGCAAAGTGGTATCCCGTATATAAAATGGAAACTCAAGGTTTGCTATTTGGATGCTTTTTAATATATGAGCAATTCTCAGTTCTACCAAATAAAAGGAATATAGTAACTAAGTTAATGGTGCAAAACATAGTAGTACCATGGGCCCTTGGTATCCCAGGGGTGCAGTGGTTAAATGCCAGTACTGCAGCCACAAGGTTGTGAGTTTGAGCCCAGGCAGGGCTCCAAGGTTGACTCAGCCTTCCATCCTTTCATAGGTCAGTAAAATTAGTAACTAGCTTGTTGGGGGCAATTAGCTTACAGATTGTAAACTGCTTAGAGAACGCTAGTTAATTGATAAGCAGTATAGAAATGTACATGCTACTGCTATTGCTATCCGCTTGGGTTTGGTTCCAGCACCCACCCACTCCTGCCCTAGATGCAAAATCTATGTATGTTCAAGTCCCATTAAATATAATCACACAATAAATTGGTGCCCATTATATAAAATGGAGAAGTTATGGTTTACTTTTGGGGATTTATAGGGTTTTTAAAAAATATTTTCAAGCTGTGGATGGTTTAATCAGTGGATAAAGAGGGCCAACTGTACTTTTAAGCTAGTGGAATCAGTCGGAGGGATAAGAAAGCAAGTTGTATATCTTGAGTAAATATATACAATCCAGCACTAAAGTTAGAATTGTCTAATCCATTGTATTCTCCATCACCATGTACTGATATGAGAGGTGGATTGTGAAGAAAGCAGGTAAGAAGAAAATCAACAAATTTGAGATGCGGTGCTGGAGGAGAATGCTGAAGATACCATGGATAGCCAAACAGACAAACAAAGGGGTCCTTGAACTGATCAAATCTGGAAGCCAAGATAATCAAATTGAGCCTGTTGTACTTTGGACATATCATGAGAAGGCATGAATCATTGGAAAAGACAATACAGTGTGCCATTACTTTACGTGGGGGATTTGTTCCAGACTCCCCTGCGTAAAGCAAATTCCGCCTATGCTTGAGCCCCATTTAAATTAATGGGGCTTGTGCACGTGGCAGCGCGCAGCATGGCGGTGCAATGGCACATGTGCTCCATTGTTCCCCATGGGATACTCCGCCCCTTCTCCCCACGTGGCTTTCAGTGTATGCTGAAAGCCGCGTAAAGAGCACCCGTGTATGACACAGGTGCACTATGATGCTAGAAAAGGTAGAAGGGAGTAGAAAGAGAGAAAAACCACAAACTAGATGGTTAGACTCAATCAGGGAGGGCATGGGTCTGAATTTATAGTACCTTAAGCAAAGCAGCGGAGGATAGGTGGTCTTGGAGATGTCTCATCCACAGGGTTGCCATTAATCAGGGTAACTTGATGGCAGCTAACTACAAAACCTTGAGAACATATAAATTGTGCTGCCTTAGCCTCAAAAATTAAAATATTAGAATCAACGCCACACACAATTTATTTGCATTGAACAAAATATAGATCCTCTTGCTTGGCAAGAGAGTGGGAAACCCTTGGATGCAGGGTGACCAGATATCCTAACTGTAAAGTCGGGCAAGGCACTGTAAAATGTAGGACATTAAAAAAAATATTTAGTATTCCTTAGCAAGACACCAAGGAAGAACTTTTGTAGGAGATTCTTACTGCTCAGAAAACACAAGTTTGGTCCTGAGACAATGGTATTCTCCTACCAATTAGCACATTTATTCTATCAATGCATATGGAGAATGGGGCTATATATGAAAGACTGGGTAACATGGTAATGTAATTAAATAATATTTATCTGTTTGGCTTTTTACACATATATCCCAATATGTTGGGGAAAATCCATTATTTAAATATATTCCATAATTTAAAAAATGCAGTATATAACCATATCATCCTCAGCAAAATAACCTTCCACTATTGTAAGTCACTTTAGTGATGCAATTAGGCAGAATATTTCAACAGAAACCACATATTCTGCTTCAAGTAAGTTATCTGCAGAATGTATTATAACAGTGGCAACTAGCTTTCGATAGAATTATATCAACAAGAGGTAGGTTACCAGAAGATGAACCTTTGAATCTGATAATTGAAGATAAAACAAGAGTATTTCATTCTGTGGCACCTCCCCTGCTGTGAAACTGCCCATAAAAAGAGTTTATCTTTGTGGCATAAACTGGTGATTTTAAATCTATGATTAAAATTCTATTCCTTCATTTCAGTTGTAGAATTCTTTACTAACTTACTGTACAATTCTGAAACATAATCAAGCATTGTTGTTGTGTTGTGTTCCTTTACATTGTTTCTGACTTATAGTGACCCTAAGGCGAATCTATCACAGCGTTTTCTTAACAAGATTTGTTCAGAGGGGGTTTGCCTTTGCCTTCCTCTGAGGCCAGGAGAGTGTGACATGTGTTTCCATGATCGAGCAGGTATTCGAACTCTGGTCTCCAGAGTCATAGTCCAACGCTCAAACCACTATACCACACATTCTCTCAACTCCAAGGGTGTTATCATGCATGAAATACAGTTGGACCTCTATATCCGCAACTCTGCATCTACAGATTGAAAACATCCCCCACCAAAAAACTTCTAAAAACAATCCTTGATTTTTACTTTAAAAAAAAATAAAAATAAGGGACACCATTTTACTACATCATTTATATAATAGGACACAGGCATCCACAAATGTTGGTATCCATGGAGAGTTCTGAAATCAAATGCCAGTAGACACCAAGGGTCTGCTGTAATAGGCTCTGATAAATGATACGTATATTCCAAACCATCCTTAGCCTGAAGAGTTGTAATTCTGTCATAAGATGATCTAGCAATCTTATTTTTGCTTTTATCAATTATAGTGCCCCTGGTGTTACAGGTACGTTTCAATTATGCAGTCTGATTTTGTTCCTTTTGTGATTAGTGTGTGCGCGCGCGTGTGCACACACGCACCTTTATGTCACCTATCAACTTATGGTAACCTCATGAATTTCATAGTATTTCCTTAGACAATAACTCACATTATCTAGATGCATTCAAAACTCAGAAACTGAGTGGATATGGTCAGTGCCTGCATTTATATTTAATACACGGTGCAAAAATGTCTATTGTAAAATGAGAACATATGTCTAAACAAGTTACAGAGATTTGTTGCTCAATGGCAGTTCCATTTGTTGGGCTTGAACGTAAGGTTTGCTCCCAGTTTTCCAGGTGCTTTCAGTTCTGCTTTAACATCTCTGTACAGTTGAAGATGAGCTATCTAAACTAAAAGCATAGACAATAACTTTATAAGACAACATGATTAGGAAGAGTAACTGATAAGGTTTATTTACGCTCTTGTTCAGACTTATTAACCACAGTTCTTAAGACCATTCTTTCAGAGCAGCCTGCTCATTTTATCAGTACCAGCAAGAGTTTCTAATTCATTTAGGAACTGAAAGACAATCTATATAATGGGAATCCTTACCCTTCTCGGGCCTGGCCAGTCTTCCTCCCCACAATTTGCTAGTCTTGAACACTCAAGCTCATTCATTTCTCCACTACTCTTGAAAGCAATCCTATCTCAATGGGGAGAAAGAATTCACCGTAACTGAATTCAGTAACATGGGTGCTTGCTTTTACAACATTATTCCTCCCCACTTCTTAATGTAGATAAGTGTTCTTCAAATTTTTTCTTGCATCCATTCTAAAATGCAAGGTCAGTAAATCAGACGGGAGTAACTATGACTCTCTTAGTTATGGGTTGACGCAGTTAATGATTTTTCTGCCTCCTCATGGCCCCGCCAGAAAACGAGTATATTACTTGGCCAAGTGAAGAATTGTGTCAACCCACCTATACAATGTACTAGATATTCTAGATGCACTGATTGCCCATAGTTCTTGCCCCAAATCCCTTTAGGATGAATGGGAGTGTATTTACAGGAGTGTTCCTATGGACACGAATTGGACAAAGCACCAAAATTGGCAAATTATTGATTATGACTTAGGTGGTGTAACGTGATGCCTAGATTCTAGAGCATGCACATGCCCACTAAAAATAGACAGACAAGGTACAGAGAGATTGTGTGGACAAGGTACAGATATTTAACCAGATATGACTGTGTGGACAAGGTACAGTTAGACCATGAAATGAATGGACAAGACGAATTATTACTGGAATGACCTCAAAGACAGTAAAATCTTTGGACGTGGGATTCTTGTAATGATTACCACCCTGTTTCCACATATAACATCTTAGTGGTAACGGGAGGCATGTGACGACACATTACCACCTGACCATTAAACATATGCTGCAGATGGGCCACTTGAGGAATGGTCACCCTCTGAAAACTCAAAAAGGAACTGGCTTTTACGTCAGTTATTTACTAGCCAGTTGTAACAGGAAGAGGGCTCAGATATTCCCATGTTGATGTAGTCAGCATCAGTGATACTGTACTGAATGTTTCCACTTATTTTCTAGACCTCGACCAGACTGAAGTAGATCCAGTGTAAAGCAGAAAACAGGAAAACACTGTTTTTGATTTGCAACTGCTGTTCAAAGATCAGTTTTTTCAATGAAATGTCCATCTTGCCAAAGAGTCTTTCTTTCTTTAGTTAACTATTTGTCCACCATGACAGGAGGCCCAGACCAGGCTCACTGATGGATCCCTGTGCAGTGGAAAGAATATAAATGAGATTTTGATTAATGATCACCTGGATTATCCATTTAATATTTGTGGAATATATTATCTCATTTCTAAGTTTTATATTCTGAGACCACTTGGAATTTTTCTTACAAATGTAATTGACTGAATGATTGATATATATACTTACATCAAGAACATACATACTACAGCCTTATTTAAACTCAGAGTTCAATTAAAGACTATACTAACTTAAAACAAGTATGTTCAAAATTCTATCTCTGGCTCTGGTCAAAGTGCATTTCAAATGGCTAAAAGAAGCAATATTAAATAATTACCACAAGTGTATAGGGTGCCTCTTTCTTCTGTCCCTCCTCTGTGGCACTTGACGTAGAGGGTTCTGCAGAGCTGGGGCCTGTTGGGGATGTGTCAATGAAGGTTTCATCCACTACACGGAAACGAATTTCCTCTCCTGTATCCATATATAAGTCATGGGCTCCTTCTTCAGTTTCATATTCCCAAACCCATACTTGTTCTGCTTCATCGCTAACCACATAGAAAGTTAAGACAATAGTATAATGAGACAGAAATTAAGTTCATATTCATAGCCTGAAATGATTTTTTTAAAAATATGGGCTGCCTTATTTTAAACATTCATCTGCGATACAGTCTTTTCTCATGATGACAACAAATTATGCTGATTCTAATTACAAATATCTCATACCATGTTATGCAAGAGGAAAAATTCACTAAGTGAACAAGTTGGCCCCTGAGTGCAAAATGAATCTTGCAAAAGGAAAGTCTGCCACAAACATATTAGAAGAGACTAGGTTGGAAGCAAATTATTATTAGTAGTAGTAGTAGTAGTAGTAGTAGCATCCCACTTTTCTCCCATGATTGGGAATTAGTTAATTAATTGCTGTTACAACTGCTGTTTGTCCACCCTGGAATGAAAGTTAAAGTTATGAAGATTGTCAGCTCATTAATGCAAAAGCTTTGGCTGTAACATTTTGCACTATAGTCCTAGATTGTTATTTTTCCACCTTGGCCTGGATTGTACACCTTGGCCTGGATTGGAGAAAAGTAACTGTAATTATAGTATATAATTTTCACCAAACTAATGGATCTAGAAGGATTCCTGAATGCTCTGGGGAAGTTTCCAGCTGCTAGAGCTGGTGGTTCTGCTGATGCCCTGGTTGATCCATTGAATAGGGGGATGACCTGGGCAACTGATACATTTGCTCCCAAGTGTTGTTTTCTTGAATGCAGAGTATGGGTTCCTTGGTTCTCTGTGTAGCTTAAGGCAATGAAGTGCTTAGGTAGACGATTAGAGTAGCAGTGGAGAAAGACTGTTTTTAGAAGCCTATTTTAGAACCTACTTTACAGCAGGAAGGGCAACAAAGAAGCAATTATTTGCTGCCTCCATTACACAGGTTCAGTCCCATCCAGCACAGCTAGCCACAGTTGTTTGTGATGAATTTGCTAAATACTTTGCAAGAAAATTGCTTGGAATCATTCTAACTTGAATTCCACGTTTGAAATAGAATCTGGGGAGGTAAAAAACTGAAAAATTAATCAGTTTTAAAGGCTGAGTTTGTTTATTCAATAAATGATGTTGCTTGGAGAGGTGAGGCAACTACTTGCCTGCTAATGTATATCCATCATGACTAATTAAAGCTGCCAGGAGGACTAGCCAGCTGTGTGGTGGAGGTTGTAATGTCTCTTTGAAAGAGATCTATGTTCTAAAGCTCTCCAAAAGAAGCAAGATTTTAAATACCTAAAAAAAAAACAACTTCACAGGACACACCACCTCCCAGAGTAGCTATTGGCCAGTCTCTAATGTCCCCTTTCTAAGTAAAGACTAGAGTGAATGGCCACAACAACTCCAGGCTTTCTTGGATAGAATACTGTCCCCTATGCTTTTTAACACCATATGAAGCACTGGAGAGTTCATCCAGAGTATCAAGAATGAGTCTCCATCAGTATGCTGATGATCCAATCTATCTCTCCTTTACAACTGATACCAAAGGAGGTATGGTAGTAACTGAATTATTGTCTTGAGGCAGTAAAAGGACTGGATAGAAAGAAAAGACAGATTAAAGGCTTAATCCAGACAGAGTCTGTTATCCAGCAGGTTGAACCAACCTGGGATTTGGATTGCAGCCTGTTCTAGATGGAACAGTTTACTCTCGGTGGCCAGGACCCCTTTGCCCAGCTTCTGTTGGTATATTAGCTGCACCCGTTCGTGGAGAAAACAGAGGTGGCCACAGTGGGCTCATGCCTTAGTCACCTCCTATTAGACCCCTGTAATGCACTCTACATGGGGCTGTTCTTTAAAAGTATTTGGAAGCTGTATCTAGTGCAAAACACAGCAGCCAGACTGGTGTCAGGTGAACATTTTAGAGTCTTAAGCAATAACTGCTTTTGCTTCCAATTTGCTTTCGAGCTTAATTCTAGGTGTTGGTGCTGATTTAAATGACTTGGGGCAAGGCTATCCAATATGACACTGCCAGAAATTTAAGTTCTTCAGAGGAATACCCTGTGAAGTGTGAAGGCCTTTCTCTGTAGTAGGACCTCGACTGTGGAACTTCCTACTCAAGAAAGTTTAAAACTGAATTCTAGGATTTTAGACTGCTTTTAGGAGATTTTAAAGAGTATTTTAATTGTGTTTTAAAAATGTTTTATCTTTGTATTGTTTTAACTGGTTTTTATTTGTTCATTGTCTTGGGAGCCTTTGTGGGTTGGGAGGCAACACAGAAATACTTGAAATAAATAATAAATAAAATAAATATTTTTAAACATTATCATGAAGGATACAATTTGGCAGGCTGTTGTAGGGATTCTGGAGGAATGATGATATCATCAAAGAACCCAAGAGAAACTGTAAGAAAAAAGTTTAGATTAACGCAGAAGCCATTAGGGAAGTGATAGCAAACATTTTAGGGGCCGAATGCCCAAAGTAAAAGTCATCTGGCGCTGGGTGTTACCTGGTGCCGGGGACGGGACTACCGCTCTCTGGGGGCAGGACTTCCCCTCTTTGGAGGCAAGACTTCTTCTCCTCACCATTCCACCTTCAGTTGCCTCTCCAAACACAGCTGAAGGCCTGGAGGGAGGGGGGGAAGAAGAGGAACAGCTCCACACCTCTTCCTCCTCCTCTCCCTGCACCATCCCTGGCCTTTAGCTGCCTCTGGAGAGCCCCCCCTCCCACGTCGTCTCTGGCCTCCAACTGCCTCCGGAGAGGCAGCTGGAAAGGGCCAGGCAGGAGGGGGAAGAGGTGTGTGCCTCTTCCTCCTCTGCCCCCCCCCGCCCCGTGCTGTCCCTGGCCTTCAGCTGCCTTCGGAGACATAGCTGGAGGCTGGGGAGGTTTGGAAAGGAGGAGGAACAGACACGTGGCTCTTCCTCCTCTTTCCCATCTCATGCCGGGGGAAATGGCATCATGTGCCACTCTGGCATGCATGCCATCAGTTCACCATCACGGCATTAGCGTATAAGTTGATACTCAGAATGAAAGCTTCCTCCAGGCCACCCACTGATACATCTGAACATAGGCCCAGCATATTAATAAAAAACTAAAATTTACCATGAACTCCTTCTAGACTGCAGCCTTTTATCTCTCCAACTATAATCTCATCAAGAAAGGGATGAAACACAACATACCGAAAATGCACTGTAAAAAAGGAAGAAGGGTGAACATATTTTACTTAGACAAATCATGTTTTGCTTGAATGTTGAGTAAAACACAGTTGGTCATATGCATGCATACATTTAACATGTAGGAGGATGTAAAACTATCTATTTCCATGACCACACAGTACTGTATAGCATTGATTGCATCCCATCCCCATTCTATCCTTCAAACTGTCAACCACAACTACCTAAAGACCTCAAGTTTTCCATCTATCCTTCTCTCTGATTGCACTAACAATGTGTGCAGTGCATGAGTCCAATTTCTGGACAGCTGTGTCAGCTTTATGGATTCTGCAAGGCTGACGTACTGAAAATAGATTTGTTATGATCTGTAACTAGAGCAACTAGGACAGTACTGAGTGAACTGCAATAGTAAGAGAATTGAAGATTAAGATGGCCCAGTCTGCTCAAGTGATCCACTGAAGAATTTTTCTTGTATATTCTAGAAAGTACCTGTTTCAAAATCATCCAGGCAGCATGGCCACACCAGCAAATAAAAAGCCAGCAAATTAAATATACAGTGCAGTGAGTGTTCTGTTAATAGCTTGTATTTTCCATAGTGAGCACATTTATAGCAAATAGCACAACAGTCTAGTGTGGTCTGTCAGAATTTAGGGCTAGGACATGGAAGATCTACAACTGAATCCTCAGTGAGCTGTGAAACTTCAGCATGTTATTCTCTCAGCCTGACCTATCACAGGTTTCTTGGGAGGCTAAAATATGGAGAAAAAGGGCCATGAGCTTACTGGAGAAAAGGCAGAATGTAAATGCAGCTGTAACACACACACACACACACACACACACAAAATAAATAATGATAGTCCCTCTCACAAGGTAAACAACCATAAGCCAATTTGTTCACAGACTGAACATTATGATACAGCATGGAACAAGAGTGAATTTGTGAGCATATGAGCATTGGTTAAAAATTGTGGAATTTCTACAGCATGACAGAACTGTCACCTTAACCTGTTGTAAGGGGAAATGACCATAAGTCTCTCAGATTGCCCACCCACCCACAAAATAGATGCTTTCCAATTGTATCCAATACCAGCAGAACACTGAATTATAATGGAAGAATACAGAGTACTGTAGGCAGTCGGCAATACTTTTATGTTGCGTAAAAGGGTACTCTTGAAGTTCCATGGTTGTCAGATGCAAAAATAATTGGCAAACCTTTTGTGTGTGATGCACCATCTCCTGGGAATATGTAGGAATCCTCCAGCTTTGTAATGTCGTAGAGACAGATACAGAGACCAACATTATACACAACCTGTTCGGGGAAATAGTCCCAGAAAACAATAAATCCCAGCACTTTGGAAGGTACTGTGTTAGACCTCTTGAAATAGAACAAGGAAAGCTGTACCAAAAAACCAAACTAGTGAATTGATCTACAATTGGATAGTTAAGAAGTAATTCAAACTTGCTGGTATCACTACAAAAACAGTAAACAGATATGACAGAGGGGGTGGCTAAGGGGGGAACTGAAATACACATTCCTGAGTATCCAGCCTTCTCAACAATTTATCATTGTTTTTCTGCATTTCATAACTCTTCTATTTCATACTGTGTTGGGGCTCATTTACACAGTAAATAGAACCAATGGAAACGTAACTTAAGATTGATCAAAATTTTACAGCCACTTTACAGAGCTATGTGAAATTATGTTCTAGTATTGCAGCTACATTTATTAAATATGAGATTGCACAACGACTGGTATTTTGGATATAAAACTTGTCACTCACATAAACTTTCAACACTTCATTCACTTTACTGGGAGTAAGCCCCCTCAACCTATGTAAGACGGAGCAGTAAATTGGTCTGTATCTAAAGTGTTGAATAATCCCTATGATAGTATAGTAGTGAGGCAACACTCCCAAGGTTTACCTTGTTGGCCAGCTTCTTATTTAACTCTTCAGTGATGGCATCATTAAGCTTCCTTTCAAACTGCCAAGGAGGAATCCGCACAGTATCTGTCATCTCCACTAACACAAACATAGTAACAAGCAAAAGCAATGCTCCTGGGAAGAAAAAAGCAAAATCAGCAAGAGAGCTCTCTTTTCTGCTGTGATGGTTGTCTGAGAAGAAAGTGGTAAGAAAAGAAAAGAAAAAAGATGACAACCTCAAGTAGGCCTAAGGGAAGAAATAACCAGTCATTGAACAAAGTACAGTTGGGGCAGCTTCCTCCTTTCTTTTATAGGTCATGGATGCGAATGGTGTGGCTCCGCAGATGTTGTTTGATTGAAACTGCCATTCATCCTTAGCCAACTAATAGTGAAGAACACTCCAAGTTGGACTCAATAACATCTGGGGGCTGCATAATGGTTTTTCCCCTCACTGGTCTCAGCAGAAGGGGAATTTTCCTACGAGGCCAAGAACAGCAGAATGGACTAATTTTGCTCCGATGGATATAACACCAGCTTCAACCTTTATCTGGAAAACCCTGCTTTGAGGGTGCTTACTGATTCCAGAAGTGCTTTCTATCTGCACAGCAACACTTAGGATCTCTGATACAGCAGAGATCCTCACAGGTAGAGGTTTACCTTTCCTAGAACACCTCTACATGGGTAGTAGTTTTATGTTAAATCCCAACCCCCTTGCAATGATAAACATTCTGTTCTATTATATTGTATTATATTTGTTACTGTCTTATTTTATGTCCTTTGCTATGTGTTCAGTTCTAAAAAGCATGGCGTACTACTCAGATTGCTGGGGAGTCAAATGTTCAAATCCCACATGCGCCTAAGAGAGCAGACGAACATGTCTTATGTGAAGTTTGGGGAGGAGAGGAGGGACAGAGTGGAACCACAGCCATCTTTCTTTGAAATAGGAACTATACAGAAATTGTTTAATGGGAATATTGAGGAAACTTGATAACCCAGATATCAGATTTCCAGGATGTTCTCCTCACCCCCCCCCCATGTTTCTTAAAGAAAACCTTGAGATTTGATGATGGAAGGCTGGTGCAAAAGATGCACACATAAACAGTGATTAACTGATCCAAATTAACTCTTAGTTCAGTTACTGTATTTGGTATAATTGTTTGAGCAATTATACTGTGTGTATGTCAGGGTCACACAGTATATATATTTACCCCACTCACTTCCATGCCAGCGTTCTCTGAAGATGCCAGCCACAAACGCTGAGGAAACCTCAGAAACAAACACTTCTAAAACATGGCCACAAAGCCCCAAAAGCCCACAAACAAAATATGAAATTATAGGAGTGTCCTCAGCTTTTATTTGGCAACACCATACACTTTTCTCGAACAACCACATCCTGCGTGCCTTGCTCCCCCTTTGAGGTTAGGGCAGCGGTTCTCAAAGCTTTAGTCCTCCGTGTGTTTTGGACTCCCAGGTGCCCCACTCAGCTTGGCCAATGGTTAGGAATTCTGGGAGTTGAAGTCAGAAAAACCTGGAGGACCAAAATTTTCAGAACCACCCAGTTATTAGGGCATCTGGTCACCCTGTTTTTTTCATACGAGTGTTTCCAGATTTTATTTGGCAATGGCCTCCATTATTTTTTCTGGAGAGTCCTACACTTTGTGCGGTGCCTTGTCCTCCTTTGAGGTTAGGACTTCTTGTCACCCTGGTTCAGGGGAGGTTCACCATGTCTTATTACTAAATAATAACAAACTATTTTATTATTAAATTTTATTTATATTATTTTATATTTATTATTGCTGTTATATTTATTATTTATTTATATTTATTTATTAAAATTTATTTATATTTAATTATTAAATTTTATTTATTATTGTATAATTTATTAATCATTTATATTTATTATTAAAATAAATTTATACTTATTTAAACGTATTTATTAAATTTTACTTATTATTATTATTATTATATTTATTTATTACATTTTATTATTATTATTATACAATGTATTTATAATTATTTATTAACTTTTATTTATATCCCGCCATCTCCATTTGTCTTCAAGTCCTTTCTGAGCTTTATTGGCAAGATTCGTCCAGGAGGTGATCTCCCATTGCCTCCCCTTGACGAGGCTGAGAGAGTGTGCCTGGCCTAAGGTCACCCAGTGGGTTTCCATACCTGAGCTGGGATTCGAACCCGGGCCTCTAGAGCCATAGTCCAACGCTTAAACCACTACGCCACGCACTACATCCTCCCCGGTCCCTTTCCATGAGTCTTACTCACTCACCCGCTTCGACGGAGGCACCCAGCTACTCTTTCTACTCTAGAAGCAACAAACATTTGCCCCACTTGCGCGTGTTACTATCTCACGCATGCGCACCACGCTAGGAAGTGACGAAAAGGAAGTCGAGACGAATTGCATGACGGGAGTTGTAGTCTAGAGAGTGGGAATCTGGAAGTCCTGTATTAATTGTCCCGGGTTCCAGAGAGTCAGCTCCCAAAACACACTGCAGAGATAATTCCAGTTTGAGACTGCTTTAACTGCCCTGGATCAGTACTAGCGAATTCTGGGAACTGTAGTTTTGTGATACGTTTAGCCTTCTCTGTTAGAGAGCTCTGGGGCCACAATAAACTACAATTCCCAAGATTCCCTAGCACTGAGCCTAGGCAGTTAAAAATGCCCTCTGAATGGATTATTTATTTAGTGTGCTTCGGCCCATTGAGCCAGGGCAGTTAATGCGATCTCAAACCGGATTGTTTCTGCAGTGTGTTTGGGACCTCAGACGTTCAAACCCCACAAAACAGTGATCCCTTTATTGGACCATCCAAAATGCACAAAATACATGTCGCAAGGTTTCGAAGTTCCACTGACTTCTTCATCGGGCAAAGGGGTTAAAAGTTATACATGAGAAAGAAAGAAAGAATTGGTGATTTTGGTCCTAGCCCTGCATTGGGTTAAGATGTTGTGGTTGGCATCCATAACAACAACAACAATTTATTAAAATTATTATTTGATATTATTATTGTTGTTGTTGTTTTATTTCACTTCTGCTTGAGCAAAACACTTGATAAAACACGTCACAGCAGTACAACAATAACCCTGCACACGTTTCCTGAGTAATCAGTGCATTATGTTTAATAATAGGGGCCGGGCCTACTCTTCCGTGAGAGAGTCACAATTCAATTTTCCCGCTTTTTTCTACACATCGGCCTAGAACTACAACTCCCAGAGTTCTCTGCGTCTTTAGCTTTTAGTCGTCTAAGCCGCGCCTGTAATTTGCGCACCTAATTTGGACACTTGTGACGGTTTCCTTGGGGGGGGGAACCCGAAGGCGAATGTTTCGAAGATATACGCGAGTTGCCATGAAGTGACCGAGTTCTTTGTGAAGAGAGTGATTTATTTTTTTTCTGACCCGGCGTAAATTAGACACCTCTTCCTGCGCTCAGGACCCCTGGGAGGGCAAAGGACCCTTGGAACGGATTCCGTCAGTTTTCAAGATGTCGGCGCCGTTGGCGGTAATTTCAGGTACGGAGAGCGCCGAGGGTCAAATGGGGTTTTATGCGGGAACGAGGCGAGTTGGTTGATTTTGGGGCCTAGTTGTCTCTCTCTCTTTGGTCTCCGCTCCGTTTTCTCTCCTCTTCTTTGCCCTTTCAGCTCGGCTCTTTTTCAAATACACTTGTCCCTCCACGTTCTCTATGGTTAGGGCCCCATGAACCCCGTGAATGTGGAAAAACCACAAACAACACTATGCCTTTCCCTGAGAGGACACCTCTCTAGGAATCTCTAGGTCCTCCAGCGCAACTCTATGGTCAATACCTGCCAGGCATTGACCATAGAGTTGCGCTGGAGGAACTACAAATGCCTCCTGGAGTGTCCTCTCTAGGAATCTCTAGGCCCTTCAGTGCCACCTTTGGTTAAAGTTGACCATAGAGTTGTGCTGGAGGACCTAGAGATTCCTAGAGAGGACATATTGATAAAATCTGTGAGTGATCAAATCCGCAGAAGTCAAAGACACAAATGTGGAGAGATTAGTGTCTGTCTGTTTAGAAGGAAACTCCCTTGAGTTCGATGGCGGTTGCTTCTGAGTAGAACAACGGGGCTCTAATCTCTCATGAAAGCAAAACCGGGCTCAAAATTCTGCAGCGAAACTCTACTTAAACTAGCAAAATCCTACAAAAATAAAGAAAACAAATGCTGGAAGTCCAACAACGCAGTTGGAGATCGGCTCCAGATGTGGTGGCAGTACCCCGAGATTGAATAACCCTGGGAAGAAATCCACACTGAAATAAATACATTTCCAAATGCTACCTGAAATATATTTGTTAAACATGACCAGCAAGATATTAGGCTTAGAAATCAAAAAGATCTGGAAAACAAAAACAAGAGAACTACCCACAATAGAGGACTGGCTCCTGGTCAAAACCCTAGATAATATAGAATTAGACAGACTGACAAATATGACAGGAACAAGAAAAGTCTTCAGGAACAACCACCTCAGATGGGGACAAATTAACAATTTACTGTAAAAAGCAATGGTCATAAATAGGTCTTAAATGTTTACAAAGCCCTGAAACTTTAGAAAGACTGAAGCCACAAAAGACAAATTAGAGTATGAGGGAACTGTGTACTCCAAGGAATTTTTTACTCAAAATCCAAGTAGATCAACTAGAAGTCTAAATATATTTCATTTTATTGTGTAAAAAATCGTAAAGATGAAGAAATGCTTTTTATGAAGTGTATGTTTTGTAAATATGAATATTTAATAAAGATTTTAAAATAATAACAACAATAATAATATATTTATACCCCACCTCTCCAATGAGACTGAGGTGGCGTACAACAATATTAAAAGCATCAAAATACAATAAAATACAATGCCCCATAAACCCACTCTCTTAATCATCCTTTTCTCCATTTCACTATCACTCAACTCAAATATCTTATTCTCGATACTTCTTAGCATCCTTGTTGCCCTTCTCTGAACCTACCCCATCTTGTCTATATAATTCTTAAAATGAGGTGGAGAATTGAACACTGTACTCCAGATGTGACCTAATCAGCCACAGAATATAGTGGGGCAATACTACTACTCTACTACTACTACTAATTATTCATATCCCGCCTCTCTGTGCAACACAACCGGGGCAGCTTACACATTAAAACAATACAGACCCATATCCCAAAATCCCACCCCTCCCTTAAAATACAATTAATAATAATAATAATGGTTTATTTATATTTTCCCGCCTCTCCCGAATAGATGGAGGCGGGATTACAACCCATGAAACGCATACAAAAACACATCAATAAAATACAGTTTTAAAAATTTCATTAAAACTAGCTCATCGTCATACAGCAATACAATACAATTATACAGTGATCAGAAAGTAGAACAGTATTTCTTACATGAGGTCAGGGGAGTACGCTTCCAAGGAGGCAATAAGACGGATCTCTTCCGGGACACTATTCCATAATTTTGGAGCAGCCGCAGTGAAAGCTCTTTGGGAGGTCATTACAAATCTGGTTGGTTGATGTTCTAATAGATTCTTCCCAGTTGTTTGACTGTGGATTATTTAGGGAGAAGCGTTCCCGCAAGTAACCCAGGCCCAAGCCATGTTATTTAAAACATTTCTTAAAATGACAAACAAAATTTAACAAACAGTTCAAAGCAGTGGCTGTGGCGAGAGTCAGGTATAGGAGGTTCAGATTTTTGGTGGCCGGTTATTTATTCAGGAAAGGCCTGCCGGAAAAGATCCATCTTAACAGCTTTTTAAAAGCTGTCAAAGGTAATGTGACGGATCTCTTCTGGCAGACCATTCCATAATCTGAGTGAATTACTTCCTTCAACTTGACATAGACTCCAGCCACACATTGAGAGAGAAATCCCAGAGGTCCAAGCAGGGTTCAGGAAAGGAAGAGGCACTGGGGACTAGGCAGATCTTCCCTAAAACTTGGAGAGCTAGACATGATGCAAATGGGCAAAATGACGTCTAGATTGAATAACATAATATATATATATATTTAAAAATGGAAGAAGACTGGAAACCAGTGAAGGCATACTTGAAAAGTTTATGGCCAAACAAATGTTTCTCATAGATGTGAAGTCGAAGGCTTTCATGCCTGGCATCCATAGTTTTTTGTTGGTTTTTCAGGCTATGTGGCCATGTTCTAGAAGAGTTTATTCCTGATGTTTCACCAGCATCTGTGGATAAAAAGAAAATTAATTCATTTGAGATGTGGTACTGCAGAAGGATGGTGAACATACCATGGATGGCCAAGCAGACAAACAAATGGATCCTAGAACAGATATTAACCCAAGCCAGCGTCATTGAGGAAGAACTCGGCCAAGAAAGAGTGGCTAATAATAATAATAATAATAATAATAATTTGTTTTATTTATATACCGCTATTCCAAAGATCATAGCGGTGAACAGCAAGTAAGCTAATTAGCAAGTTAGCTAATTTGCCCCCAACAGTCTGGGTACTCATTTTAGCGACCTCAGAAGGATGCAAGCCTGAGTCGAGCTTGGGCCCTTTTGCTGGTCTTGAACTCGCAACCTTGTGGTTTCCACTGGCCAAGTTCAGGACTGTGGCGGTGGCCAGGATCAGGACTGAGCATGTGTGGTTGCAGTGGTGCCAGTGCGACCTTGTGCCAGTCTATTCGGCCTGTTTGTTTCGGGCCTTTATAAAAAGAAACTGTTAACTGAGGTATGCCTCTATTTAAACCTAGAAACAACAAGATAGCAAAATCTACAATAGTCTTTGTCCAATCCAGTGTTCTCTAGGTGTGTTGGACTACAACTCCCACGATCCCTAACCAGTATTTTTGCTAACCAGTCATTTGTTGGATTGTGGCCTCTCACTCATCTCTGTATTGTAGCTCAGCTCATGTCTCCTGTGATCCAGTTCTGGTTTATCTGGATTTTATGCTTGGGAGGCTTGTATCTACTCCTTAATGTTACTTTGGTAAAAGACACAGTAAATTTATTGAGGATTATTATGGAACTTTCAATTAAGTAATCATTTTAAGCTTTTCATCAACACTGTATGTCTGAACAATAGCAGTAGCATATGTGTGCATCTCTAATCTTATTTGGTGGAAAATACTCTGATAGCAGAAAGAAATTCAACTATAATGGGTTGTGAATTGTAATGTGGCTTCCATTCTGTATATATGTGTTTCTAACCCAGATTTCTTGTACTTTTAGATGTAGGGGTGTATTGCATCTTAATATATGGGAAAACCTGAATAATAAATGGAGTAACTTCCTGTGTAGATAGCTGAAGTATGAATTCGTGGGATCTTTTCATGTACCAGTGACATCTGGGTTTTGTGTCTTTTTGAAGTCCCTGCCACTTCTTGCATGAGCATTTTTGCCCCTTTCCAAACATATAGTTTGCCATGGAAAGTACTGGCAATGGTCTCTATTGGACTATTAGATCTCTAATAAACAAAAAATGTGATTATATATTGGAAGGGATATATCATTATTACTCTGGGGAGTGGATATGCATGTGAGTGCTCTGTCATTGCTCTGTTTTGTTTGGGTTTTGACAACTGGACTATACAATGTGTTCTGTGGATCTTCCAAGATACATGGATTTATTATAGCACACCTTTTTTTTGCTTGAGTACAGCCCATTTTCATGTAATCATCTAAATGATTACTCATATATGTTCACTGTTTTTCTTTGCTATCTGAGTTGTTTAGCATGGCTTCAAATTTTTGAAACAGATAATTTATGGCGGGATACAGACCACCCAAAAAAGACAGTCAGCCGGCGCCCCCTTTTCCGCCAGCGGGAAGCCACAGCAGATAAACTGCGCGGTTTCCCGCCGGCAAAAAAGAACCCGCAAAAAGCGGGTTCTTTTTCTGTTGCACTTGTGACGCCCAAGTGCACCAATGGCACACTCATGACATCACAAATGCACCACGACGTGCAGACGCTAAGCATCCATCACGTCAAAATGGTGGTGCCCGTGTGTACAGGGCGCCGCCATTTTAACGTACGGAACACGTACTAGGGTTGCGGGGTGTCTATAAGTGATGCCCTGAGGCAACCCTAGCACATATTTGTTACATGCTTAAGCGCCTGTCTGTACTGGCCCTATTTGTCTTAAATATGTTGCTGTGAAATATTGTGTGTAGATAAGTAACGTATGATCATAATATTCTTCTGTTCTAAATTTAACTGTTTATCTTACTTGTAGCTGCCAGTTTATGGGGACCCTACAAAGACATTTGGCAAGCAGTGGTTAATGCCATTTGGAAAAGGCAACCTGAAGCAATACATATTCTTGACCAGATTTTAAAGAAGCATAAACCTGACTTCATATCACTCTTCAGAAATCCGGTAAAAAGCAGGCTTTTCTTCTACTGATTGAGGGAGAGGGGGAGTGCAGTTTAGTTGGCATTCTTCTGTTTTTATGGTAACTATATTACAATTGTACATTGTGGGCTTATAATAAGGGACAATAGGTTCATCTAATTGGATGTTTTTAATAATGATGTTTTTTAGGCTTTTTTATTCCATTTCTCTGATAGTATAAAAGAGCTTGCTTGAATAAGTTTATCATCCTAAGCATGCATACAATGTTACCTTATACAGTGAAATTTACTTCTGGTTAATGTATTTCAGATTGTTTTGGGAGAGGTTTCTCAAATATCCTAATTAAATTTATTTGCTCAAGATAATATAAAAAACATCCATTGAACATGTGAAATATACTTCTAAGTGAAGTGGCTGCACCCCTTCATAAAGCTGTAGAACCAAAAGATGGTAGTGCACACACTGGTAACCTCAAGGCTGGACTTTTGCAATGTGCTGTACATTAGACTACCTCTGTACCAAGTTTGGAAACTTCAGTTAGTTCAAAACCCAGCATCCAGGCTGGTTACTGGTATATCCAGAAGTGATCATATCACACCAATATTGAAATCACTTTTGATACAAACCATAATTTGATTTCCAATTCCAATCATAAACTGCACTTTGATCCTGCTTTAGCTGGATGTTCAAACCATTCTTTGCCTGTTTACTTGGCACTGCCAATTTATTAAGGTGAAGGAGAGAGGAAAGGGAGGGAAATAATGCCTGGCCAGATCCTCCCTGCTTTTCAATCTTTTAGTGTATGGTTTACAGGAGTGGGAATATACTGGCTTCACATGATTAGACGAGGTTCTCACAAGTCCTTGATTCAGATCTCACTGTGGGCATATGAGATGCTGATAAAAATATACATTGTGATAATTTAATCTCATTTCTACATTGCGTTTCTCAGTGCTGAGAAATCTGTCTTTGAAATTAAGGGGATATGATGGGCCTTCCCTTGTATTTGAGGGATCCATCAGGGTACTAAAGTATATCAACTGTCTGGCTGATGTACCAAAAACCACTCACAATCATTAAAAAAACCCTGTTTCTAAAACTAAACAAGTTGCTATTATCCATTTAGAAAGGAATTTCTTACCTTGCAACTTTGCACCAGAAGCCATGAAGTGAATCAAAAGTTCTGCTCGTGGAAATTTCTGTCACCCTGTCTGCCATTTGAGAAGTGGCTCCAGATTGTCTCTTAGCTTTCTAAAGATGGTTTTGGGATACAAAGGGACTGCAGTGTATTGGGGGAAAGGGCTGCTCCTCTTTCATTTTCTTTGGATTCACCCTTTCATCCATGGAAGTCCACCATTTGGATCCCATCCCCTAATACTTGAAAAATCAGATTAATTTTATAAAGAAGTGTTAAAGTCTACAGTTACTGTAGAGCAGTGATTTCCAAACTCTGGCCTTCCAGATGTTTTGGACTTCGGCTCCCAGAATTCTAGACCATTGGCCAAGATGTCTGAGGCTTCTGGGAGCTGAAATCCAAAACATATGGAGAACCAGAGTTTGGGAATCACTGCTGTAGAGTATTTTAAATGAATGCCTGCAGATTGGACAAGAGCTTTTTTTTTTCGGCATTAAAATGTTTGCGGCATGCGAAATGTCATGGAATTATTTAGAAGTGGAACACAAGTATAAATATGTTTTACCTATATTTTAATATAAACAGTTTTTCTGTCTAATTAATATCAGATATTAACAGTTCGTTTTAATTTGTTTTACAGCCAAAGAATGCTCAGCAGCACCAGAAGGTTCAAAAAGCAAATACCGAAGGAGTTGCTATCCAGGGACAACAGGGAACCAGACTGTTACCAGAGCAGCTCATCAAAGAGGCCTTTATTCTGAGTGATCTTTTTGATATCGGAGAATTAGCAGCTGTTGAACTTCTGCTGGCTGGTAAGGTCATAATATGACGGACAATTTGTTTAACATTTTGAATTTGTTTTCACAGCATCTCAGGATATAAAATACTGTACCTATAAACATCTAGTACTTAAGCATATGAGCTGTACCCGTTTCTCTGCTTGGCATTGTAACTAATCATTGCTTGAATTCTGATAGTTCCAAGCAGAGTACAGTGACTGACATGATTAGAGGCAAGGCGAATCAACACTTCTTCTTCTTCTTCTTCTTCTTCTTCTTCAGCTTTATAGAGCGCTGTAAATTTACACTGTGCTTTACATACATGCAATCAGTTAAAAGTACAATAAAATAAAATAAAAATGGTATAGCTCACTGGTTCAGGGTGTCTGTATTGATTAGGACTATCAATAGAATTTTGACCCATTCATCCAGGAATTGTTTCTTGCATTTGTCAAGTGTTTTGCTGAATATCTGCTTTATCTTAGTTGTACAACATATATTCTGAGATCTATATGTTGAAATTTCCTGGGCATGTTTTTAAGTGTTAATTCCTTTCAGAAATTAGAAAGAATGAATTAAATTCTGTGGCTTAATTTTGGAATAACATTTTTGTATAACCTTTTTATTTTTACATACTAGTCATACCCTAATCACTAAGCACCAGATCATGTCTGATCGTGGAAACTAAGCAAGGTCAGCCCTGGTTAGTACTTGGATGGGAGATAGCCAATGAATACCAGTTTCTGTAGGCTATAATTTCAGAGAAGAGAACTGGCAAAACCACCTCTAAGTATTGCTTAACTAAGAAAACCCTTTGAAATTCATGGGGTCACCATAAGTGCACAAATGACTTGAAAGCATATATACACACTTCATTTTTAAACTAATCTGTTTTTGTAGTTTTTTTGTGGGTTTTTTGGGCTATGTGGCTATGTTCGCCAGCATCTGTGGCTGGCATTTCTCTGAAGGTGCCAGCCACGGATGCTGACAAAACATCAGAAATAAACTTTTCTAGAACATGGCAACATAGCCCCCCAAAACCACAAAACACTATGGATGCCGGCCATGAAAGCCTTAGACTTCAAATCTGATTTTTTGTTGACTTAATTTGAATTAATAATCAGGCCTTATTGTCTTTTCAGGAGAGCACCAGCTGCCTCGTTTTCCTGGGTTAACTAGAGGCTTAGTAGCTGTCCTCTTATACTGGGATGGAAAGCGATGCATTGCAAATTCATTGCGGACACTTATCCAGTCACGGCGAGGCAAGACATGGACATTGGAGCTCAGGTTTGTTTTTGAAACAACAGTTTCTAGAAAGAAATGATGTCAATGTTATTTCTTTGTTGGATTTGTTTGAGACTAAAGTGTTCTAAGGTTGCTGGAGGGCCCAAACTGCACACATGTGCTTTCCAGCTGCTGTTGCACAGCCAGATAAGAAAGAGCTACTTTCAGCCTTTTGGACTTCCATGAATACACTTGGATGCCCAGGAGAGAGAGGTTCTTTCTCCAGCTGTGCATTAGTAGCCAGTTGGTGACAAGATACATGCCCCCTCTGGGTACTGATTAACCACAGGGGTGCATATGTGATACATCCCACCTGTATTGTGCAGCTGGGAAAAGAAACATACATCATATTCCAGAATAAGTATGCTGGCAGTTTTTATTTTCTGCCAACAGTCTAATAGAATCTTGGCCTTAGATGTTACAATGAACTGTATTACCTTTGGATGTCAATGGAAGATGCTATTTTTTAATATGGTCCCATGTTGGGGGGTGGGGGCTGGGGAGGACTCTCCCAGTGAATGCCCCTTGTCCTCTCCTTCAGGAAGGTTCTAACTCAGCTTTCTCCTGTTTTTCTATTTTTCTGCTTGCATGGGGCTTGCTAGAAGGGATGCAATGGCTTAGGGGTTAAGACAACAATTCTGGTAATCGGAAGATTGAATGGTTGCTGGTTGGAGGCCCGAGTGCTGCATGATGGGGTGATTGCCTCTCACTAGCCCCAGCTTCTGCCAACCTAGCAGTATTATTACCATCCTAGTATTTGTATTGAACAGTATTTTTTGCTGCTAGTGGAAAGTTCATATTTGTTAGATTAATTATGTTAGGGTATATTTTAATTTATTATATTGATACTGTGGATTTTGTTCTTTGTATTTTTCTATATATATATTTATATATATTTTCCTTGCTTTAGACATTAGGTTTATGTTTTGTATTCTGGCTTATGTTTATTGTATGATTATTTTTTGTATCGAATGTTCTTGTTGTAATTCGCTTTGATTCCGTGAGGAAAAGGGAGAATAGAAATAAATCATTATTATATTATTATTATTATTACAAAAGCATGCAAATGCAAGAAGATAAATAGGTACCACTTCGGTGGAAAGGTAACAGTATTAGGTGCAGTCATGCTGGCCACATGACCACCAGAGCAGTCCTCAGGCAACGCTGGCTAGTAACAGAGATGAGCACTGCCCCCTACAGTTGGTAACAACTAGACATTCATGTCAAGGAACTACCTTTACCTTTATGGGGCTTGCTGCTTGATGGAGCTTTAGGAGACCATTAAAACTGCTTGCTGTCTAGAAGGATACAGTTTGTTCTGTCCCTGTCAAGATACCTGCCATTTGTTCTGTCCCTGTCAAAATATCTCTTGGCCTGTTGTATCCTGGCCTATGTTGTAAAAATCTTTGTGACAGAATTACACTTTGAAAAATGGTAGCACAGCTGTTCCAGACCTCTGCAATACCTTAAAAAGAATACAGTTGTCATTCTAACTTTGCCTGTTTCCCAGCTTTTTGACCCAACTAGTAATGACAAGTAAACATTAGCAATTAATCAGGCATTTCCTGACATATCCATTTTTCTATAAGACTGTAGCTTAGGGCCAGTCAGAAATTAGGGGAAAGATTTATCCCAAGCCACATTAACTGCACATCTTCAAAAGTTCTTATATAGTCACTGTGATAAGATGTAGATTTTTCTAGTTATTATTATTGTATGTTTGTATTTTCTGTGAGTCCTAATAGCGTTGGTAGGGCTAGCTAGCTACAACATTTTAGAAGATCCTCTGTTTGTCAAAATAAACATAGCTGAGAAATCGCTGTCTCTTGATTTCAGTCCTGAACTGGTGTCCATAACAACACGCTTTACAGATGAGCTGATGGAACAGGGCTTAACTCAGAAAATTCTGACTTTAGTATCTCAAATTGATTTAAACACTGAGTTTGAAAAACTACAGAGAGAACGAGGGCTGGGCAGTGAAAAACATCGGAAAGAGGCAAGTACTATTTTAAGAGTTTGTAATCCTCAGAATACATTACCTCCTGTGTAAAAATTGGAGAAGGAAGGCCAGTTGCTTTTACTCTTCTTTGACTCATGTCTCTTAACTTTGCTTCCTGGGAAATTTGGAGCTGAGACTACTCTATACCCAATAATTTCCTACAGAGATACCTCTTCTGTGAAAATAATTCTGCTGAGCATATATGTACAGTATACCTGCATGGTGAGCTGCAACCAGTTAAAACTTCACCAAGTGTGCATGCACTTTTGGGTGCATATACTTTATGAAGTGGGTGTTAATTATTTTTCTAAAAAGTCAATTGTCACATAAGATAGACAATAAAAGTTACCGTATTTAGTATTTCAGATTTGAGGCTGCTGACTCTACTTCACATATGACACCAAACGGCAATTTTGTCTTTACATGAGTTTTGGGTCCATATACTCATTATCCTTGTTGATTTTCTCATTCAGAGCAAACTGTATTTTGTCATTGCATCCAAACTGGTTTCTAATTAGAATTTAGAGGGCAAATTTGTGTATTTGTGAGTTCAGATATAGTAACCAGGTATGGTTTGCTGTTAATTATACTGTCAGGGAAAAAATTAGAACCTGTCAAGGCAGCAGGTAGCATGCAGGTCCAAGACTTGCTTACAAAATATATTTTGACAGAGTTGACGATTTCTTGGTAAATTACATACCAATAAATGTATCCTTCACTGACATGTTCATAGTGTGGCTTCTGTAAAGAAATGCTGAAAGGTATTGCTTTGTTTCCCAAATTTGTAGCCTTAAAATTAATTTTTCAGAAACTACTTCAAGGCACACATTCAACTTGATAAACAACGTTATTAATTTGTTATTTGTGAATGAATAATATATTTGTGAATGAATAACACCTTTTGAATATAGAAGGCTTTACTCCTGAGTAAACATGCATAAGATATGATAATAAGTGATAAACAGGCATATTTTAAAGGTAAAAAGTGTAAAATTGTATGATTGAATTTATTCTAGGTTGCTGATCTGATCAAGGAATGTCGGCAGGCATTAGCAGAGAGCTTGTTTGTTTGGACATGCCAGTCACCACTTAGCCGGGATGATACTTTAATCCTTATTAGTTTCTTAGAGAAAGTAACTCTGGAAGCTGATGGCTCATTGGACAGAGTCAACTTAGCACTTCTTATGGCTCTTCTCTATTCCTTTGATGTCAGCTTTCTAGAGCAAGGCACTGAAGATCGAGAAGGTAAAACCAATTTTCTACCCGGGTGAAGTGATGCATTAAGATATATTAACTGCACACACAAAATTATGTTGTTTTAAACATAAATACAAATAATCCAGTCTGGGGGAGTGTAAGTGTGTCAGAAATGTTGAATAGAACACTTTAATTGTATGTGTTCAACAGCTTTAGGGGCATTTCCCTTTTAAGGGAGGTTACTCAAAATCTGGTGGAAGAATGATTAGTACAAATGAACCTCACTTGTTCGTGGGGGAAGGTTTGGGAGCATTGCATTTCCTGGGGGGCTGTCCATTCATGACTTAACTGAATAGTTTACAGAGTGTGACATGAACTATTGATAGTGCCACAAGGTAACCTAAAAGAGGAGAAGTAAAGAAATGTTTGTACTTTCTGAGCTAATCATTTTATTTTCAGTATTGTTCTCTCTTATGTGTATTAAGCTACAATTTTTGTTTCTTACTGTTTTTAGAATTGATGCAGCAGTTGCCACTTTTAACAGAAAGACAGTATATAGCTGCAGTTCACACACGGCTTCAAGAATCTCGACCTTGGAAAATACCAGGATTACAAGCAACTGTTAGATTAGCTTGGGCACTGGCCTTGCGTGGAATTTCACAGTTTTCTGATGTGACAGGTAAATTAGATTAAAAATGGAGTCTAAACTTAAGGAACCCAGTCAGGTCCCATCTCCATTTCAGTGAAGGAAGGAGATCTAGCATACATTTCTTGTTTAAGAAAGCAGATTCAAGCATACTTCTATAAAATATATTTGTCTTTCCACTCTTCATTCACTCTAGCACTGGCAGAATTCACTGAGGCAGATGAAGCAATGGCAGAATTAGCAATTGCGGATAACATTTTTCTGTTCCTTACGGAATCGGTGGTGAGAGCAGAGAACTTCTACCAGGAGGAATTTTACATACGTAGAATTCACAATCTAGTCACAGACTTTCTTACACTCATGCCAATGAAAGTAAGTCACACGTGTGTGTATGTGCGTGTATACATGTACATAATGCTGCTAAATAGAAACAGGTCAAATATTTTCACAGATTTGCTTTCATGCACACTGAAATAAATATTTCTTGGGTGTGAATGGTGTATATTGTTTCATATTTCTCTGTGTGTGAATTGTTTAAAATCTTTTGTATACAATATTTTCGACTGGATGAAGAAAATTGACTTTCTTTTTGAAATATAGGCACATATTAAATTTTGCAAGGAATAGGCAGAGCATTTTGCTTGGTGTTGTATATTTTGCTATACTTCAATTTATAATTGAAAAACGAGGATCAATCATTTTATTCATTTTCATACCAATAGATCATAATGCTATGAAGGGTCCATAGTTTATTTGAGGCTGGAAATTGTCTTCAAATGGTATGATTAGGTTCTAACTATCAGATGGAGGTAGGGGTTCTCAGGCACAATGGGGCTGTGCCTGGCTGCTGTTCTCTATAGCAGAGGCCACAGCAATGGTGGTTTTAAATATTTTAGAAATATTTTATATTGAACATGAATATTTTATGTCAGAAGTAATACCATCAGAGCTCCATGTATATTATTTGTTGGGAGGCACAAAAAGGGAGTTGCTGTTACGTTTGTGTCTTGTTTTTGGGCTTCTTGTGCGTAATTAGTTAGTTCCTTCGCTAACAAAATCCTGAATTAGATAGGTTTTTGGTGTGATCCAGTGTGCCTTTTCCTATGTTCTTTTGTTACTGCTTTTGCTATTTGTTGTGATGGTTGATAGTTACATTCCAGTAATAAAATATCGATTTGGCAACATAATCCTATGCATGTTTACCCAGAGGTAGTCCCACTGAGATTAACAAAGTTTTAATACCTGTGTCCATAGGACTGCTTCATAAAACTGTGTATTAACTTTGCTAGGAGGAAGTCAAATTGAGTTTAGTGGGATTTACATGTGAATACACATGCCTAAGATTGTACTGTCAAGGTGTTAACTTGCAGACTTCAGTATTTATTAGCTAGTATTTTTTTTTTTTTTGCGTTATGTTTTGTATATTTGTGTTTGTGGGAAAGAAAAAGAGACAGAAATAAATTTCTGTACATGAAATAAAACAATCACATCTGATAAATTCTCAGAATAGGAGGATTTAATTTTCATCTGAAACTGCTATTCTGGTTCAATTTATTCAATTCTCTAATATCATTAAAAGAAACAAAAATATTTAGCTGCTGGAGAATTGAAAAGCAAACTTATTCCTATTGATTTTAATGAAAAGCTAGGCATGTAATTACTATTTTTTCATTTAAATCAGTGTGACTTAACTAGTGTTCATTCTTTAACTTGCTCTCTCTAATAGCACTTGTATAAAAGAATGCTAATAATTGGTAACCTGAAATGTCTATTTTTCCCTTCTTGTTTCATTTTTAATTATTTTTTTCTTGGGAAATTTTGTAGGTGAAACAGCTAAGAAACCGTGCTGATGAAGATGCTCGTATGATCCACATGAGTATACAGATGGGTAATGAGCCACCTCTTTCCCTTAGACGTGATCTGGAACACCTGATGCTTTTAGTAAGTAATTTTAAAAGAAAATAGTTCATTTCATTTTTAAGGAACGTTCATTAAAATGTAAAATACAAAAATACCATATATACTCAACTATAAGTCGACCTCATGTAAAAGTCAAGGTCAGGTTTTGGGGCCAATAAATAAGTCGACCTGGGGTTTTGGGGTCAATTTTTGGGCATAAATTTTTAAACTTACAGACGAGTATATATAGTATTTGTCCAAATCTAAACTAAAATAATATTTTAAAAAGATGTTTATTAAAATAATGTTGTTGATTAGGCCATTTTCCCTACTAATGTATATCTAAATGTACATTACTTTCATTTTATACACTTTTCCTCTGGGAACCATTTTTCTAAAAGTGTGCAGAAAAAAAAACCAAAATTGGAAACCAATAAGGAATTGCAATATGAAGGAAAACCAAGGAGAACCCATTTTTGTGTGTATCTTTGTAAAACATATACAGCCATCCCCTACACTTCTCCCAGCAATAAACAGTTGTTAATAATGCTACAAATTATTTCTCTGTCAATCAGACTTATTGAGAATTTTGTCAGAACCTTCTGGCCTCAGGAAATTTCCTAGTCTCTTCTCTCTGCACCCCACCCAGCCCCAGTTGTTTTAAAGATCAAGGAAGGATCATTGAGGAAGTCACTGCTGATCATCCATGCACCACATTCAAAAGGCAATTCTAGTAAAATCTCCTGATATTAAAGACAAAGGATAGAGAGATACCTTGCTGGTATGTTGGGCTCACGTTTCACAGTGGAGAGAGGGGAAAACATCATTTAATGCATTGTTCCTCTGATCATCTCAGATAGGCAGGAATGCATCAGCCTTTTGAAAGTACCCACTAGGAGGATCTTTACTCTAAGGCCAATTTTAGTTGCTACTTTTTGTTTTTTACTAGAGGACATGTTTTCTTTGGCTCCACTCCAGTTGCCATTTTTTGTTCCTTCTCTCTCACTCTTTCAATCTGTTCTTTTTAAGGTTTTGTTTCTGCCTTTTCTTTGCTGCCTATATATATTTAGGGGACCTCTGAGAAAATCATGGCAACTTGGTGGCAGTCCAAGAACCCCTCAAGGGAGATTTAGATCAGTGCACAGAGGTTAACAGTACCAGTCCAGTCCCCTCTGGGGTTAGGAAAGGCAGCCAAGGGCCTGGTATGTAATACAGGGAGGCCCAAGAGGTTATTTATCTGTAGACAGTTGGCAACCCCCTGCCCCGTCTCAAGGAGGGGAGCTACCTGTTCAGGGAGGAGAGTAAGGAATATAGGCTCCTTCTGCTAAGGAAAGGTTCTTCTCCAAAATAGAAGGGGTTATGAATTTTCTTCCCAGAGTCAAAGGACTTCCTTCCATCCTGGCTGCACCACCTACACCATCCTTCTTTCTGAGATCACTAAAACAAGAAGAACAAAAAAAACCCAATAAGAACACAATTAATTAAAAATTAATTCCTTTCTCTCTTCCCTCACATGCATAGAAGCCTTGAAGGCGTTTGCTAAGAACAACACTTATATTTTAAATAAGTCCCTCAGATAGACCTGTCCTTATACTGGTCCTTTACTCTGTGTTTCTAGAACTTGGGATGAAATTCAGCCTTAGCCTTGTTCAGTCCTTTTGAAAGTATTAGTACTTCTCCAAGAATCCCTGAAACTTGCATCTTAGTGGTATGCTTTTCTGGACAAGTTTTTTCCTTTCTGGTGCAGTAGCTAAATCTTTGCTCCTATTATTGTTGTAGGATTACTCAGTGTTACATACCTTTTTCCTGTTGGCATTCTGTCACTACACAGTTTGGTGAGGTATGCCTTGAAGTAATTGCTGACCAGATTTTTGTGGCAGATTTTGTCAGAGCGGGTTCTTTTTCCTGTTGCCTTCCTCTGTGAATAGGAAAATGTGACTTGCCTGGGGGCGCTGATGTTTTTTTCATGGCTGAGAGGCAATTTAGGCCCTCGTCTCCCAGACTCCTAGTCTGGCACTCAGACCATTACACACACACTCAGATTTAATGTTGCTGTCACACAACTCTCCTTAGAGTAGAGGATTGCTCCATCTTGTGGCCATTCTCAAAAGAATGAATATCCTGTACTGTAGTTAGATGTTCTCCTATCGGAAATGATCAGGGAACATCCCACACTATAGGATGTTAATTCTCTCTTCCACTGGAAAGGACTGTCCCAAAGGCAAGACAAATAATTATTTTCTCTCTCTCTTATCCTTTATAGATTGCTGAGTTGTACAGTGAAGATCCTTTTAATATGGAACTTGCTCTTGAGTATTGGTGTCCTTCAGAGCCTCTGCAAAGCTCCACCATTATAGGATCATATCTTGGGATAGCCCATCAAAGACCTCCTCAACGTCAGGTTAGAAAATATCTGTGTTCTCTTGCATGATTTGATGCTTGAAATGTATTTTAACATCACTAGTCTACTGGAGCCTAGTTTTCAACAAGATGTGGATGCTTGAGGCTGATGTGTTCCTGAGAGGGAGAGGCAGACTGGAAAGCATCTCCAACAGCTGCTTGACATTCTGCAACACCATGTAGTTAGCTTGAAAATGTAAGTTTCTTGGAATAATTAGTGATAGTAGAGAGAGGAAAGGTAGCCTGAATCAATGTTTGTTACAAGTTATTGGTGTGTGTGTGTGTGTGTGTGTGTGTGTGTGTAACAATTTGATATGCCCCTAGGTGACAATTGTAAAGACTGCTTTGTATATTTTTGCTGTGCAGTCTAGCCACCATCTCCTGAACTATTTGTGACTGAGACACACACACACACACACACACACACACACACAGTGGTAATCATGGGTTATCTAAAAACTGTTAATTTTAGACCTTTAGCCTTTTAGCAGATAGCTGGTCTAAATTCAATTGCTAGTACTGTATAGAGTGGAACTATTGGATTAATAAGATTTTGGCAAGTCAGAACTTAAATAAGTTCTAATGATTCAATGGATCAGTTCAAGACAGGACCTGAAACTGGATTTTGGGCCTATTCTTCATGGGGAAATGATGATGCTTCAGCTAAAATGTAACTCTTCTTGTTATAGGTTGTTTTATCTAAATTTGTTAGACAAATGGGAGACCTCCTTCCCTCAACAATTTATATTCCTTACCTGAAAATGCTCCGGGGATTGGCCAACGGGCCCCAGTGTTCTCATTACTGCTTTACTTTGTTAAAAGGAAACGGCAGCAGTCATGGTAAGAAATATGGCCCCATGTAAGCCAAACATTTACTTGACATTATATTGGCTGAACAGGAGATAGATCTATACTAAAGGAAGCATTTAGGGACATAGGCCTGTTACAGACTGCCCAAATAAAGCTGCTTCGGGTCTCTTTGGAGGTATGCTATTTAAATGATGCATGGGTCCTATGAGTCCGGAGGTCGCGGCAAAGCCACACTCCATTCCTAAGCACTGGAGTGCAGCTTTGGTGCAGCTTCCGGATTCTTAGGATGCATGCATCATTTAAACAGCATACTTCCAAAGAGACCTGAAGCAGCTTTATTTGGGCAGTCTGTAACAGGCCATAGAAATGTAGTGGAATGTATCCTTTTTCTTTCTACTGCTGGCTGTGGCTTAACTTCTTGTAGATGGTACTGCTTGTTATGAGTGATGAGGAATCACATTAAGTATAAACTGGTGGACCCAACAACAAAATCTGCTGGGTGTTCCTGTTCAGGATTCTTGACAGTTATGTCAATTTCCAGGTTACTTATTCCATTCTTCCTCCCAGTTTATTGTTCCCATTCCTCAACAGTCCATCAGTGCCACAAACATTAAGGATAACTAGTATTCCTTGAGCTTTTTTGGGGGTTCTCTTCATCCATTTCCCTCTCCCCAAAGATTTACGATTTCCCCGAACTTGCTGATACCCTTGTGTGTGTATTATGCCATTTTGATTATCTAAGGATTAGAAAATTAGTTAACTAATACAGTTGGCCCTCCGTTTTTGCGGGGGATCCGTTCCCCCCCCCCCCCCCGAAAATGGAAGCCTGCGCTTATGCAAGCCACATAGGCTTGGATGGGGCATGTCCCTTTGCGCATGCACCATTGTAAATAGTGGAGGTCACTCCTCTTCGCATATTCAAGGATGCGGATCTCAGATCCATGAGTTAGGAGGGGCAACTGTAGTATATAAGGGGACACAGCATGGTGTGATTTGAGCATTGTTCTGGGACTCTGGAGATCAGGGTTCGAATCACTTCTCAGTCATAGAAATCCTATGGGTGACCTTGGGCAAGTCATACTCTCAGATTCAGAGGAAGGCAAGGGAAAACCCCTTTGAACAAATCTTGTTGAGAAAATCCTGTGATAGGTTCGCCTTAGGGTCTCTATAAGTTGGAAACTACTTGGGCACACACAGCAACAACAACAATGTAAGATTGTTCATGCTTCAGACCATATGTGTTGTAAATATGTATGAACTTATGTTTAAAGAAAGTATAATTTTCACCTGTAGATTCAAGAAGTTCTGTGATTAGAGTTTTTTTTTTCCTCCCACTCTAGCTGAAAATATCCAGGGAGTAGGTGGCAGTCCTGTCTCCTGGGAACATTTCTTTCACTCTTTGATGCTGTACCATGAACACTTACGAAAAGACTTGCCAAGTGCGGATAGCATTCAGTATCGCCACCTTCCTCTCAGAGGCATCACCCAGAAAGAACAGGATGGACTGATTGCCTTTCTGCAGCTTACAAAAACTATAGTAAAATGGGTATGTAGCTATTGGATGATGCATTTAGGATTCAAAATAGTCCATTATTTGATAGCTTTGGACATGTTTGGCCAGGAATAAATACAAAAGCAGATTGTTAAATTGGTTTAAAAAATCCATCACAATTTAAAACCTGGTAGTGAGAGAGTGAAACAGAAAAAGACAGGGAGATATGGAGAGAATTACATATCGTCTAGCAACAGATTTAGTTTAATTGATGTTTAACCTTGGTTGGAGAAAGACAGAACGTGAAAAAATACAGTGGATATTTATTCATTCTAGGTACAGCTGACATGATAATTTATACTAGCTGGATTTAGCTTCTCTCATCAGCAGTCACTGATCCTTTTTTACCTTTTTAGAGTGAAAATGCTCGCTTGGCTCTCTGTGAACATCCTCAGTGGACACCAGTTGTTATTATTTTGGGACTTCTACAATGTAGCATCCATCCCATTTTGAAAGCAGAGCTATTGCAGACGCTCTCAGCCTTTGGGAAATCGCCTGAAATTGCTGCTTCATTATGGCAGTCATTGGAATATTCGCAGGTATGTTCCTATGGTAATTCATCTCTAGAGTATCAAAATATGTAGAGAATTATGCTGTTTTAGAAAAATATGTCTTTAAATATTAGAAATATATGCTGAGCCCTGTTTTATTCCAATGCTGCACTGTTCTTATTTGAAAATAACACTGATTAGGTCATATGGTTCACTATATTTATGCTGGGAATGCTGATGTATAGTAACAGCAGATAAAATGGAAAAAGTAGTTGTAGTATAGATCCATTTGAATCCCCAGTTCTGCTTTTTGTGCTGTTATTTTTTATCTATGTCTTCCAAACCCTTATTGCTAGATCCTGTATAAAGCTGCCAGGAGGGGGATACTTATAGTTTTTGTGGAGGCAGAAGAATAGGGATGTGATTTGAAGTTAAAATAGCATATCATACCAATATTCTGTTCTCCTTAATTTAGGTCAACAAAATCATGTTACCTTGAAAGAAAGGCCAATCTAGATGTAACTGCTTCCACTTCCAAGTTATGTCTAATTGTCCTGTTTGTCATGGGCTGGAATTGTGAGTGTTACATCTGTATTAGCCTGGAGTTCTCTCCTGGCATGGAAGTCTTTTCAGATGCTGGCTGAAAAGTTTGTGGGTTAAAAATTGTAAACACAATGATACTGCTTTATATGGATAGGATCTTTTAAAAATGAAATGTAAAATAAACAACTTAGGCCTATTACAGACTGCCAAAATAAAGCTGCTTCAGGTCTCTTTGGAGGTATGCTATTTAAATGATGCATGCATCCTAAGAATCTAGAAACTGCACCAAAAGCTGCACTCCGGTGCTTATGAATGGAGTGTGGCTTTGGTGCGACCTCCGGACTCTTAGGACCCATGCATCATTTAAATAGCATATCTCCAAAGAGACCCGAAGCAGCTTTATTTTGGCAGTCTGCAACAGGCCTTAGTTCATATTCCTGCTGCCATGTTATTTTTGTAACTGCAAAAAAGTTTTCTCTCTCTTTTATTTTGTTTTTGGAAGATATTGCAAACTGTAAGAATTCCAGGCCAAAGACAAGCAATTGGCATCGAGGTAAGCTCCTATTACTCTCAGTATTGTATATTGTATGAAGCTTTAGGTTTCTCTTTCTCTCTCTCTCCATTATTTTTAAATCACATTTTTATTACATTCTTGAAAAGGTCGAATTGAATGAAATAGAATCCCGGTGTGAGGAGTACCCTTTAACTCGTGCTTTTTGCCGGCTCATTAGCACACTGGTAGAGAGTTCATTTCCTTCTAATCTGGGAGTTGGGTTGCGTCCCCCAGGCTTTGACCCATATCTACAATTTCTGAGAGATTCTGTGTTTCTTCGGTTTCGTACAAGGGCCTACCGGAGAGCTGCTGAAAAGGTCAGTTTTACTGATTTTTAAATACATTCTACTAAATTACTGCTACCAATGTTTGTAAAGCTGATTTGTGTTGATACTGTTTTATAGGTAATACTTTGCCAGCTTCATTATTATTATTTATTTAAAGGCCCATGCCTTTCACCAATGTGCTGTTTTAATTGGCCAGTGATTTGTTTTTATGTCAGATGAAGTTCTCACTGACTGGGTTGGATTTAAGCATTCCTTCCTTCTAATTGTGTTAACTGTTCCTGTGACAAAAGTGCTTTTTATTAGCAGTAGGACAATTTCCAGTGACGGAGGGTTGTTTCTTTCAGACAAAAGAAACCTTTTGATCCAACCCAGTACATGCATGTGTGTGGTCTGTGAATTTTTCATTTGATTCATGGTACAACCAACTTTTTTGTGCTTTTTTCTTTACAGTGGGAAGTAGCTGAAGCAGTTTTGGAGGTATTTTACAAATTGCTGAGAGATTATGAACCTCAGCTTGAAGATTTTGTGGATCAATATGTGGAGCTACAAGGCATGTCCCCCCTCCCAATCTCTGCTAGCTCAACTTTTCAATTTTGGTGGAAGGAGGCAGAAGGATGACTAGCATTTATGCCCCCTCAGTTGGTTACATAGACTAACCCTTGGGAGCCACTCAAAAAAACAATGTTATCATGTCTTTGTAATATTAATCTCACTTTAACAAAGACTATGAAACATAGGGCCAAAACAGATGGCCTTAAAAGGGTGGTTTGATCCTGCCCCTTTGAAGACTGGATGAGGGCTGTGGCAACCACATGCTGCAGCCTTGATCCAGCTAATTGCTAGCTGAAACAGCTGTGGCGGCGGCTTTTCAGCACTCCTGCGGCATGCAAATGCTGTGCCACCAGAGCACTGCAACCCTGCCCGCCATGTCACCCTCACACCACCTCCAAGTTGGCGTATTGTACTGGTCTGCTTTGTCTCATAGTCAGAAAACATATTTCTATGAAATTCTGCACCCTTTGATAGGCAAGTTGGGGAGAAGGGCACTTGCTCACAAGTGTGTAGCCGATGTAGAGATACCATGTTGTAAAAGAATTGAACTTGAAATGTGGAGATGAATTTGAAAATAAGTTTTCTGAAGAACTTTAGAAGGGATAAGGTTGGGAATAGGATTCAAAAAATTGGACTGGTTTTGTGGATCAATATGTAGTTCTTGGGGATACGTATGCAGGGGAATGTGGTACTCTTTAGTGCTAAATGAGAAAAGTGGTTGGATTTTGCAGTTATTTTGGATGTTGATATAGAAGGAAGAGAAATGAGAAGGCAAACCTCATGGTGATTTTCTTAGGAAATAAATCAATGTTTTGTTTGTTTGTTTGTTTTTTGCAAACTTTAATACTCATAAATAATGCTTAATTATTTCATTTTCCAGGAGAAGAAATCATAGCTTATAAACCACCTGGATTTAACCTCATGTATCATCTATTGAATGAGTCACCAATGTTGGAACTGTCTCTTAGCTTGCTGGAAGAAGGAGTTAAACAATTGGACACCTATGCCCCTTTCCCTGGTAGGTGGTAGTTTTCAAAAAAAGAAAGAAAAGAAAATGTCACCAGCTTCTAAAATAATCTTACAGTTTTTTAAACCTGAATTAAGAGTTGACAGTTCCTGAGAGTATTTTTGGGAGGGTGGGGGAGGTTAGAAATCTTATGGCTCTGTCACTATGTTTTATAAACTGACTACAGGTTATTCTTCTAAGCAGGAGCATGTGATACCTTCATTATATACATTTTCTTTGCCTTTATAGGAAAGAAGCATTTAGAAAAAGCAGTTCAGTATTGCCTTGGGCTGCTCAATTTAACTCTACAGAAGGAGAACCTTTTCATGGACTTGTTAAGAGAAAGCCATCTCTCCCTGATTGTTACCTCACTGGAACAACTGCTACAGGGGATCAACCCTCGAACCAAAAAGGCAGACCATGTGGTGAATATTGCAAGGTAGGCCTTATATATTTAAACATGCAGCTACAGATCTAGATGTAACCATCATAATCTTTACTGAAAGAGTCAAAGAGTGTGTCTTGCTGCTTATATGGGGTCTTGCTTTTGACCTGGTTTTATAGAAAATAGGGTAGTTGTACTGTAATGTACTGTAGTGACCTGACTTATACATTTATGTTATAAATGTGTGTCTCAGATTCACAAGAATCTGTCTTGAGCTTTTGAATGTAGTCAGTCTAAATCAAAGAAGGCTTGCATTCCTACTTTTAATATGCTAAAGCAGTCATTAGTTTTTGACAGACTAGCATATATACTCAAATATAAGTCGAGAAATTTGTGCCCAAAAATTGACCCCAAAAACCTGGGTCATCTTATACACTGGTTAATACGGGTATAGCCGGACTGAGGAGGACAAAATGTTGGCTTTCACCCCTGAAACACCCCAACCTAGCTGTCTCCTGTGGGGAAAAATGGGCTCAGGTGGAGGGGGAAGGGTGGGCACTCATCCCTCAAGCCTCTTTTCCAGACTGGCTGTCTTCCTGTTTTACCCCTGACTTATCAGCAGGTCATATCAGAATCCATAAGATCAACTTTTACTCGAGTATATAAGGTAAGTATGGTAAGGTGTGGAAACTGAAATGAAGGCTGGATACAGACTGCCCCTTTGAGGCGGCCTGCACCTGCCCCTTTCCCCACCGTATTGGGGCCCAGTCATCCGCAGCGGCAGCCCCAGAGGCCCCAATCCGCCGCTTCTCCAGGCCTCGGGGAAGTGGCCTGGAAAGGGGTGTCCTTAGAGCTTCATGCCCCAAGGACACCCTGACAGCTGTGGGGAAAGAGAGAAAGGGGCCTTTTCCGTATCGCTGGCACAGCCGTGTAAAGGCTGCGCCAGTGATACACAGCGAAAAGGAGCTCCATTTCGGACCTCCTTCCAGCACCACTGAAAGAGTGCCACAAGCGCCCTGCAGCGGTGCAAGCACGTCATGCCCGCGCTGCGCTGTTTGGCTGCGGCGCAGCTGTGACATCATAATGGCGGCGCCCGTGTATACAGGCATTCAAATGACGCATGCCTCTAAAGTGTCTGGAAGCTACTCCAGGACCGCTCTTACAGGGCAACAGCTGGCTCAAAAAAGTGTCGATTAAATCTACTCCTGCTGGTGGCCTGTTTGGGACTGCAGTGGTGACCTGCTTTGGAAGTAGGCTGTGTGGTTGTTGCGATCTTGGCACAATCAAGGCTGGATTGGCCAAAGGCTGCTCCTTCCAGGCTGACTGCTTTGGCCCAATGTGGATTTAAAATGCTCACTATGTATCAGATCTACATATACTTATTTTAGAAGCCAGATTTTGGCAACATTATTAACCGCACTGGAAGTATGGGTCAGATTAACAGTTGCTGTAATGTCTTTGCCATTTTTAAAGGTATCTTTATCATGGAAATACCAATCCTGAACTGGCATTTGAAAGTTCCAAAATCCTGTGTTGCATTTCTTGCAATTCTAACATTCAAATCAAACTGATTGGAGACTTCACACAAGATCAGGTAAATGATGTTAATTTTTAACACAAGAGAAGCCAAGAAGAAGAATGTAGACATTTAACAGAAAATAGTTTTATTCTTATAATACTTGGGTTTTTAATATCAAGAATATAAAATGTGTGGCTCCATTTCATCTTGCATGAAGGACTAGGCTGGGGCATGTTTTTTTTCTTCCAGCCAGTTCATACTACACAGTTTGATTTCCTCTTGCAGTTTGAGAGGGGCTTTTTGCTGAGAGGAAGTGGGGCTACAACAAAACAGCTTTTTAATAAAGTTAACTTTTGGGATACCAACTCCCACAATTCTCCAGCCAGCTAGTAGCCTTGCTGGCTGTGGGATTCTAGGAGTAATAGTCCAAAAATAACTTTTCCAGACTCTGAAATATGTATTCTTTCCCTTTTTTGGTAGTAGACATTCACATATTAGGGGCAGTGTGTGGCTAGAACTGAAGCCAGACAAGTATATTTAGGGGAAGGTCTTTTGCTTTCCTTACAAAGAATTGATTTATTAAATTCTTACTCTCTGAGTAAGGGTCAGGGAAGAGCTCATAGTCATTCTTGTTCGGTTGTGGTGAATGGGACATGGACTCATGTTTTTTCAAATCATTAACATTGATTGGAGGGTAGTTTTATGGGTGCATGTCTGTTTTGCTTTGGAATTTCTTTGTCCTGTTTTAATACTTCAATATCTTCTCATACCTCTCCTTCCAATACAAATCTAGACTATCAGCCAGAAATTAATGGCTGGGTTTGTGGAGTGTTTGGACAATGAAACTGCAGAAGAAATAATTAATCCTGATGAAGGTATGAAAGTACTCCATTTTTATTTTATATAAAAGTAAACTGGGGAGACTTCTGTATTCTTATTTGAAGAACTTAGCTTCATTTTATTGATTTATTTTTGGTAGACCAGAAATTGGCCTGTAACTCAATCAAATGCCTGTATGATTGTTACTCTGATTATTTTAAATCTTCTATACTTTGATTCTGTAGGATTCTATAGTTTGAGCAAAACTGTAAACAGTCTACCAAAAAGGAACGCTATTTAGTTTTAAATGTAATTTTCCAGAAATTACTGTTCTGTAATTTTTTATATGGGTGGTGTGACAATTGCACAGAAAATATTTCTAGATGTGAATTACTGCTCTGAAATACTAGGGGGTGTTCTCACTGGCTTATACTCCGTGTTACAAATCGAATCCAAGGTATAGCGTTCCTATTAGAAACCGAATTAACTCTAGAACAGTTCCAGAGTAACCCGCAATCGTTCCCACTAAAATCCGAATCGTAAAGCGGATTTTTATTTAATCCGTGTTAATGGCGTATAATCTGGGTTAAAAAAATAGAAGGGTCGAACCTACAATTTTTCCTTGATTCGGGATAGAATTCGGAATATTTAAATAGGAACGTTTCGGCCTTTGAATCGAGTCAACTGGGTGGGAGGAGCGGAGCGCGATGGGCTGGCCTGGGGGTGTCACCCTCTTTGGTCTCTTTCTGCATCGCCAGCACCATTTTCTTCCATTCGCATAATAGCCTTTCCTCCGGTGGATTGCAACCTCCCCTCTGCTCCTCTTTCATAGACCGATGTGTGAGGAGAGCCATTGAACACCATTTTTAACTATTCTTTTTTTTCTTTTTCACCTCTGCCTGAGCAGCAGATGGGCTTTGGAGGAACTATGGGATGGGTTTTGCAGGACATATCCCCACTTCATGGCTCTCCAGACAA